>NC_049211.1:36675175-37045175 GCF_013347855.1 Anguilla anguilla | reverse complement strand
GCAGATCCATGTGTACTGTGTCACGTCTAATTACATCTACACACAAAACACTGACACACAAAAGCGCCATTAACCGCTAGGGGACAACCTAGTGCAGCTAATACATGCCCAACAAAAGTAAGGCTCAATATACAACACGTTTTTGTGAAACCATATTGCCATGTCTAATTTTTACAACAAATATTGCTTCAGGGTTTGTGCAATGTCGAGCAAGAAAATGTGACAGTATTATGTGAACCACACATTGCATTCTCTTCACTCATTGCTCAGCCAGTGTGGTGCACTTGCTGTGGACCCGACACAGGCAGGAAGGTCACATGACTTTCCGCATCACACCACTGGTCCACAGACCCCGAGGGCTTCCATGGGAAAGTGAAACACTGGGAAGGTGTTTTACTGGACAGTTCAAGCAGAGATAAGGGCGGCGTCCGAATCAGTGCACTCGCCTACTATTCAGTATAGCTGTTGAGTACACTGGATGACAAAGTTGTTAAGTAGGCAAAATTTTCTCTAAATGTAGTGTATTTGAAATCCCTCATATTTTGAGGACACAGTAGTTAGGAGGCTGATTTGGACACAGCCAAGAGCTTAACTGGGGGGGGGGGGGTGTGAGATTGGACTGGCACTCCGGAACAGACAATGCCAACAGTCAGATTCGATTATGTGCACCAACAGACAGCTTCAAGCTCCAGTTACAGATTCATAGTGATGACTGAAAAGACTGATGACTGTAACCTATGGATAACTGATCTGAGCTCAAGATTAAGGATGCTGTGGTGCAATATGGATTACTCACAGAGTTATATATGCAAGGTGCTGTTCTGCACAGACTAAATCCTACACTGGCTATACTGCCATGCTTTCATGACAGATGTGACTGACAGAACACAGTGGAACGCGATTGGCTGCGTAAAGGCCCCTCAGACTCACCAGAGGGGATTCCTTGAGTCTCTACCTTGACGGCCCTCGCCAAGCAGTGCGCCTGGATTATGAATGATGCATTAAATATGTTGCATAACTGGAGTCTTCTTCAGTCACAAATGGACAGAGTGGCAGGGGTGCGGGGGGGTGGGGGGTGTAGCAAGTCTGAACGTTTTTGTTCTGTATTCCACCTCTGCTGAAACGATTTTTAAAATTCTGCCTGTGTTCCACTTTCTGCCACCTGTCCAGAGCGCGATGGTCCTTTCACGTGGTCTGACTGGGCTGTAAAATCAATATTAACAACCGTATTTACAGCCACGCGAGAGGTCTTCCACTGCCTGGTATTCAAATGTAGTCTCTTCCCGTGCACACAGGTCTGTGGCCCAACTCTGCGGTTCACACACACTTAAATTCACATGAAGTATTCAACTAGGAGCTGTTTCATGCTGGGGTTTGCATATTTACAGAATGTGAGATTACTTTTTCATTTGGCAAGAGGAGCTCGAAGGAGAATGGACATGGACCTCAGGGCCTAACCCCACCCACGTTCACCCAGACGCAGTCACACGAAACCTCTTCTGACCTTGACTCCTCCCTGATTGGCCAGTTGGGTCAGGCAGTCAGAAGTAAAGTGCAACTCCAGCCTTCAGTCTGGGAAACATCCATGGAGCAGCTCCGGTCCTTGATTTGTCCATGTTTCGGTTCTCAGTTCTCAGACCACAGCCCCGCCCTCTCCTCTCCTCAGCTCCTCCCACAGCGTCCCTGACGCCCCCCCCCATGTCTCTTCATTCCATGGAAACATCCGACTCCTTCAGAGCACCTGTTCCCCTTAGTGCTGATGGGACAGGACGGACCTTCCTGAAAACTGGCAGAATGTCCCGGAAACCCTGAGAGGCATGAATGAGCCGCCATTTTGTGCTTCAAAAACGACTGCAACTGAACAGTCGTGTAATGCAAAAATAAGACCCGAGGTAAAAGGACAGGAACATAAAGATGTGTGGCTGAGGGGACAGTTGGCTTCACCCCCCCCCCCCTTTCTCTCCCCCCCCCCCCCTCTATATGTGCTCTGGGACGGTCAGCAGTGCCTCCTCTGGGTCGCGCGTCACATCCACGTTCTGCAGCACAAACAGGAAAGACAGGAGTAAGACACCTGAGGCCTGAACACTGGTTAATTCCATCTCTCTATCTCTCTCTCCCCCCTCCCTCTCTCCATATCTCTCTCTCTCTGTCTTTGTCTCTCTCCCCCTCCCTCTCTCTCTCCCTCTCTTCACCTCTCTCTCTCCCTCTCTCTCTCCCCCCCTCCCCCTCCCTCTCTCTTCCTCTCTCCATCTCTCTCTCTCACACTCTCCATCTCTCTGTCTCTCTCTCTCTCTCCCCTCCTCCGTCTCTCTCCCCCTCTCTCCCTCTCGCTCACACACGTACTCACCACAGGCTTGTCTCTGTGCGTGTTCACTGCTTCCACATTCAGAAAGATGGACTCCACCTTGCAGCCTGCGAGTGAAAGCCAGCGTGCGACACGTCATGTGACGTCAGCGAGTGTGCCAAACGCAGCATGTGACACGTCATGTGATGTCAGCGAGTGTGCAAAACGCAGCATGTGACACGTCATGTAACGTCAGCGAGTGTACAAAACGCAGCATGTGACATAGCTAAGTGTGTGACACACCACATGTGAAATCATTAGCAGGTGTGTCAAACAGGGTGTGACATCAGCAGATGTGTTAAAACGCAGAATGACACAGCCATCAGGTGCATGAGAAACGTGGTGTGTAACATCATTAGCATGTGTGTGAAACACGCCATGGAGAGGCTGGCTTACCGTAGGCCACAGGGGTGAGTTTCAGCACCGTGTGGAGAGGACACTTCAGGTACGGCAGCTCCACTATGGAGAGAGAGATGCATCTGTTACCTGCATTCTGTTAGCACCACACTTCTGTCGACTACCTGTGTCCTGTTTGTGCCATGCTAGCCGTGCTCTCTCGTTAGCGTAACTCTGCTGCCTGTATTAGCCATGCTCTCCCATTAGCGTAGCACTGCTGCCTATATTAGCCATGCTCTCTCGTTAGCATAACTCTGCTGCCTGTATTAGCCATGCTCTCTCATTAGCGTAACACTGCTGCCTGCATTAGCTGTGCTCTCTCATTAGTGTAACTCTGCTGCCTGTATTAGCCATGCTCTCTCATTAGCGTAACACTGCTGCCTGTATTAGCCGTGCTCTCCTGTTAGCATAACACTGCTGCCTGTATTAGCCGTGCTCTCCTGTTCGAGTAGGACGGAGTGTAGCACAGTGGGTAAGGAGCTGGGCTTGTAACCCAAAGGTCGTAGGTTCGATTCCCGGGTAAGGACACTGCCGTTGTACCCTTGAGCAAGGTACTTAATCTGCACTGCTTCAGTATATATCCAGCTGTATAAATGGATACAATGTAAAAGTTGTGTAAGTCGCTCTGGATAAGAGCGTCTGCTAAATGCCTGTAATGTAATGTAATGTAATGTAATGAGTAACTCTGCTGCCTGTATTAGCCGTGCTCTCCTGTTAGTGTAACTCTGCTGCCTGTATTAGCCGTGCTCTCCTGTTAGTGTAACACTGCTGCCTGTATTAGCCGTGCTCTCCTGTTAGTGTAACACTGCTACCTGTATTAGCCGTGCTCTCCTGTTAGTGTAACTCTGCTGCCTGTATTAGCCGTGCTCTCCTGTTAGTGTAACTCTGCTGCCTGTATTAGCCGTGCTCTCTCGTTAGTGTAACTCTGCTACCTGTATTAGCCGTGCTCTCTCGTTAGTGTAACTCTGCTGCCTGTGTTACCTGCGCTCTTGTCCAGGAAGTAGGCGAGCAGGCAGCGCATGACGGCCTGGTGACACACCACCAGCACATTCTCCTGGCGCTCCAGCTCCATGATCACCGGCTCTAACCGCTGCACCAGGTCCTCATAAGACTACATAAGAGACAGAGGCTGCGTGTGATGTGGGGTAACCCACAGACCACACACACACGCACGCACACACACACACAAACACACGCACACGCACACACACACACACACATACGCACATGCATGTGATGTGGGGCATGCGTTTGCTTGCACAGGAGAGACGGACAGTATTGGGGTCCTACCTCGCCCTTGGGGTAGCGGTAGCGGTATTTATCCTGGTCTCTCAGGGCAAACTCCTCCGGGTAGTGTTCCTGTATCTCCTCATAGGTCATGTCCTCACACACCCCCTGTACACAGCAAACAAGAGTCACACACACACTCACGCTCACTCCTGTACACAGCACAAAGAAGAGTCACACACGCACTCACACACACACCCTGTACACAACAAAGAGAGAGTCACACACACACACACACACACTCACGCTCACTCCCTGTACACAGCACAAAGAAGAGTCACACATGCACTCTCACACACATTCACACACACAAACACACACACACCCTGTACACAGCACAGAGAAGAGTCACACACACACACACACACCCTGTACACAGCACAGGGAAGAGTCACACACACACACACACAACCTGTACACAGCACAGAGTCACACACACACACACACACCCTGTACACAGCACAGAGAAGAGTCACACTCATACACACACACACGCACACGCACACACTCACACACACACACACACACACACCCTGTACACAGCACAGAGAAGAGTCACACTCATACACACACACACTCACACCCTGTACAGAGCACAGAGAAGAGTCACACACACACACACACACTCACAGCATCAATCTCATTGAGAGCTTTCCACTGCTCATAGGGCACCCCCAGGGCCTCGGCAGTCTGGATGGTCCTCTTCATGTGGCTGGTCCAGACCTTCAGGTCCCGGATCGACTGGCTCTGTATGAACCCTGCCAGAGCACAGGCAAACTGCAGACAGAGACCATAACCGTGAGTGTGTGTGTGTGTGTGTGTGTGTGTGAGTGTGTGAGTGGGTCTGTGTGTGTGTGTGTGTGTGTGTGTGTGGGTCTGTGTGTGTGAGTGTGTGTGTGTGTGTGGGTCTGTGTGTGAGTGTGTGTGTGTGTGGGTCTGTGTGTGTGTGTGTGTGTGGGTCTGTGTGTGTGTGTGTGTGTGGGTCTGTGTGTGTGAGTGTGTGTGTGTGTGTGAGTGTGTGTGTGTGTGTGTGTGTGTGTGTGTGTGAGCGGGTCTGTGTGTGTGTGAGTGTGTGTGTGAGCGGGTCTGTGTGTGTGTGTGTGTGTGTGTGTGAGTGTGTGAGTGGGTCTGTGTGTGTGTGTGTGGGTCTGTGTGTGAGTGTGTGTGTGTGTGTGTGTGTGTGTGTGTGAGTGTGTGAGTGGGTCTGTGTGTGTGTGAGTGGGTCTGTGTGTGTGTGTGTGTGTGGGTCTGTGTGTGTGTGGGTCTGTGTGTGAGTGTGTGTGTGTGTGTGTGTGTGTGTGTGTGAGTGTGTGAGTGGGTCTGTGTGTGTGTGAGTGTGTGTGTGTGAGTGGGTCTGTGTGTGTGTGTGTGTGTGTGTGGGTCTGTGTGTGTGAGTGTGTGTGTGTGTGTGGGTCTGTGTGTGAGTGTGTGTGTGTGTGTGTGTGTGTGTGTGTGTGTGTGAGTGTGTGTGTGAGCGGGTCTGTGTGTGTGTGAGTGTGTGTGTGAGCGGGTCTGTGTGTGTGTGTGTGTGTGGGTCTGTCTGTGTGTGTGAGTGTGTGTGTGTGAGAGTGGGTCTGTGTGTGTGAGTGTGAGCGGGTCTGTGTGTGTGTGTGTGTGTGTGTGAGTGGGTCTGTGTGTGGGTCTGTGTGTGTGTGTGAGTGAGTGTGTGTGTGTGTGTGAGTGTGTGTGTGTATGTGAGTGTGTGTGTGTGAGCGAGTGTGTGTGTGTTTTGTGAAGTTAATGTGAAGATTTGGAGAGGCTGTTGTGATACCCAACTGCTACTGTTCAAATTCCTGTTATTACCCCCTCCCCTCATTACCCCTCTGGCCTTACTACCCCTCACACATACCCCCTCTTCCTCCATCCCTTATTGCCCCACCTTGTTGCCCCGGGGGGAGAGGCCCGGGTCACCCCCGATGCGCCCCAGCAGGTTGAGCTCGCTCTCGCCATGGCGACAGAGGTAGATGGAGCGCGGCGTGACGTGGATGTTCATCAGGTAGTACACGATCCGGCTCTGGATGTGGTCCAGGACCCGGTTCACCAGGTACCGGGAGCCCACGTTAAAGATCTTTATATAGGACAAGTCCCTGGGAAGAGTGGGCGGGGAGGGGGGCGGGGGGAGGGGGGAGGGCGGGCAGAAAGGGCGAAATGCACACGTTAAGAACACATACGCACAATCTGGGCAGTGTACGGCCAATGGTACGCTAACAATCTGGCTTTGAGGGATTTTGCACTTCTCAATTTTTTATTAATTTTGCAAATAGCTTCTAGAAGTGCATAAATGAATTTTGTCTCACAGACAAAATCTATATTTATTTGGAAAAAAAAATAACCTAAAGGGTTTCGTAGAAATACAAGTAATGTATAGATTTTGTGAAAGTACATATTATCGGTCTCTGAGGACAAAACCGAAAGATAAAGGTTTATTCAAACAGTTTAACTGTCTCATGACCTTGCTGTATTTTTAATACAAACAGTAGACAAGCCCAAGTAAGAGGAAAAACAAACTCAAACAGGCTGGTGACCCTAACAAGCTTAAAATGTAAAAAGGTGAAAACGGACTTATGAAACACACCTATTCCTCCAAACGTACAGTATGTTCTACCCCACCCTACTCGCATAGTCTGTCAGTCAGGCTAATGCCCAGTGAAAAGGCTCATTCACAGTCCTGAGCTCGCTCAGTGTTTGTCTTGGTTGTGCACTTAATCTCTCCTTTAGCCACGTTAGCCTGTTGTGCCAACGGGTTTAGACCTGGTGGAAGTGAGGAAGCATTATGCTCCAGAGGAATCAAATTAACGTCGAAAAATGAAAAGTGACTCTTCAGGACCAGCGCTTGTCTTGAGTAACCATGTAAACCAGAGGTGGGCAATGAGGGTTGTATCAGTTTCTGGTTGTTATGCCAACTTCTAGTCGTAATTACTTAATTAGCCCTAACATTTACACCAACTGACATTTTAGCTGCATTTCTGGACAAGTGCATGGATGGCAGCCAAAGACTGTTCGTGTCTCTGTATGAAATGTTTTACTGTGATACAATCAACAAGTGAGCCAGTGTGTAAACAGCCAATTAGCTCATTTAGCCTCGGTAATTGGTTGAAACAAAAACCTACATACACAGTGGCCTTCTGGGACCAGAATGGCCCAGTCCCTGGTGTAAACACTGTTGTGAGAAAGAAGCATTTATTACATGTTCTGACATGTAAAAAGAAAATGGAGATAGCTAACTAGCAAATGTATGTAACAAACAAGCTGGTCTGTAATTTCTAAAAGTAAACCAAAGCTGGCCAGCATTCTAAATGAATGTACAGTGAGATCCATAATGTTCGGGACATTATTTTTCTTGATTTGGCTCTGTACTCCACAATTTTAGATTCATAATCAAATTCAGTTGCTTCCTTAGTGCAGGTATAAAAGAGCTTTCAGTATCTAGTCCTGATTCTAAGCTTTTAAATGCCGTTGTAGTGTTATTGGCATTGGTCAACATAAGGATCACAGTTGAGCCAATGAAAGTCAAGGAAGCTCAGAAATAAGAAAATAACAGTCAGAGACATAAGCTAAACCTCAGACTTACCAAAATCAACATCAAGAGCTCAGTAATCGTAAAGAAAAGACCTCTTACATTACATTACATTTATTTATTTGGGGAGACATAGCTCAGGAGGTAAGACCGATTGTCTGGCAGTCGGAGGGTTGCCGGTTCAAACCCCGCCCTGGGCGTGTCGAAGTGTCCTTGAGCAAGACACCTAACCACTAACTGCTCTGGCGAATGAGAGGCATCAATTGTAAAGCGCTTTGGATAAAAGCGCTATATAAATGCAGTCCATTTACCATTTGGCAGACGCTTTTATCCAAAGCGACGTACAAAAAGTGCATTTCATGGTCATAGACAACTGCTAAACACAGGTTCAGTAAGGTACAATACTTATTTTGTACAGCTATTTCTAGCCAAGAACACAGTTTAGTTCACACAGTGAACACTATTCAGACCTAACCTCTGCAAAGCCAACTAGGCAGAAGAATAAGATACAGTATTATGACAAATACAAATTACCAAAAAGAGCTGGGATGGGGCAACATGTAACAAGTGTCATGAAAAAGGGGGGGGGGGGAGAGACTTAGAGTGAAATATACAGCGTGGTGGTGGTTAGTCTAGGTATAGTCTGAAGAGATTAGTCTTCAGGCCACGGCGGAAGATGGGTAATGAGGGAGAGGTTCGGAGAGGGACGGGGAGTTCGTTCCACCACTGGGGAGCTAGGGTGGAGAAGCTCTGTGATCCCTTTGGGCGGGTGGGAGGGGTTACAAGGCGCCCTGCTGCCGCAGAGCGGAATGGTTGAGCAGGCACATAGAATCGAGTCATGTCCTGCAAGTAGATGGGGGCTGTCCTGTTGGCAGCAGTGTAGGCAAGGGTCAGGGCTTTGAACCTCTTCAGTACATAACCAAATAATTCTCACCATAATGAAGAAAACCCCCCCAAACACCTGTCTAGCAGATCAGAAACACGTTCTACTGTCCACAGAAGACTTCTGGAACAGAAATACAGAGGCTGCACTGCAAGATGCAAACCACTAGTTAGCTGCAAAAACAGAATGACCACGCTACATGACCAGGCTACAGTTTTGCTAAGAAGCACCTAAAAGAGCCTGCAGTGTTCTGTAAAAAGGTCTTGTGGACAGACGAGACCAAGATTCACTTGTATCAGAGTGATGGCAAGAGCAAAGAGTGGAAGCCAAAAGGAACTGCTCAAGACTCAAAGCACCCCCCTTCATCTCTGGGGGTGTTATGGCTAGGGCATATACAGCTGCCACAGATACTGGCTGACTGATTTAACTGCTGATAGCAGCAGCAGAATCAACTGCGATGAGTATAGAAGCATCTCATCTACTCAAGCAAATTCCTCCAAACTCATTGGATGGCGCTTCATCCTACAGCAAGACGATGATCCCAAGCATACAGCTAAAGCAACAAAGGCATTTTTCAAAGCCAAAAACCGGAAAATTATTGACTGGCCAAGTCATTCACCAACTGATTCCAACTGAACATGCTACCGCAGAGAAAACTGATGGCTGCAGTACAGGCCTGGTAGAGCACCACCAGAGAAGATACTCAGCACCTGAATGATGGCTATGGGTCACAGACTTCAAGCAGCCATTGCATGCAAAGGATAAGTGACAACGTGCTAAACATGACTAATTTACAGGGCTGGCCCGTGGTATAAACGGTCTATGCGGTTGTTTAGGGCCACAACCACTAGGGGGGACTACACAACCACGAGGGGGGGCCACACGATCCAATGTTCATCTAAGGTAAATAACGTTATTTTCGCAATTACGTTCATCCCCTATCGCGGAACTAGCGGTATAAATTGTAAACGGAATGGCAACCGAACATTTCGTAACAGTGTAATGTAAGAATGGTAAATGGTAAATGGACTGCACTTATATAGCGCTTTTATCCAAAGCGCTTTACAATTGATGCCTCTCATTCGCCAGAGCAGTTAGGGGTTAGGGGTTAGGTGTCTTGCTCAAGGACACTTCGACACGCCCAGGGTGGGGTTTGAACCGGCAACCCTCCGACTGCCAGACAATCGGTCTTACCTCCTGAGCTATGTCGCCCCCGGAGGGATTTTACCAAGTGAACAACGCCCCCCTCCCCTTGGTCGACAGAATCCAACACCCCCCCATGCCCCCCTACCCCCCCCCCCCCCCCCCCCCCGCGCTCGGACATATTTGCTTAGGGCCACCAAAAGCCTAGGGCCGGTCCTGCTAATTTAATTTACATAACGTGAATATGTCTCAAACATTATGGCGCCCTGAAATGGAGGGACTATGTATAGAAAGTGAAACAAAGGGTATAAAAATACCACTAAATAAAACCTGGGGGTGTGCATTTTAACCACATGAGATATGTTTGATTACAAACCTAAAATTGTGGAGTACAGAGCCAAAAAAAAAAAAAGGCCCAAAACATAATGGGGCTCACGGTATATATTGTAATACAGGTATTATAAATCTGTGATAAAAGCATGCTGGGGATGTAATGGACCCCCCTGGTACATGTGTGGTGTGGTGTGTACCATCACACCCCCGCCACAGACACAGATTTAAGAACCACGCTTTTCTGTATTATTCTCTACGGTTATATGAATACAAGCAATGGCTGCATCTCTGCATGTCCTGAGTCCTCCCTGAGTAATGTGTCTCCAGAGGGGGGGGGGGGTTTGGGGGGGGGGGGGAACTGGGGACGGCCACACCCTGCGGCGCCCGCAGAAGTCCTGAGGTGCGCGACACTGAAAGCCGCGACCCCCCCCCCCCCTGTTCGTCTGCCAGGGAGTCACCTGTCGGTGTCGTCGTCCAGGGGCACGTAGGTGAGCTTGTAGCACTCGATGCGCTTCAGGAAGTCCACCATCGCCTCCTCTTTGTCGCAGTCCTTGTAGTCCGGGCTGCTCAGCTTCACTTGCTGCGAAACACAACACCACGCAAAGCTTCTCAGTGATTGGCTCGTGTGTATCCATGGAAACTGGTTTCAGCACCCTGCGGTGACAGAGGCTGCTCGTGCCTCCCTGGGGGACGGGGGGGGGGACGGGGACGACGACGATGGAGCAGTCATGTTATGCAGTGTTAAATCTCCAGGGAGATGAAGGTCTAACACTGTTCAGTTCAGGCTAAGACTCAAAGCCCTACTTCTCCTTGAAAGGCTGTACATGAGGATATCCAAGGATTTATTTCCAACAAGACTGGGAAAGATAAGTTGGCAATAATAATAACAATAACAGTAGTAATAATAATAATGATCATTATAATATTATTTTTATATAACAGCTTTCTCTCACACAAAGCACTTCACAACAACTGAACTTGCAAAAAGAAAGATAAGAATAAAAGAACAAATAGATGTTAAACACACAACAGCTTAAAAATATATAATATAATGAAAAGAGCACTCAGTCAGTACAATCAGTAAAATAGAAACAAAAATAATGGAAAGGTATAAAATCATTCTAAAAACACATCACTGGACAGAAATTAGGGGGGTAGTGATGTGCCAGATTAAAAAGATGTGTTTTCAAGGCCGATTTAAACCTGGTTGATGAAAAAATTTGGAGAGAGATTCATTCCATTACCATGATGTTTGCTTCGATGATGTCCAGATCGTCACAGACGGACTCCACGAAAAAAACCTAGCGCACGGGAGACAGGTTTAAACCTCAGAGGGTACATCACCGGAGGAAGAGATCGTTCTGTTCACAGCTCAGCGGCGCTAGGATATCATTTCTGTTCAGCGCACTGCAGAGTGAAGCTCACCCGCAACGAGCCACTGATTGGCTAACGGCTCACCTTGTAGCCATTAGCTTTGGCAAAACTCAGGATGTCCTCTCTGCGATCCCGGGTGGTATTGGTGGCGTCAAATACCTGGGGAGGGGGGATATCAGAGCTGATCAATATGACCAATCAGTGGCTCACTGTTGATGATGACAAGCATACATGCAAGACATTTAACCATACTCATACACACACACACACGCGTGCGCGCGCGCACATACATTTACTCTCTTCATTTTTAACCGAAAATTATTTTTAGTATTGTTTAGTTTTTTCCCATAATGATTTTCTGTATAACCTAACATCTTTTTTTTTATCCTCTGCACTGTGTGTCTTATCCTGATTTCCTTGTGACCTTGGGTATCCTGAAAGGTGCTTTATAAATAAAATGTATTATCAATATTATTATTATTATTATTGCTCATCTCTAAATTGCCCATAGGTATGAGTGTTGAGTGAATGGTGTGTGTGTCCTGTGATAGATTGGCTTCCTGTCCAGGGTGTATTCCTGCCTCTTGCCCAATTGCACGCTGGGATAGACTCCAGCACCCCCGCGACCCTGCTCAGGATAAGTGGGTATAGATAATGGATGGATGGATGGATGGACGGATGGATGGATGGATGAACTGGATGGATGGATGGATGGATGGATGGACGGATGGATCGATGGATGGACGGACTGAATGAATGGATGGATGGATGGATGGGTGGATGGATTATTATTGTTGTTGCTGAACTCACCGCCACTTGGCCCTGCTCTTGAGTGAAGTAGGCGCAGATGTCCTTCAGCGCAGTCACAGCACAGGCACTGAACACACAAGGGCGCAGGTAGACTGTGAACGCTGCTACTGAACATCACAGCCAATTAACGCCACTCAACGCGCCGACGTAACCAAACACCACTGCCAAAAGTATAAATTCAACTTTATGACTTAAAACTACAACTGAACATCAAGACTGAACACACTCAGAAACCTGAAGGCAGAACGCAGAACATTAGCGCTGAACATTAGCACCGTCACGCGGCTTGGCACTTCCTGTTCCTCTTACTTGCGAATCTTCATGGCTTCCTCGTTGTCAGAACGGAAGAACTCGAAGGTCTTATAGGTCTGGACAGCTTCCCTGCGATACTGACCCAGGTTAAACACTGACAGGGAGAGAGGGACGAAAAGGAGAGAGAGAAAAGAAATGAGCATGCGAGAGTGAGAGGAAACTCATTCTCAATTAACGCAATGTGTAATACATGCTTCTGATATGAGCAAGTGACCTAACCATCCACAGGACCCCTTTCAGGGTATATCCCGTTACTGTATGACTACGCATCTCTGGCTGGCTCTGAGAGAAGGCCACTGTTCATACAGATACAGGGCACAGTGTGTGAGTGAGGCAGAGATCAGAGAGTGGGCGGAGCATGCGCAGTGTGTGGGTGGGGCAGAGTTCAGAGAGTGGGTGGAGCATGCGCAGTGTGTGGGTGGGGCAGAGATCAGAGAGTGGGTGGAGCATGCGCAGTGTGTGAGTGGGGCAGAGATCAGAGAGTGGGCGGAGCATGCGCAGTGTGTGAGTGGGGCAGAGATCAGAGAGTGGGCGGAGCATGCGCAGTGTGTGGGTGGGGCAGAGATCAGAGAGTGGGCGGAGCACGCGCAGTGTGTGGGTGGGGTAGAGATCAGAGAGTGGGTGGAGCATGCGCAGTGTGTGGGTGGGGCAGAGATCAGAGAGTGGGCAGAGCAAGCGCAGTGTGTGGGTGGGGCAGAGTTCAGAGAGTGGGCGGAGCATGCACAGTGTGTGGGTGGGGCAGAGATCAGAGAGTGGGCGGAGCAAGGGCAGTGTGTGGGTGGGGCAGAGATCAGAGAATGGGTGGAGCATGCGCAGTGTGTGGGTGGGGCAGAGATCAGAGAGTGGGCGGAGCAAGGGCAGTGTGTGGGTGGGGCAGAGATCAGAGAGTGGGTGGAGCATGCGCAGTGTGTGGGTGGGGCAGAGATCAGAGAGTGGGTGGAGCATGCGCAGTGTGTGGGTGGGGCAGAGATCAGAGAGTGGGCGGAGCAAGCGCAGTGTGTGGGTGGGGCAGAGATCAGAGAGTGGGCGGAGCAAGCGCAGTGTGTGGGTGGGGCAGAGATCAGAGAGTGGGCGGAGCATGCGCAGTGTGTGGGTGGGGCAGAGATCAGAGAGTGGGCGGAGCATGCTCACCTTTGGTGGGCACACCGATCCAGTTCAGGTAGCGCGTGAGCTTCTTGGAGATGTAGGTCTTCCCCCGGGCAGGCAGCCCCACCATCACGATCAGAGTGGGCGAGTTGGTGAACTGCGGCACGGAGGCTGAAACACACCGGAAACACGTCATAATGCACGCACACACACACACACACACACACACACACACATGCGTACACACACACTCACACACACACACACACACACACACACGTACACGTACACACACACACACACACACACACACACACGTACCGAACACACACACACACACGCACACACGTACCGAACACACACACACACACACACACACACACACGCACCGAACACCCACACACACACACACGTACCGAACACACACACAGACACGTACCGAACACACACACACGTGCGCAATGAGCAGGACATACAATCAAGCACAGAAAACAGATGCACTCACACATAACATGTGCTGTGCAGATGTGCAAGCAGAGAACGTACTTAACCTGTATTTCAGGAACCCCGCGCCCCAAACCCCACCCCACCCTCCCCGGTGACCACGGGCATAGACCACTGGGTGTGAGGTGTGTTGTAACATGTTCCCATGCACACTGTTCAGTTCAGTGTCCCCAGAACACAGTGACCTTGGCAACGTCCACGAAACTGCGCCGTCCTCCATGGGTTAGTGACCTCCTGGGAACAGTGAGGGAGGGGAGGGGCCCTCCACCCACACAGCCAAATCAGGGGACACCTCCACCCACACAGCAAAATCAGGGGACACCTCCACCCACACAGCCAATCAGGGGACACCTCCACCCACACAAGCTCAGGAGGTGTCAATGCAGCTTTAATACAAGTGCGTTATCACGGATCACCATTGTGGTAGCAATGCAGTCCACTACAAAATACATGAATATCAGTTGTTATAACTGTAATAAATCAGAAGCAGCGACACAATTAAGCCTTATCAAGCTAATGACCACTCATGCATAAAGGCAAGCATTAAAATGAAAGAGTCACACAACGTCCATTGGTAAAACATTCTAAAATACAATAAATATTAGACTGAAGGGAATGTCATTAAAGAATACGATGTGGGAAAGCCAGTCATATCAAAAAGGGTCAAAACAAAATCTAATACCTTTCAAGGGGCCTAACGATTACTGAAATGGAGGAATACTGCTTGGAAATATCATAAAAAACAATACTGAGATGAAAATTAGTTGGTTTGAAAACTTGTCATTATCTTTAGCAAAATATGTTTTATAGCTACAAAAGGAGTAGTCCATTTTCAAAACAAAGCTACTGTATGTGGAAGTAGCCTATACAGCCTCACTACACCACCGATATTATATACCGACGGAGCACTGATATCTCCAGTACTGGCTCTCTATAGCACTCATATCTGCTGTTATACTCACACAACCTCAGAAAGAGTTATAGAAGAACCACACTTGCAGTCCGGTATTTTCAATCAATGAAGGACCCAAGATCTTAAAACTGGAGCATTTTGGCATCGTTTTTAAACGACATACAACTTCCTGTCAACTAGATAACCACATGCCTTCTGTCTCTTCTGTTGTTTTATTCCTGTAGATTATTTATCTTGATTTTCTTGTTCAGAGTGGCTTGCAATGTGGCCTGGCGCTTTAAACACCATGGCAACAATGCAAGCGCAGGTAGAGAGCAGACCTGGGGTCAGATAAGTGACATTTCCACTCTTCAGAAGCAGCTCAAATTCTAAAATGCTCCTGCAGACCCCCGAGAACCTCACATTAAACTTCTTTGTGTGGCGGAAATGGATGTTTCTTTTCAAACTGTCTGCAATCTCCAGGAAGCTTACAGGTGTCTAAGGGTTAACACTAGAAAGGCCAGAACCAACGCCATAGGGCATTTGGACTTTAAAATGCAAATTAGCCCAACAATGCAATAACCGCCTCCTTCCACGACTTCTCCTAAACAGCTGGGATTAAAATAACTGCATTGTTAGAATTCTTTTTAAAAAGTCAAGTCATTAAAGAACTACGGGCATTTTGAGCCATTTCCTTCACAAAACCCCCCTGCCAGACTATAGGTAACAGGTGCTGCTACACAGGTGTGAATGGGTTGCCCTCCTCTCCAGCACGCTATTCAGCAACTGATTAATCGATGCGTTGATACAAATTGCTGGGTCAAGCGCTATCGAAACGAATTTTTCACAAATAATCACACAAAATTAATTCACTGCAATCGTTTGACGAAGATGCTTTACTTTGACTACTGGACTTCAGCGTGGGGATCAATAATTGTGGGCATTGTACTCAGAGAAATGGTGGGTTTATAACTGTGTAGAGAGGACGCCTCAGACATACTTCCAGTTTTATCACTCACACGGTAAACTCTGAACAAACTACAGGATGGAAAAATCACACAAGCGAATGGGACCAGGGGAAGCACTGGAATTGCAGATGAGTGACTTCATCGTGGACCTGGCACGCCAGCTGGGTTAAAGTTACATGAACTCGAAGACAGAAGCAGCAGCCGCCAAAAGCAGCCAAGATCACAATCACCTCACTGACCCAGAAAACGCGAATGCAGTCAGAATAAGGCTAACGTTGTGAAATGCAATCGATGTGCTGTGCGATCCCTGCTCGCGCAAACAACCAAAGCAGCGCGGTCCCCTGTGCCACTGATGAGCAGGAGGACAGAGACCGTACATTACACTGCAGAAGCTCAGTCGACACAGCAGGAGCAAGGGAAGGGAGAAGCAGGCAGAATTTGTTATGACTTAGGAAATAACTTTTTTTTTTTTAAATATTGCTCTTTGTATTTCTTCAACTACTTTCTCCATTTGTGTTGTGCTTGTTTTGCACTTACAACTTCTCAATGCGCCTCAAACACACCCTGGCTCTTATTCCCTCACCTATATGAAAAAACTGATATACAAATCAGAAATAAAAATGTCGAAATTGATACAGTCCTGACTTTAATTTAAAGAAAATAGTTTTGTAACATAATCTTTCATAATCTTTATGAAATATAGGTTGCAGGGGGTGCTGAAATCGATGCTGTAATGCTGTAATGCCACAAGGCATCGGGCTTGGTGGTTTAAGGCAGTAAAAAAGCGCGGCCTTTCTAAAGTTAAAGTATTTCAAACTATTCTATTTATAGGACTGGCACAATGGGCAGTAACACTACAACATGAGTATGAAGCTGAAAAATCATAATATAGGATCAGTTAACATGTTAAGCATAAGAGAAACACATTAGTATGATGGCATCATACTAATGTGCCGTAAAGCCAAACACTACAAGATCAACACTGGCTCAGACTGACGTTCACATGATGCCAGAACGTTAGGCCACAATTGGCTGTATCACAAAAAGGCCTGGGTCCTAGCGCCGGGGGGTGTGGCCATCCCCGTTTTACGCACATGGGCCATGCGAGGAGACAAGGGTCCAGACAGGAAGTGATGCGTGGGCCCAGAGTAATGGTGAGGATGGGACACGAGTCCAATCCGGAGCACCCATCTCTCCATGATCACCGCTCTACAGCGCCCCCTGTCCTTCACTGCCGGTATAGCCTCTCTCGTGCTGATATCTCCTCACTACACCACCGATATTATATACCGACGGAGCACTGATATCTCCAGTACTGGCTCTCTATAGCACTCATATCTGCTATTATACTCACGCGACCTCAGAAAGAGTTATAGAAGAACCACACTTGCAGTCCGGTATTTTCATATATCTTATTTCTTATATCCCCCTCTCTCGTTCTCTCAGATACGCACACACACACAAGCACACGCATGCATACACACACGCACACACACATGCATACACGCACACGCACGCACGCACGCACTCACACACTCACACACGCCCACACACACTCACACACTCACTCAGTCACTCACTCACGCACGCACAGACGCATGCACACACACACACACACACACACACACACACACACACAAGCACACGCATGCACACACACACGCACACACACATGCATACACACACACGCACGCACGCACACACTCACGCCCACACACACACATACTACACACACACTCACACACACACACACTCAGTCACTCACTCACGCGCGCACAGACACATGCACACACACACACACACACAGTGGACATAAAGTCCTATGGGGTAAAGGGGACAGCAGGATCCAGGTCTGGGTTCGAAGGGTAACCAGCTCCATGGAGACCAGCTCGTCCCCGAATCTGGGCACTGCCCATGGGCGATCCTCTGTGCAGGACTGTGATTTGTCAGGACTACAAGCCCCTCCTGTCCCAAAAAAACCTCCATCCACGGCATGACATTTGTCCCAATTTACACTGTGTCAAAGCTCTTGGAAGAACGAAAAAGACACACTCCAGGTACTACTGGATTTTCGGTCCATGCAAACTACAACATTAAGCGAAGAGATTTAAGTAATATTTGATTGATAATGCCTAAGCAGTCAAGAAAGTATTATTATATTTTTCTCAAACAGGACATAATAATTTTTCAAAAACAAATTGTTTGATATGACACTATCCTCAATTAACATGGTTCTGATGGACTAAAACCTGACCACAAGTTGCAGACACCATTTTCAATAACATGCATCTTGCCATTTTATCCTCTCACCCCAACACACCCCCAACACGACAACTGCCCTGCTACTCGTGGGCCACATACCCCCAACACTATAACTGCCCTGATACGGGTGAGCCACATACCCCCAACACTACAACTGCCCTGATACGCGTGAGCCACTCAAACACAGCTGGGGAAGTGGGGATTCAGAAGGACAGAGAGAAAAGAAAAGAGGGAAAATGTGATTTATTTGTTATTGCAGCAAGAGTATTTTTTCAAGCTTTGAGAAGGGGAGATGGGGCCAAAGCAGATTTTTTATTTTTTTAAAATGAAAAAGGAAAGGGATTAAAGAAGGACAGAGTGCACGGGAGAGAAAGAAAGATGACAGAGGGAGGGAAAAGAGAAAGACAAAGACAGGAGAATAAACTTATTGTACGTCGCTTTGGATGAAAGTGCCTGCCAAATGAATGTCGCAATGCCTGCACTCACAGCCTCTCCTCCGGTTCAGCTTGTTGCTCATCCATGGGACCCAGATCTTCAGCAGCGGAGTCTGGGTCAGCTCAGCCTGCGCTTTCGACATCTCTGCGCCCGAAAAAGCCGGCGTTCAGCGGCTCGCAGGGTCCGACTGAGCACGTGCGAGCGTGTGCATGCGTATGAATGAGGGAGAGGGAACTCCACCGCAGGGTTGCCACATTCGCTAAAAACTCCCCGTGCGACTCACGGCCATGCTCAGGCGAAGAAGCTAAAACCATGAGCATTCAGTTAAAATAGAACCAAACTCTTGAATCCCCCCCCCCCCAATAAACTTGTTAAGACAAGTCCCACCCCAAGGTCCTTACAACAAGCAGAAATATTATTTTGCCTCAGGAATGAGCCCATCCAGCTGTTTCAAAGCAAGATGATTTCTGTTATTTTGTATGCAATTTCAGAAAGAAAGAAAAGGCCAAATGACAGTTGGATTTTAAATCCCAGAAGCTGCAATTTAAATTTAAAGACACCTGAAAATCTGAGATGAAGTCAGACACAATTCATCTATTAGGCTAAACAAAAAAAAACCTGGCAACCTTACTCTACAGTTCAGTGCAGCCAAGTGAACCCTGATCACCTGACTGTGCTGAAGGAGAGGGAGGCGGGCACATGGCTGACATGACATGAGGAGAGAGGGTGGAGTAAGGGGGTAGAGCCACAGTGATTAACCCCTTGTGTGCCTCCCTCTCTCTCCCTCCCTATATATATATCTCTCTATATATATAGTGCCCTCCAAATGTATGGCAACGATAGAGTGAAATTTGTTATTTTTGCTACATACATAAAGCATTCATGTATGTTTCATATCGTTCACCTTTTTACAGAAATAGCTTTTTTTGTGCTGAGTCCCCCCATTTTTATCTATGTAAAAATTAATTAGTGAATGACTGACAGGTGTTACCGGTTACTCAGGTGCTTTGCATGAGAGCATGGGAGCAGCTTTGCATAAAGAGCACTGAGTGTCTAGTCGTGGTTTCAGTCTGTGTTTTCGTCTGGAGATTTTGCATTTGGAGTCAGATGCACATTGCCTGTGTCATAAAAGCACACATATGGGTTACACTACATGCCTGTAATGGTGTTCTGGTGTGTTTCGGCCTAACCCAAACCATGAAAAACAGCCCCAGAATATTATTCCGCCTGTTCCAAACAATGCACCATGCATCTGAGCAGGTAACATTCACCTGGCATTCGCCAAACTCAGACTGCCAGATAGTGAAGCGTGATTCATCGCCCCAGAGAACACGTTTCCACTGCTCCAGAGTCCAATGGCGGTGTGCTTTACACCACTTCAGCCGACACTTGGCATTGCGGGTGGTAATCTTAGGCTTGTGTACAGCTGCTTGGCCATGGAAACCCTTTTCATGAAGCTCCCAATGAACAATGCTTGTGCTGACGTTACTTCCAGAGGCAGTCTGGAACTCAGTAGTGAGTGCTGTCAACTGAGGACAGATGATTTCTATGCGCTACGCACTTTAGCGCTTGGCAGACCGATTCTGTGAGCTTGTGTGGCCTACCGTTTCCCGGCTGAGCTGCTGTAGCTCCTAGACGTTTCCACTTCAAAATAAAAGCACAGTTGACTGGAGCAGCTCTAACAGGACAGAAATTTGACAAACCGCCTTGCTGAAAAGGTGGCATCCTATGACAGTGCGACATTGAGAGAGACTGAGCATTTCAGTACAACCTCTTTTACTGCCAATGTTTGTCTATGGAGATTGCATGGTTGTATGCTTGATTTTATGCACCAGTTAGCAAAGGGTGTGGCAGAAGTGGCTGAACCTACTAATTGTAATGGGTGTCTACATACTTTTGGCCATGTAGTATACATATACATGTGTACACTTACACACAAAGAGACGCTTCCCAATAACCCTGCAATACTGCAGCAACCCTTCCCCATAACCCTGCAATACTGCAGCAACTCTTCCCCATAACCCTGCAATACTGCACAGAGACTCTTCCCCATAACCCTGCAATACTGCAGTAACTCTTCCCCATAACCCTGCAAAACTACACTGATACTGTTCCCCATAACCCTGCAATACTGCACAAAGTCTCTTCCCCATAGTGCTGTGGAGCAGGGCCGGAGGAGAGGGTCTGTAATGAATGCTGTGCAGCCTTGCTTGAGCACAGGAAAGCTGTATGTTGCTGTGGAGACGCACAGGGGCTCTGCGTAGTCTTCAGAAGGAGTGTGGCCTAACCCTTAATCATGAAAAACAGGTGGCCTTAATGACATCAACACAGCACTTCACTCCGGAGCGTCTCACGGGGTAAATATTAGGACACTAACGTGATTAAAGGCTCAGACTACAGGCACAGACAAACTGGCAAGACACAGACTGTAACCCTGCAAAAGCCATTCCTCTGGATTTCAATGGGCCACAGTCCTGAAGCACCGACAGTCTGCCCTAGTGCATGGAGGGGCAGTGGCTATGATAGCCTGGGACAGTCCAACACTCTCACGAAAGTTAAAAACTATAAGGCTGTGTTATACAAGGCTAGTTCAGATCACACACCAGTGAGGGGTGTGGCTGAGCAAATGTCACAGAACACAGCCGTGCTGTGACATCGGAAGGGGTTGGGTTTTAGCCAACGTCAGAATACGGTGAGAGTTTCTCCACTGTTTTGGGTTTCAAGGAGCATATTCCACCACTAGGGGGCAAGATGTGAAAAGACGGGACTTTGGGATGTGTAGGGCATGGAGGGGAAAGGCTGACAGAAGACCTGCAGTTGCCAGGGGCAACCCTCCCGTCAGGGTGCGAGTTCCAGTGATGAATTGACGGAATGAAGGAGCCTTGGCCTTGGCTGCTCTGCTGAACCAGCACCAGGGTGTTGAATTTTCACTGCGCTGCACACGCTCAGTACATGTATGACACGTGAATGCCACGTGAAGCCAAGGTCCAGTGATCAGGACTACAGTCAAACCTAGGCTGCTCGACTGTGGCAAAAATCATAATCACGATTATTTTGGTCAATATTGAGATCACAGTTATTTAATACGATTACTCATTGACTTTGGAAACATCATGCATTTATCGAACTTTAAAAAAAAAAAAAAACTTTTTAACAGTGGATTTCCTTGACTTTAAATATAATTCAACTGAAAAACAAATTTTTTAAAAATGTAAAAAAAAAAAATGAGATAAGTAAAATAAATAATATATAATGTATAAATAAATATACATTTAAATAAATAATATAAAAATAAGAAATAAAAATGAATTAGATCAAAATACATAAGATCAACTATGTTGCAGTGCACTTCCACAACCTACTGAAGACTACTAAACATATATTCAATATATAAAAATAATAAATAAAAATAAATTAGATAATCTTGATTATCTTGTTTTCATGATCGTTGGAAGCCAAAATCGTAATTGAAAATAAAATTTGATTAATCGCCCAGCCCTAGTCGAGCATCAGGCTGTTCACACAGGAGGTTAGCGGTCTGTCCACCCTGTACAGCAATCTGTCAGTATTTCACTGAATATGCCCAGTGTAGAATCAACGTGTCTGTACTGCGTAGACTCAACGTGCCTGTACTGTGTAGAATCAATTGGTCTGTACTGTGTAGACTCGACGTGTCTATACTGTGTAGACTCGACGTGCCTGTACTGTGTCGAATCAAATGGTCTGTACTGTGTAGACTCAACATGTCTGTACTGTGTAGAATCAACGTGTCTGTACTGCGTAGACTCAACGTGCCTGTACTGTGTAGAATCAATTGGTCTGTACTGTGTAGACTCGACGTGTCTATACTGTGTAGACTCGACGTGCCTGTACTGTGTCGAATCAAATGGTCTGTACTGTGTAGACTCAACGTGCCTGTACTGTGTAGACTCAACGTGCCTGTACTGTGTAGAATCAATTGGTCTGTACTGTGTAGACTCGACGTGCCTGTACTGTGTAGAATCAATTGGTCTGTACTGTGTAGACTCGACGTGTCTGTACTGTGTAGAATCAACGTGTCTGTACTGCGTAGACTCAACGTGCCTGTACTGTGTAGAATCAATTGGTCTGTACTGTGTAGAATCAATTGGTCTGTACTGTGTAGACTCGACGTGTCTGTACTGTGCAGACTCAACATGTCTGCACTGTGTAGACTCGACGTGTCTGTACTGTGTAGACTCAACAGGTCTGTATTGTGTAGACTCGACGTGTCTGTACATTTTCAACTTATCATGCCTTACCAGCACAAAAGTGGTAAGAGCGTCATTTACATTTTACATATTACATATAGAAAAGATTTTACTGGACTTACTGTTTATGTTACGCAACAAACACCCAATTAACCACGTCCACTGAAAATCTGGCGTTTGGCCAAGGGGGACAGCAAGCCGATTGCGGCACCAGCTTTTATACGGTTTTTTTCCCCCCTTTTTTGCAAGAATCATTAAAAATATTGCTCGATCGTTTGTGAATGCAAAAAATATTAAAACAACACGTCAGCAAATAATTCTGAGATTTCAGTTTCCTGGACCTTTAAGCAAAAGAAAAGCTGATCGTTCGCTACAAAGCGTGAAGCTTGACGTGCGCGTCCACGTGAACGTGGGTCGAAATCAGCAGGGGAATCGAAAACGGCACAACGCTGGATGCGGAAGCGCGGTTGAGAAAGTCGGTTCCAAGATTACACGAACCGTTTCATTGTCCAGCATTACAATATGGTCGCGGTGTCTTCTTAAATATAGACTGCGAATTAAGATCACAATGCGCAAACGCTAGAGTGCATTCACAGAATAATGTATAGCCTACTTCGCAAGAACGGAGAAGTAAACGCGCAGGCTAAACAAAAGATTCAGAGGAAAATAAAGCAGAGATACATGTGATTCCTTAACCATCTGGCCACGTCGCAGCATTTCCTCTACAGCTGCAGATCCCGGGGGGAAGTGGGGGGATGCAGGGTGGACATGTACCCCTCCACACACATACCACCCCCAAATTTAAGAAAACATCTGATGGTCACCGTCAATATTATCATGTTGTCCTTGGTGGTATTGTCAGTGTCTCCCCGAAAAAACCCCAAAAGAAAATGTCCTGTTTGTTTTCACCCCGAAAGTCAACGTCCTTGGCTGACCCCAGGCTTTTAGCGGTCATCCGGCAAAACAGTTCAGTTAGCAAAATGAGTTCAATTAAAGCCTGCACACTGGACCACCAACAAACACCACTATAGACATTCCGGGTGAATAAGTAGGCTACTCACCATGTGGACGCTGAAAGCGTGGGATTTGCGGGGTTTCGGCCATGGTTGTGCACAAGGGCTACAACTAGGAGAGGGTCTTTCAGTCGATGTAATCCAGATCAGTGTGAGGAGTTTTATTTATTGTATTTTAAAGGACTATTTATTCCTCGTGCAGTACAGTATCCGTCACCGCATGCTGTCATTCGTAGTGCACATGCTGTTATTGTGTTGGAGAAATTGGAGTGTGGCTCACGCTGTCTTCGCCCTGTGCCTGCGACCCCCCTCCCCAGACTGCTTCTAATCGCTCACGACGCTAAGCGTAGCCAACCCCCATAGATACTATTTCCATGGCAATGGCCAGAGCTTGACCAGTGACCACAGGATATCTCCGTTTCAAAAAGAGGTTGGAAGCATCAATAGCAAGGGGGTAAATACAACTGGGTGGACAGTGCCTGCCGTTTTCCTCCGCTTTACAGAGGCGTCGATTGTGTGATGTTGGCTCCATCTGCTGCTACCGGAGAGCTTTGTTGTTGAAAGAAGAGAAGGAAAATAACTGATTGCTGCCGCCTTTGGACTGAGCTGTTCGATATGAATTCGCTACCGTCACGATTGAAATGTGTGTCTGAAATGTGTGTGCAGCATGCTGGAAGTGTCCAGTTAATGAGGTGTAACATTTAGCAAGTTGACTAACACTGAACTTTGCTGAATACAAAACAGGCCGAAGAACTGTGGCGAATGGCTACATTCATTTCTAATCACTTAAATGCCCCATTCAATATTACGAGATAGGCCTACCTAATAGCTGAATTAATATTTATTTATAATTTTCCGCATTATCCTCTTCACCGCAAGGATTTGTCTTGTTATTAATCGAATAGTTATATGAATAAAGATACTGTTGACTCAGATTCGATAACACCGCAGGGCTGCTATTGCCCCCATTTTACACAACATCACAAACAGCGTTAATATTAATGAGCTGTGACGTAGTGGTGGCATCACGCACTTCCTCAGTGTCGTGGCGGCACAGACAAACATCACAGTCAATAGTCGCACTTATCTTACTGTGCTACAAGCTGGTCCCAGGCAGGAGTGACTACGCTAAAACCATTATACACTCTTTACAAACAATCTGTGAAAATTCTTGATAAAAAACAAGAATGTCATTGTACCATCATTCAAAAGTACAATTTATTGACCTTTGACAGTTTTCTTTGTTTTGCAGATACGTGCCTGATGTGGGAAATTAATTCATGATCTTGCGCCACCACCACTTAAACAATGTGTGTCATTGTGCAGGAACAATGCTAGGGAGACCAGGGCATCTGTCAGAGGTGACTGCTCGGCTAAATTTAGGAAAACTGCTTTCAGACAATCAGCATTTTCAGTCAGAGCAGCAGATAAATGGAACTCAATTCCCACCCATATCAGAGAATGCACAAGCTTCAGTATTTTTAAAACAACACTTAAAACATGGGTTAAGACAAACCAATCATGTGATCACTGATCTAAACCTTTATATGGAACCAATTGTTTTCCAACATGGAGAGTATGTAAAGTATATTTTGTATGATGTTGTTTTATATGTGATGCATTGTTTGTAAATTTTATTGTTTTTAATTGTTTGTATTGTATTGTTTGTATTATACTGTATTGTTTTTAATATTTTCCTGCCCAGGGACTGCAGATGTAAATTAGCTATATAGCTAACTCTGGCCCAACGGTTGTGTTGTGTATGGCTCCTGTTAAATAAATAAACTAAACTAAACTGAATTACTGTTCTGCATGAAGAAAAGGAAACAGCAAAGTAAACAAACTGAACTTATTTTCCTGTGACAGTTTAGACAATAACATAAATATATTATGGATTTTTAAATATTATTTTATGCCGCTCTGGAAAACCAATATTAAATGGACATATAAGCACTTTTTTTTCTTGATTTCTAACACAGCCAAGCAATTTCCAGATATGAAATTTAATCGCCAAAATTACAATAACAAAAACAGAAAAAGACATATCTCTTAATGTTTATATTCTATATATTCTATATTGTATGTCTAATCTTCTGACACCAGATGAAAACGCACCTGTTTAGACTGACCATGAAGCCCTACGTATGCAAAATTTAACACAACCCCCAGCTAATTGGTTACTTAAAGTACTACATCGTCAATGTTTTTGTTTTGGGTTTTTTTTTTTTTGCATCTACTTTAGCCTTCAGTGTTATGTTGCAGGCTTATGTGAAGACTGCTACTATTGGTTGTGCCTCTACTTAAGGGCATCTGTGACAGGCCTAAATATAGCAACAACCACTGCAGCAACAACAGCAACAACAACAATAAAGTATAATACAGTGCCGTGAAAAAGGATTTGCCCCCTTCTAGATTTCCTCTATTATTGGATATATTTCACACGGAATGGTTTCAGATCTTTAGGCAAAATGGAATATTAGACAAAGGGAAACTGAGTAAATGCAAAACACATTTTTTTAAATTACTGTTTCTTTTATTTAATTAAACACCCATATACCAAATTAAAATGCGTAGTTACCCAACTGACCAATCAACCAAATTTAATTGAAGTTTAGATTCAACCCTGTTGAATCTAAACTTCACTCAAATTGAACTGAGAGTAAAAGTCACTTGTCCGTGTGAAGTAGTCACCTCAAAGTTTCTACAAGGGCACAGTCAAAGGAAATTCCAGTAGAGATGAGAAAAAAGTTGTAGAAATATATTAGTCTGGAAAGGGTTACAAAGCCATTTATAAGGCACTGGGACTCTACCAAACCACAGTGAGAGCAATTATGTCTAAATGGAGAACCCTTGTAACAGTGGTGAATCTTCTCAGGAGTGGCCAGCCTGCCAAAATTTCTCCAAGGGCGCAGCGACAACTCATAACAAGAGAAATCACCGTGTGCACCCGTTTTAATTTGTTTGGTGCGTAGAAACCAAAGAAATATCGTCAATTGAAAAGAAACTGGTTTGCACTCAAAAAAATGGCTACAAAGCTTCAAAAAATGTCATTATGTATTTTTTATTAGTTTTCTAATAAAATTATAATTAAAGAAAACTAATAAAAAATAATTACATTTTTTTGAAGCTTTGTAGCCATTTTTTTGAGTGCGAACCAATTTTTTTTTCAAGCAGCGACAACTCATCCAGGAAGTCACAAAAGATTTCAGAAGAAAATCCAAAGAAATGCAGGCCTCTCCTGCCTCACCTAAGGTTAGTGTTCATGACTCCAAAATAAGAAAAAGACTGGACAAAATTGGATTCATGGGAGAGTATAGAGGTAGAAACCACTGCGAACCAAGAGAAACATCAATGCTTCTCTCAGAAAAAAGCACCTAGATGATTCTTGATCTGTGGACAGATGAGTCAGAAGTATAACTTTTTGGACAACATGGGTCCCATTATATCTTACATAAACCAAGTACAACATTTCACAGTAAGAACATCCTACCAACAGTCAAACATGGTGGTGGTAGTGTGATGATGTGGGGCTGTCTTGCTGCCTCAAGACCAGGATGACTTTGTTATGAATTTTGTTTTCCAGAAAATTCTTAAGGAGAATTTACAATCATCTGTCCGTGAGCTGAAGCTGAAGCTGAAGAATAATTGGGTTATGCAGCTAGACAATTATCCAAAACATCAAAGCAAGTCCACTGAATGGTGGCTGAAAAGAAACAAAATGAAAGTTTTTGAGTGGCTTAGTCAAAGTCCTGAATTGAACCCAGTAGAGGTGCTGTGGCAGGACCTGAAAAAAATTTCTAAAATCTCCAGTGATGTGAAAGATTAATATCAAGTTACAGGAAGTGTTTGGTTGCAGTTGCTAAAGGTGGTTCAAGCAGTTAATAAGTTTAAGGTGGAAATTACTTTTTCACATGAGTGTTTTAGTACTTTTCACATTAAATGAATGAAATAATAATTATAAAAATAATTTTTAAAAAATTGTTTTGTGTTTTCTCAGGTTCCCTTTATCTGAGATTACATTTTGTCTAAAGATTTGAAATCATTCAGTGTGACAATGCAATAATAGACAGAATTAGGAAGGGGGCAAACACATTATCACAGCACTGTATACCAAAAAAGCAGATGTGCTTTCAGTGCATAATTCATTTATTTCTCATAACCCAATATGCCATTGTATGAAAAAGACTCAGTGTTTACAAACTCTGTTGCTCTTAGTCCGTACTGCACTGTTGAACTTGTTAATGCAAAGAACATCAGTAAAATGTATTGTATATATTGAACAATGCTTTTTGACCTTGCATACAAAAATGCATAAGTTTGAAGGCAGTTTAGTTGGAAAATAGAAAATTGCATACCTCATGTCCAGGTTGACATTGCTATAAAACTGTCCAAGTGTGTAATTTCTAAACACAAGAACTGGAGCAACTGGTGTGTCCATTCTGCACTGATATTCTCTTCAAGCTCATTGATAATAAAAAATAAATCAATAATTAAATAAATAATAAAAAAACAATAATATTATTTAGAAAGGGTTACATTTTCTGAAGTAAATGTTTATGCTTGCAGAGCTGAAAGTGCTGAAATACTGCTGTGTAAATTGTAGTGGGAAGTAGGAAGTATAAAGCTGAATGGAGGTTCTGCTAAAAACCCTGAAAGAGCAGAAAATGTACAAGCTTCCCCAGGACAATTATTTGAATCCAGTTGAAATTTTCTGTGGAATATGCCTTTAAGTGTATGAAATGTTGTATTAATGCAACAAAACATTAGTAATATGATCATCCACCCACTGGAATGTTCACTGTCTTATCCACGGGATTGCTGATTGGCTGCTGCTGGGAAAACAGCGGCGTATAGTACTTTCCAGAAAATCTTAGGGCTGCAAAAAAGATATCTGGCAGTGTAAAAATGGAGTAACTGTATAAGTAGACCCGTACTTGCTGATGATTGTCGCGTCCTGCATCAACGCACAGGAGCCAGTCAGAGCCTGCCCTGTTTTTTTAAAAACATTTTTTATTGATCTTTGGTGGAGGATGTGACTGCTTGCTCTGCACCTAGTTCACCTCCCACTTTCTGGCAAACTGTGACTGCTGCCAGGGGTGGACTCTGGCGAGTTCTGGGGGGTGTGTTTTGGCTCCTGTTCTGTCTTCATCAGCGTGCAGGAGCCTGGCTGCTGGACTGTGCGCACAGACTAGGTGGCTGTGCATGCGTATGCCCATGAACGAGCTGGCTTAGTAACTAGCCATGGCTGTTGTGTAGCACTCTCAGCTCCTTCCACCAGAACGGTGAGAGCGATACCTTTACCTTCACAGAAACTACGCGGCTGTCCTGCGCGGGAGAGCTGTGACTGCCAGACTGCTCTGCACAGGAATCCCAGTGGTGAGTTTCTCATTCAGATCTCTAACCTCAAATCACCCGGACAAGCGTGCACTTACACCACACCCAATCCTACAGAAACATGTCCTGTGTTAATTCAGTACAGATAAGTCCAACAGGGACCATATGTATTCTGTAAGAGTTGATTTAACACTGATTTTACTGTGCAGGAAAATAACAGATACATGCTAAATGGACTTATGAATTCACATTCTTTCCCTGGCTATATATGAAGACCTTATTGATTAACAGTTTTAATGATTTGCTCATATTTGTGTGGTTATTCCCTTAAAGACAGTCCTCTTATCATGGATCAATTGCCTGCAGGTTGATCATATAACTAAGCCAAGCAACTTCCTGATGTTTCACTCAATTGACACAATTACAATAAAAGACATACCGTCTGTGCTTATTTTATATATATATTCCATATTCTGTGTCTAATCTTCTGACACAGAGTGAAAACACACTTGTTTAGACAGACCATGAAGTCCTGCTAACACACTAACTCAGTGTGAAAGGTTTATAAACTTCCTGGCTAAGCTTTGTTTGCTCTGAGCCTGCACTGCACTGTTGGACTTATATAAGCATGATTGTGCAGCGTACTCTTGTCAATGACACCTTCGTTCCATTAAATTGGTAATGGTGCAGTACTAATGCAGCTTGTTTTTCTTTGCTTGTAAAAATTTTTGTCTTGCATTATTTCAAGATTTCCTGAAGCTCTACAAGCATAGCCGCCTGGGCCAGCCTTCCTAAAAGCCCGGTTTGTCCCAGAGGCTCTGAAACAGCCCATCTCCCGCAGCACGGGTTGGTGGACTCCAGCGGGGAAACTGCGGCCACTTCTCAGCGACGTGCGTCTGCTCTGCTGCGCTTCAGTCTGCACTTTCCCCTCAACTCTTCCCCTCCCGCGAGCTGGCTCAGCCGGTGTATCGAGTTACTGTATTATATGCTTGAGATCACTGACAACAATCGCCAACAAATAGCAAATAACAAATTAACCTGAAATTCTATACGTGGAACCAGCTTTCTCACTAATCTGTTTGTTTACTGTGTTCCAGAGTCCCTGTGATTTTCCATCAGCCACTGGAGCTCCTGGAGTCTACCCTTTCCCCTGTGGCTGCCAGGAAGCCTTGACTCCGCATGCTGGGACTTGTAGTGGCTGCTCTGATTCAGCTGTGCATGCTCTGACTCAGTGGTGACTACCTTGACTCTGCTCTGTGTCGTGACTCAGTGGTGACTACCTTGACTCTTCTCTGTGTGTCGTGACTCAGTGGTGACTACATTGACCCTGCTCTGTGTGTTGTGACTCAGTGGTGACTACATTGACTCTGCTCTGTGTCATGCCTCAGTGGTGACTACATTGGCTCTGCTCTCTGTGTGTCGTGACTCAGTGGTGACTACATTGACTCTGCTCTGTGTCATGCCTCAGTGGTGACTACATTGACTCTGCGTGTGTCGTGACTCAGTGGTGACTACATTGACTCTGCTGTGTGGTGTGACTTGCCTGCTGCTGCAGCAACTCGGCCTCAGACGCCATGACAGCCCTCCCGGTGGCTCTCCTGCTGCTGTTGTGGGCGGGGCCAGGCTGCGAGGGCGGGCGGGTGCTGGTGTACCCGGTGGACGGGAGCCACTGGCTGAACATGCGCGTCCTGGTGGAGGCGCTGCACGCCCGGGGGCACCAGGTCACCGTCCTGCGGTCCTCCACCAGCTGGTACATCGCTGAGCGCTCCCCCCACTACACCGCCATCACCGTGCACCAGGAAGCCGTCCAGAGCATCGAGAGCAAGGACACCATGTCCCACTTCCTGCACACGTCCCTGGAGCTGCGCAAGGACTGGAGCTCCCCGCTGGCCTTCCTTGAATTCTACACCAACCTCTTTCACCTGATGGCCCAGAACAACAGGGTGGTGGCCCAGGTGGCGCGCATCATGTTCACGGACGGGGCTCTGATGCGGAGGCTGCGGGAGGAGCGCTTCGACCTGGTCCTGACCGACCCAGTCTTCCCCACAGGCGTGCTGCTGGCCCACAAGCTGCAGCTGCCGCTGGTGCTAAACGTGCGCTGGTCCCTGAACGGGGAGGGCCACTTCGCCATCGCCCCCTCGCCGATCTCCTACATCCCCCTGCTCTTCTCCCACAGCTCTGACAGGATGGACTTTCCGCAGCGGCTCTCCAACGCGCTGTACTACGGGCTCAGCCTGTACCTGTACTACTTCGTCTCCAGCCCACCGTACCAGGCCGTGTGCCGAGAATTCTTCTCTCCAGGCGTCGATGTCTTCTCGCTCATCCAGGGAGCCGACCTGTGGCTGATGAGGGTGGATTTCGTCTTCGAGTTCCCGCGCCCCACCATGCCCAACGTAGTGTACATGGGCGGGTTCCAGTGCCGCCCCGCCCAGCCCCTCCCCTCTGAGCTGGAGGAGTTTGTGCAGAGCTCCGGGGAGCACGGGGTGGTGCTCATGTCCCTGGGCACCCTGCTCGGGGGCCTTCAGCCACACATTTCGGATGTCATCGCCTCTGCCTTTGCCCGCCTGCCTCAGAAGGTGGTGTGGAGGCACCTGGGGGCGAGGCCATCCACCCTGGGCAACAACACCCTGCTGCTGGACTGGCTTCCCCAAAACGACCTACTGGGCCACCCCAAGACCCGTGCTTTCGTCACGCACGGGGGCACCAACGGCCTGTACGAGGCCATCTACCACGGCGTGCCCATTCTGGGCCTCCCGCTCATCTTCGACCAGATGGACAACATGGTGCGCGTGGATGCGCGGGGCGCGGGCATCGTGCTGGACGTGACGGCGCTGGAGGTGGACTCTCTGACCCAGGCTCTGCAGGACGTCCTGGATGAGCAGAAGCCCTACAGGGAGAACATGCGCAGGCTGTCCCGGCTGCACCGCGACCGGCCCCTCGAACCTCTGGACAGCGCCCTCTTCTGGATGGAGTTTGTCATGAGGCACGGGGGGGCGGCGCACCTGCGCACTGAGTCTTACAGGATGCCCTGGTACGCCTACCACAACCTGGACGTGCTGGCCTTGCTGCTGGGCTCCGCCACTGCTCTCCTAGTACTCATCGGCGCCACCTGCAGGTGTCTGTTTCAGAGGCTCTGCAGGACCAGGAAGGTCAAACGGGAGTGATCAAACTACCGCCATGTTTCCTCAGTGTAGATAGTCGGTTGATGGCAATTTAATTGACAATAGTGTCAGAAGGCTTTTGATTAGCATGATATAGCCTAATTGCACTGCGGTCTGTAACATCCACATCAGCTGCACAGGTGTCCTGGGCAGTAATTGTGCAGCTCAGCCCGTCGATGGCTGAGCTAAGCACCATGGCCAGACTTCATGTGGAACACCTGTACTGGTGTGAACCATCTCATAAGCCGTGTTTCCACCAAAAGTACCCAGGAACTACTTTTCAAGGAACTAAAAGGTTCCTTCAGCCCACGGTTGTCTGCGTTTCCACCGCGGTCTAATGTCCCGCGAAGATTAGGCAAATTAGCCCACTGACGTATGAAAAAGTGACGTTGTCGTCGGTCCATCTGTCCTATGATTTCTTCTGTAACCCAATACTACCACCGAAGTAGCCTACATTATTTTCTAATAACTGGGACAGCCCGGAGGGGTTTATTTCACTTATATACAACGGGTTACCAGCAATGACTATATATGGTTACTTTTGTATTTATTGATTTTTATCGATTTAATCACCTGGAATTGAAATATTCTTCTGCAGCAGTTTGGGCATATTTTACCGTTGTCAAGCAAAACTGTCGTTGGTAGTTGAACTTGGACCGTTGTTATGCAACAAATAGGATATAACAGGCCAATAGTCAGATTGTAACTGTATTATATATCCTCTCAAACACATTCATTATGTTTTTATGCGAACATTCGCTTTCATGTCTTGACATCCGAAGCGACAGAATGCATTCACATTTATATGTATAACTGGCAACAACAGCAGAAAACATGCACACGTTGTAAACAATTTGCTGTTTGATTACTTTCTCATCGTCAATTCCATATAGGCTAATCGCAAAATGACAAGAATAGAACGAAAACTCGGACTTGCGTGAAAATTTTAATTAGTAGTGGTACAGCCACCGTATGCTTTCCTTCGAAGTTACTGCTAGCCGAGCAGCGAAGTGTGCCCTCCAGATGCGAACCATGCACCATAAATTAGTCCATAGTTTTCCTGGTCTTTTTGTGGAATTGAAGAATGGCAGAGTAAAATTACGGCAGTCTGAAAAAGCAAAAGGGACGATTACTAGAATTAACCTGTTATTTTACCCTGACAAAAAGTGCGGAAGGTGATTTCCAGTTTGCTTTTACTGTATCACCAATGTGAATTACGCAGAACTACCGCATACCTCACATAACTGTATCAAATGTTTTGAGTCAATTACAACGGGCTAACAAAGAAAATCCGGAAGAAAATATTCAGCAACTGAATTAATCCGTTTGAATGTTTTGGTACGTAATATGCTGTCCCAGCACGAATGCTTAGCATTTTATAAAACGAATACTAAAGCAAGAAAAGAACAGAAGAGCACACGTTATAATTCCAAGACGTTGGCAGGCTATAACCAAAACTAGGCTACTGCGCCGCATAACATACAAGTTTGATTTGAAGTTATTATGAAAATAAATTGGTTTGCGGCTGCATATTTTTAAACATGGCGGTTGAAAATAAACACAAAAAAATGCTGCGAGTACTCGACCAATCAGAAATGTTCAGCGCTGCAAGCTCCACCCAAAAGGTTCCTGTACTTTCGGAAAGTAAAATAAAGCCCCCGGAGCTAAATTTAGACCCTAGTTCCTGCGGTGGAAACGCACTGAGTTCCTCAAAAGGTTCCTAGTTCCGGGGTGAAGTTCCTGCGGTGGAAACGCGGCTATAGTCCTACAGAGACCGGGTGGACTTTCAGTCATATGCTATTCTAATTTGGGCTGTGAAATGGGAAACATATTGAAAACAAATTTTTCCATTTATTTGTTCCAGGTGGTGGCCTACTGTTGCACCACCTTCTCATAATCATATTAAATCAATCTGACACTTACTGCAAAATAAATATGAATGCAATTCAGATCCATATTGTCACCATCTTACTTGTTTGTCTAAGCTTTTCACCTTCGTTATTTCAAATGAGACATAGCCTACATGGCTATGCTTTATTTTACATTCACTAGATTCCTCGTTGAGCAATTTGTTTTTCATGTTCTTTGTAAGGTTTTCAAAATACAGATGCACTCACCAATAGGCCTATTTCACAAGATGGCGACCAAAACCGGATGTAGGGATACTTTGTTTCCGGTTACCGTTGCTACGGACGCAAGTCCATTTCTGACAGCGAAAATTTGAGCCTAAACAGCGACGTGTGTTCTCACAGTCCCTGATAGCTCTGCCAACGTTCACTGTCCGATGTTATCCGCATTGTCGAAGCATTGCCAGTGAACGTTAAGCGATCTAAACTGGACAAGGGCTATAAATTCTTTTTTGAGAAGTTTATATTCGGTTATGAAGGTAAGTATAACGTTAGCTCTGGTTCACCAGAAAGCTAAATAGCTAGCTTGCTAACCACATCAAGTTAGCCGATTAGAGATGTTGCACTTCGACATAACATAAATTCTTTTCTGGAGGCGACTCCATTGTGTTTTCGTAGCGTGAAGCAACATCTGCTGTCCGTTAACAGCGTCTCTGTTCCTCTCGGTTGTCCCGAAAATGAATGAATAGGGAGCCTGACAACTGTGAGGAAAAGCGATTCTGTTAACGTTGACGGTCAGCAGGGGAGGCAAATGCTATGTAAGTACAATGTGTTAGGCTCCACAAAATTACTTATGTTATTATACCGAAGTGAAATATCTCTGAACTAAGTTTTGTACTACCGTTACTATTTTGTGACATGCTGTTTGTGCTGTACTTGTTCTAATAAAGATTTATATTGCTTGTTAGATCGCCTGTGTAATGGTGTTCAGTTCACTACCGAGCTGTTTGTTTTCATCGCTGATAAAAACTACCCACACATTTTTAAATCAGCTGATATATCTTAAGTAGGCTTGTCGCGATGTCCGTCAATACATTTTGTAATTACAATTAACAACTAAAATAAACGTGCATCTGCAGTTTCAACATTGAATATCCAAATATGTGCTTGCTAACAAGCTAGCTGTCTAAAATGTAATTTGCTAATCATAACATAACATATAGCTCGCTAACTGATTTTATGACATTCCAAGTTCCAGCGCACACCAAACTACGGAGGAAGAGGTCTGCATGCTATTTCGCCGAGGCTCTCAACCAGGCGAACGTTTCCCTGCTCCTGTTTACAACCTGAGGCACTTCTCCAAAGCGCGCAAAGAGTACAGATGAGCTGCTTAAACTCTGAATAACTCGCGAAGTCGGTGTTTAAGGTGCTTGGCTAAGTTAGCTAGCTAGATGCGTTTCCTCTTTCAGTTTAAAATGAGCAATGACAGTGTTTCCAAACGTGTTTTTGACAACGTTGTCTTGATTATATAACCAAGGGCAAAGTATTCATACACATTAATTATTATTTTTTTGTTTCTCAAAGAGTGGTAGGGCCTATGTTTGGTGGAACTGTCATGGCAGGCGCACTGCCGCTAGCCATCTTGTTATGAATTGTTTTCGTTTAGCCGTTCTCAAGCAGGCCAACTCAGACTAGAGTGCGGTACAAAAAATGAAAAAACTAGAACTGTTACAATCACTAGGCCTGTTTGATTCTGATTTGTACTTTGTACTCTTTGCGCGGTTTGGAGAATTGCCTCAGGTTGTAAACAGGAGCAGGGAAACAGTTCGCCTGGTTGAGAGCCTCGGCGAAACAGCGTGCAGACCTCTTCCTCCGTAGTTGGGTGTGCGCTGGAGCTTGCCATTGTGCCATAACACGGTATTCTGTCGCATGCTGCAGCAAGAGTTTCTATGAAACTCTCGCTGGTTATGAGACTATTTTCTATTTCTCTAGCTCTTTGGGTCATTCCCTGTGAAATTTGGTGCCCCTACTTGAAAGGTCCTAATACCAAGAAAATAAGGACCCCTTAATGAAGTCCGAATTATTGCCTCATTCAAATTTTAATTATTTAACGTTTTTGTTTGCTTATCCTTGATTGTACTGTCAAATTTTACTGATGCTAATGTTAAACTTGTTTTTCTCACTCAGTAGCCCATGAAGAAAAAAAAAGAAATTATTCAAAAAGTAAAAACGGCTGTCTTGTGATATGCCTGATTATAAACCGAGTTATATATATATTCAGAATTGTAATTTATATATTCAGAATTGAAGTTATATATTCGGAAATTGAATTTATATATTCGGGAATTGTACTTATATATCCAGAATTGAATTTATATATTCAGAATTGTAATTTATATATTCAGAATTGAAGTTATATATTCGGAAATTGAATTTATATATTCGGGAATTGTACTTATATATCCAGAATTGTAATTTATATATTCAGAATTGAAGTTATATATTCGGAAATTGAATTTATATATTCGGGAATTGTACTTATATATCCAGAATTGAATTTATATATTCGGGAAAGATGGCTAGCGGCAGTGCCATGACAGTTCCACCAAACATAGGCCCTACCACTCTTTGAGAAACAAAAAAATAATAATTAATGTGTATGAATACTTTGCCCTTGGTTATATAATCAAGACAACGTTGTCAAAAACACGTTTGGAAACACTGTCATTGCTCATTTTAAACTGAAAGAGGAAACGCAAAAAATGTGTGTGTGTCAAAAAAGAATGTATAGCCCTTGTCCAGTTTAGACCGCTTAACGTTCACTGGCAATGCTTCGACAATGCGGATAACATCGGACAGTGAACTTTGGCAGAGCTATCAGGGACTGTGAGAACACACGTCGCTGTTTAGGCTCAATTTTTCGCTGTCAGAAATGGACTTGCGTCCGTAGCAACGGTAACCGGAAACAAAGTATCCCTACATCCGGTTTTGGTCGCCATCTTGTGAAATAGGCTTATTGGTCAGGTCAACATCTTAATTGTAAAAATAGAGGAATAGCTCATGGGACAGAAATATGTGTATATACACCCAGAGTGCAAATTATACAGTGACAATCGGGGGGGCCAACTTTTTCTCCAGGGCGTAAAGGGAACCCAGTACAGCGCAGGCGCGGGCTTCAGTGAACTGAAGTCTTACAATCCAAGTGCACAATGAGTGAGTAGTGGATACTGTCAGTCACTTCAGCTTCTAAAGAAGTTTTCACATGCATGTGAAACCATGCTGTACCATGCTGTACTTCTACTGTACAGTATTGTATCTGGGTCCTCTTATGTTTGCCATCATTAAGGTTGCATTATGGGTAAAATAGAAGCAGGCTGGTAAGGCACTCTTACATGTTTGGTACTGATCCACTTTCAAAGTGTGCTGGCAGGGAAGCATGCCGGTTTCCGAATACTGCTACACAAGCAGGACCACACCTGCACAGTCATGCACACAGTCATACCATACCTACAGCACCAGGAGGATTCATTCAAAGTTATTTCCATCATCATTAAATAAACGCTAGTTTCCATTTACATGTTGAACTGATTGAGCTGAAAGCAGATTGGCTCAAAGTAGCTTAGCTGAGTCAGCTGGATAACTGCGCTGAGTAAAACCCAGAACAGCTCTCTTTTTTTTTTTTTACTGCAGTCCATGTTCCAGATTTAGGAGGGTTCAGGGTTTTACTGCGCAGTTATCTAGCTACCTCAGTAATCCTGCTTCCTGAAACAGGGCCCTGAGCTGTGTGATCTGATTTTAATAAAAACTTTTATCCTAGAAGTCTTAAAGTTGTATCCTAACTCTCCAGCAGATGGCAGTGTGTGTTCAGGTGGTTGACACTGGAATCGGTATTTTGGAGCATCTGGGCTCGCCTGTCAGTCAGGAGGCTGGGGCCCTCCCATGCACTCGTGTTTTTTATTAATCTTACCATCTTACAATGTCATTCAAACTTTGTGTCACATCAAAGTGTCAAATACCTCAAATTGTCTCATGCAAGACATTTAAATGAATGTACAAAACTGCTGGTGAATACTTACAGAAAGCATATTCCTCCAGAAAACTTATCTTTATACTTGGTTGTCAAGTTCATTTTACTAAATGTACAAAAGAACTTGATGCAATTTTTTAGGAAGTTGATTTACAATGTATTTACAGAAATAACTTACGGTGTAATATTAACATGATTAAATATAAGCTTTTATCCAACTTTGAAGAAAAGTGGTCTAATGATATATTGCTAAAACCAAAATTAAGGGCATATATTACATTACATTACAGGCATTTAGCAGACGCTCTTATCCTGAGCGACGTACAACAAGTGCATTAGTTCAAGGTGCAGAGGTGTAAAAGAAACACACTAGAGTGAAGTAAAGATCATAGTGCCAGAAGTAACCACATAGATCAGGACTCCAACCCTGTAGGGTAACCTGTTCAGCAAACAAACAAACAATCCTGCCAAGTACAAACTAGCACTGAAATCACATTTGCCTAATCAGAATCAGACAAAAACAATCCTGCCAAATAAAGACCGTATTAGTATTAGCCTAACTAGGTACATTGAGCTAAACTATGGGCTAGGGAGGGGTGGGGAGAGGTGCAGCCTGTAGAGATGAGTCTTTAGTCTGCGCTTGAAGGTAGTCAGATTCTCTGCTGTTCTGACCGCCACGGGAAGGTCATTCCACCAGCGAGGGGCCAGGACAGACAGCAGTCATGAGCGGGAAGTACAGACACGAAGAGGGGGAGGTGCCAAGCGTCCAGAGATGGGAGAACGGAGAGGTCTGGCTGGTGTGTAGGGTCTGATGATCCTCTGGATGTATCCTGGTGCTGACCCCTTAGCTGCCTGGTATGCAAGCACCAAGGTCTTAAATTTGATGCGAGCCATAACAGGCAGCCAGTGGAGGTCAGTGAGCAGGGGGGTGACATGGGAATGTCTGGGGAGGTTGTAAACCAGACGCGCTGCAGCATTCTGGATGAGCTGCAGGGGTCTGATGGCGGATGCTGGCAGACCAGCCAGCAGCGAGTTGCAGTAGTCCAGGCGGGACAGAACCATCGCTTGAACTTGGAGCTGGGTTGCGTAGGTGGTGAGGAAGGGGCGGATTCTCCGGATGTTGTACAGGAAGAACCTGCACGTTCGACTCACCGTCGTGAAGTTCTGGGAGAGGGACAGTCTGTTGTCCATCACCACTCCGAGGTTTTTCACAGTGGGTGATGATGACACCACGGTATTCATGTTAAGCTAAACTATGGCCCTGAACCATACGTTATGGCATACCTAACCAGAAGCCAAAGGTCCCTGGTTGCCCAGTTATGAACCGGTATCCTTCCTCTGGCTATTGAGGTAGGCAGATTTAATGATGTAATTGAAGAAAAAAGACTATGTCTGTTATGTGATCTGGGTAAAATTGAAAATGAATCCCACTTTATGCTGTACTGTACATATTATGATGATCTAAGAGCACCAGTTTTCCATGAAATGTCTGTACGTAATCCTGAAGTGTTTTTGGGGGGGGGGGGTGGATGATGAATAATTGGAATGGCTATTTAAGTTTGACGTTTTTTAAATGGCGAACTTTGTCTCAAAAGCCTGAAAAAGAAGGCAAGATGGATTGTTTGTTAGTCTCTAATGAGGTGTTATTATTTATGTAATGATTATGTATATGTTGCAAAAACCTGGAAAAGAAGATAAGAAGGTTTGGTTATGGAGTCTATACTGTTTTGTACAGTGCATATGTATCAGATATGTGTCTGTAGCATTTTAATAGGTTTAGGATTTACTCTGGATCTGTTATATGCAAAATGTTGGTGTCATATAAGCCCATGTGGGCTGGACATCGGTGTGATGCATGACACAATAATAAAATTCATTCATTCATTGTGAAAGTTATTGTATATTTGCTACTTACAATAAATACTGCATGTAGAATAAATATTGTACATACATACATAGAAATCTATGCTGCGCAGTTTTTGTCGACTCTCAAGCCAAGGAAATGTTGGCTGTGTGGGCACATTTGAAGCTGCCGGAGAAAGGCAATCGCCTTGCTATTTGTGACCAACGCCCCAGCGAGATTTCAAGAGGAGTCTACTCGAGCAAGAATTTTAATTAGGGCTGTCAATGTTAACGTGTTAACTCGTGCTTTTAATTTGTAATGATTCATGTGTTAAACGTTTCCAAACACAATTAATTGTACTTGTTGCATATAATAATATGTAACATCATAGTTTTATTTTGCAGCTGCTGGATCCCCTTGAGATTGTGATCGCAGGGGGGTGGTGATATTGCGAACTGGCGGTGGGGGTCGTGGGGGAGGGAAATTTTAATGCCCGTGCTCCCTCTGCATTATTCACATTGGTGTAGGTTAAGATCAAAATGAACTGTTGCCAACGTTTCATATTTATTAAAAATCTTGTATGTTGACGAAGTGAGGTTGGGAAACAGTACTTGCACGAAGTTTTATGTTATAGCTGTGCCCCATTAAAATCCGCTCTTGGCGGATTTTAATGGCTGGCTAGCCATTTGGCTAGATATGCTGGCTAGCCATTTGGCTAGATATGCTGGCTAGCCATTTGTTAGGAACAATGCTAACAATTAGTTTACCATTGACAGCCCAGTGTAATCAGTATAATTGGTGCATACCTTGCAAAACTAAATGAATGACTTAGTCAGAGCTCACTGTTCAAAGTACAGCCATCTTTCCAGCCCTTCCCAGATTTGGCTTCTTTGAGAGAGTGGCTCAATGGAAACCACTTCTGAGAAGAGCTATGTGCTTTTCTGCAGAAGGGACGGGGAATCTTCTGCCAATCAAGGGAAATATGGGCGAAGTTAAAAACAGATAAGTCCTCAAGCAGAACCTGTTCATTCTACACAACTGCATTCATCTGCATTCAGGAAGGAAGGAAGACTGCTTTAAAAAAGAAAAGTTTAACATTATGAAAATAGTCCAACCAAACACCAGACTTACATCCCATTGAAAATCAGTGGTATGACCTGAGAACTGCTCTCCACTAACTCTCTCCTGCCTTGGCAGAGCTGGAGCAAATTTGCATGGAGCAATGTGAGAAATGCGTGAAAAGCACATACACATGGACCTGAGAAGACTCTGTAATTGCCAAAGGCCCATCTAAACGTGTGAATGCTAATGAAATGAAAAATGTTGAATGAAAGTTATTTAGACTTTTCCTGTACCGGGGAATTCTTTAAAACGCAATGGTCTTCTTATGATCTGAGCTGAGACACAAGGAAAAATAACATCAAACTGCATTATATTCACTAACCCAGACAATTAATGCAATACACTTTTTTCCAAATATTAGATTTTTTCCAAATAGTACTTGAAATATAAGTCATTGTTTTGGCCTGTAAAAACATTCAAATAAACAGAAAATGGCATTTTCCAACGCAAAATCCCGTGTGTTTGGCCCAGGCCTGGATTCCAGCATTTGTCTGAGCAGTTCTCATCGTATGCCACCTTCCAGTTTTTCCCTGGGAGTCTAAATAAAACAATGAGCCAACATCCCATTTTGCACTCCCATGTTTCCTTGGCTCTGGTATATTCTGGAACTGCTAATCCTTCCTTCTCTGTCAGCATGTGTTGTGTTGTGTTGTGCGGCTCTGTAGTACCCCTTTGGTGGGATATAATTACACCGCGGTGCATTCTGAGGGGGTGGAGTCAGCTTCTGTGAACTCCCGTCTCTGGAACCCAAGTCAGGCCCACAGAAATGTGCACCTGCTGCCGTCACTTTGCCAGCCTGTCGCTGCTGATATACCAGGCACACTTGCACAGCTGACTCAAGCTCCTGAAATAAGAATATTTCCTTCTTGCACCATAAATACCTTCCGTCCCACCAAACGGGCCCTAATTTTAGACTGTGCCTGAAGCACAAACAAGCTGGTAGTCCCACCGAAGCCGGTTTATCAAACTCCGCAAGGCCTGTTGGGCAGCAGGACTGTGTCCACCGCGTTCCAAAATCTCCGGATCCCCAGCCGTGCGGTCAGCGAAGCTTTCCTCCTTCACCCTACGCTGAGAAACCCCGGTTGGAGAAAGGCTAGAGGGAAGGTGTCGGCGGCGGACATGTCGGATCACAGCGAGCGGGACTGCGGCCTGGAGGACATCGACGAGGATGAGCTCCTGGCGAACCTCTCTCCGGAGGAGCTCAGGGAGCTCCAGAGGGAGATGGAGGTGCTGGCCCCGGACGAGGAGGTGCCCGTTGGAATGAGGCAGAAGGACCAGACGGAGAAACCGCCCTCCGGCTCCTTCGACCACAGGTCCCTGGTGGATTACCTGTACTGGGAGAGAGAGTCCAAGCGCATGCTAGAGGAGGAGAGAGTGCCCACTACTCTGCTACCCAGTCAGGTGAGAGGCTGAGCCTGTGTTTACTAGTCTCTTACACAGACACAAGGCTGGGCGAAGGGCGTCCACGTAACCGTTTATCAAAAACTGTCTGTCATTGTGTTCATATAATGTACATTATGCTGTTGGTTTTCAAATTTTCAGATAGCTATATTCTATACTGTTTGAGTACAATATGTAGTTATAATAATTATTAAACATAGTCCATATGTCCGTTGACTTTAACTGTGTGAAATGCTGACATACTACAGGAATTCCAGCAGGAAATTAGCTTACATAGGTAAGCGAGGTTGTCTTCTTCATCTGTGATTACTAGAACAGAATTACAACATTGTCATGCTAGTAGTGCTAACTAGTGATATTCATTCATTAGGAAGATCTGATGTGATGTCAAGTGAACTCTATTCATAAGCAGTTTGTTTATGTAGTTTGCTGGCTGGTCCTCCTTCAGCTGAAATACAATAGCTTTATGCACTACCTGGCTTGTACTACCACATTAACGAGGACTGGAACTAATGAACTGAGGTGACTGTAGTATTTGGTAGAGATTGGCGACTATTGGTTAGTGCCTAGCTAAAGGTGTTCTCATCCAAAACCTTCCTATTTGTCATTTAAAGTTTTGACATATCTATGCACCCATATTTTCCATTTGATGTTGTACATTTGCAAAGCGACTTACATCACTGTGTCATTTTTTTGTGGGTAAGTATTGGCATAGAATAGAACAGAGTGCCATGTTTTACAAAGCTGAAAAAGGAGGGAAATTGAAGTTAAGTAAAGTTACTGTCCCTTAAAATGAAGTTCGAAATAAGGCATGAAACTTTCTCAGCAATACAGCCCCCTCTGTGTGTATAGCAACAGTAGAGTTAAATTAGTTATTTTTGCTATATACCTAAGCCATTTGGATTTAAGACGAATATGAGACAAAAGTACAGAGAATCAGTTTTCATTTCATGGGATTTACATTGAGATATGTTGTACCGTTTTACAGAAACTGCTGTTTTTGTGTTGAGTCCCTCCATTTTCACTTAAGTTAATGGATGACGTTAACTTCTCAGTAAGTTAACATAACCTTTAAATGCAATAACTGCATCAAGTCCACGACCCACAGACCAAACTTCTGGGCTGTTCCTGGTAAATGCCTTTTCAGGCCTTCACTGCAGCTGTTTTCAGCTGACCTATGTTCTGAGGTTTTCTGTCTTCACCCTCCTCTTCAGCAAGTGATGAAGAGGAGACTGAAGACAGAAACCCCCTGGCCATGCTGAAGGATATGTTATTAGTGAGATAATTGGATATGCTGAAAAGTAATCACGGTAGCCAATGTAGTTTCAAATATTGAATACAAATTTTTTTAATGCAGTTTTAAAAACTACTTTAGATTTAGAAATGTAGCTTTATCAACCGAATTTGGCTAGTGTCAGCAATTTAGTGTTGACACTAGCACAGTTTATCTTCCCGTCGGCATCCTGCTGAAGTTGATGAAAATTACCTGATAAAGGGTCAAGGTTTTTATAGGTGCTTTAGGGTTAGAGCCCGGCTTTCTTGGGTGTGTTGATAGGTGCTGTAGGGTTAGATTCAGGCTTTCTAGAGTTTGTTGATAGGTGCTGTAGGGTTAGAGTCAGGGTTTCTTGGGTGTGTTGATCGGTGCTAAATGGTGAAAATCAGGGTTTCTTGGGTTTGTTGATAGGTGCTGTAGGGTTAGATTCAGGCTTTCTAGAGTTTGTTGATAGGTGCTGTAGGGTTAGAGTCAGGGTTTCTTGGGTGTGTTGATCGGTGCTAAATGGTGAAAATCAGGGTTTCTTGGGTGTGTTGATAGGTGCTGTAGGGTTAGAGTCAGGGTTTCTTGGGTTTGTTGATAGGTGCTGTAGGGTAAATGTCAGGGTTAGGGTTATGTGATGGGAGATGCAGGATACTGTAGATGTCTAGTGTTGCACTCTACCAGACATAAACTCTCTCTCGTAAAATAGTGTGACCAAAAATAAGATTTCATATTTACTTCAACATCAACCCACTGGAACATTTTATCACACAACTTCCCATGATCACTTCAACGATGGAAAACTGCGGGTTAAAGGAATTTAAAAGTGCAGTACTATGACATGAAGTGGATTTTCACATTTTTTAAGCACACTTCCCCCGTTCCCTGATCGCAAGCAGCTTTCCTGCAGGAAGCCCTGCATTAGTGTCTATTGGACTGCATGGTGTTGTCGGCTTGTTATTTTAGTGATTGGGCTCTATCAAATTAAAATGAGGCTTGTCCTTGCCGGGTTGGTTTGGGTCGGGACGTAATGATGTCAGTCTTAGGTAAGCTCAGGCTTAATTTCTAGCCTGATGTAGACCTCTAATTTTAGGGAGAACACAGACATGCAAATAACATTTGATAGTCTAGTATGACTGATGTACGTGGGTCAGATATGCAAGTGTGTGTGTGTGTGTGTGTGTGTGTGTGTGTATGTGTATTTATAAACTGTGCATATTGCACAAAGTGAAAACAATATTTACTATTCATGGCAGTATCAATGACATTTATGTTTGTAGAATTAAGAATTTGTGTAGAATTTGTGTTTAATTTGCTTTAATGGTGACCAGAGTCAAGGTTAATTCCAGTTGAATTAATTCATTTCAGGAAATATTTGGGGGAAATTCTATTAAATAAAAAATTGTCATAGAAAATTCATGATTTTGAAGTTCAATTCAACTGAATTGAAACCGAATTGACCCCAGTCATGATACTGGTATATCACACTGCATGGAATACATGCAAACTCATTTATTCCTTAATTGTGTCTCCAGAAAAAAATAGAAGAGGAACTTGAGTATGATGGAAGAAAGAAGGAAGAGGAGCTGCTGTATGACGAAATGGAAGAAGTTGCGGAAGAGGAAGTAAAAGAGGTGGAGGTAGAAAAAAAGGTGGAAGAAGAACCTATCAAGATGGATCAGGAATGTGCCCCGGAATGTCCACCAACATCTTCAGAGCAGACTGTTCCAGCCACTGTTCCTGCCCAGGAAGCTTTGCCTCCCCCGCCAGAATTTGCGGATATTCCAGAGGAACGAGAGGAGAAGTGTCTGGAACAAAATGGCACCGGACCAGAAGAAAATGGTGATGTACAAACAAGCGTTGCTCAATCCGATATGGCAGCTGGACACCCTGAATTAGCATCCGAGGACCTGAAAAAAGAGGAAGTCCAAAAACAAGACACAGAGAAAGAGGGGACTAAAATATCCCGGTTAAAAATTCCAAAAAAGTTGGCACTTGGCAACAACTTCATCAAGCTGACAGCGAGGCCGTCTGGCAACGAGACGAACTTGGAGAGCACCTTGGACAAGATCCGCAACAACAACCCCGCCATCAAAGATGTCAACCTCAACAACATAGAGAATATTCCCAAGGAAATGCTGGTTGACTACGTCAACGCCCTGAAGAAGAACAAGCACGTAACGACCTTCAGCATTGCCAACACCGGTGCCGATGAGAACATCGCTTACACGCTCGCCAACATGCTCAGGGAGAATCGAAGTATTACCACCCTCAACATCGAGTCAAACTTCATCACGGGGAAGGGCATCATTGCCATCATGCGCTGCCTGCAGTTCAACGAGACGCTAACCGAGCTGCGCTTCCACAACCAGCGACACATGCTGGGGCACCAGGCCGAGATGGAGGTGGCCCGCCTGCTCAAGGCCAACAGCACGCTGCTGAAGATAGGCTTCCATTTTGAGCAGCCGGGCCCCAGGATGGTGGTGACCAACCTGCTGACCAGGAACCTGGACCGGCAGCGGCAGCAGCGGCAGGAGGAGCAGAAGCAGCACCAGCTGAAGGAGCAGAGGGAGCTGCTGGAGATGTACGAGAGCTCGCTCAACCTTCCGAGGGGGCTGCTGGAGATGCTGGGGGGGTACCTGCCCCCCATGGCGTTCGCCCCCCAGGACTCCGGGGAGCCTCCTGAGCAGAGCGCTCCATCCGCGGACCGCCAGCAGCGCCGCGCGCCGCCGAAGGCTCCCGAACAAGAACCTTCGAACGCCTTCAAGGGCGTCCAGCTGAAGAAGACCCCCAGGCGCAAAGACCCCCTGCTGGAGCTGAACCCCAGGGCGGAGAGGAGAGAGGAGAGCGTCCAGCTGAGGAGGACCGCGAGGCAAAAAGCAGCGGCGGACGGAGGCCCGCTGGACGAGAGAGCCGCCCTGAAGGACGTGATCAAGACTCTGAAGCCGGTCCCCCGCAGACGACAGCCGCCCAAGGTCGACCTCACGCCACGAGACCAGCTCCTCAGCGAGATCCGGCACAGCAACATCGCCTACCTGAAAGCGGTGAGCGCTACCATAGATCTAAAGCTGCCACCAGGTCACTGATTGACAGATGTGGGGGCTGAGAATCATTGAATGTGAGGAGAAGAAAGGCTTGAAATTACTATAGAATTTAGAATTGATTGACAGGTGTGAGGAGTGACCATAGATCTCAGATTAGTACCACTGAATTGATAGATGTGGGTGGTGAGAATAAATTAATAGCAGGTGAGAATAATTGATTGACAGATGTGAGGAGTGACCATAGATCTCAGGTCAGTACCACTGAATTGATAGATGTGGGTGGTGAAAATAACTGAATAACAGGTGATAATAATTGATTGACAGGTGTGAGGAGTGACCATAGATCTCAGATTAGTACCACTGAATTGATAGATGTGGGTGGTGAGAATAATTTAATAACAGGTGAGAATAAGTGATTGACAGGTGTGAACAGTGTGTGCAGGCTGAGCATGGGGTGTTGCAGACCAAAGTTATTTTTCAGTATTTTTAATTTACAGATCACAGCATAGATTGTTTTGCTAACCTATAAATATATTATGTTGTTCATATGCACACAGAGTGAATATGGAGCAGGTATATAGTGCTTATTTTAAGCCTTGTGGTTACAGCCGAAACAAAGGACTGCTGACTAATCTGTACATTGAATAAAAAGTGATGCACATTTTCCACTGAACTTGAAAATAGTGATAATTCTAGGATGTAGTTTGGATGTAGTATGTTTCTAAATTTTTTTGCTTACAACAGGAGTTCATCAAAAGACACCAGAGTTCTGAACTGGAAAGCCATAATACTACTCTACAAAACTAGCACTGCCAAAAACTGAGAGCAGTACCTTTGTTGAATTATTTGAAAATACAATCTTTTCCTAGAATATTGTGCAGCTATGTGCATGTATTTGTTTATTTATTTATTTGCAAATACCGCTGTATACCGGCATCAGATTATTTCAGCATGCATTAATAGCACATGAATGAACATCCTTTTTTGGTAATTCCTGTGGGAATGCATCATAAACTAATAAGAGGGATAATGGGTGTGTGTGTGTGGGGGGGGGATGGGGGAATGGGGAATTTGGCAGGGGGGTAGCACGCACTGCTCCAGCAGGCAGGGGGGAAGGTATACTGCCCATTGAAAGTACACCACAGCCACACCTTCAGCTCTGTGCTCAGGCCGCCCAGCGGTGAAGCACGTATACACTGAAACGTGTTTGGCTGTGTCTTTGTCAGATCTGCGATAGCACGTGTGCCTCTGTTTGCCAGCAGTATTTGAGCCCTTAAAATAAGGCCCAGCTGGTTTGTTTGCAAAATCACTCTCAGTTGTACATTCTTTGATCCTCAGGTACCACTGCCTAAAGAACTGGAATCCAGCGAGACAGATCTGTTCTGAAGGATCGCCATCAAACATGTGAACTCACTCAGACTGATTAATGCCAAGGCATGAAGTCACCCAGCACCTGCAGTAGTTGAAGAATGAGTTAATCCCCTGTGACCCAGCACCTGCAGTAGTTGAAGAATTAGTAAATCCCCTGTGACCCAGCACCTGCAGTAGATGAAGAATTAGTCAACCCCCTGTGACCCAGCACCTGCAGTAGATGAAGAATGAGTAAATCCCCTGTAACCCAGCACCTGAACTAGTTGAAGAATGAGTGAATCCCCTGTGACCCAGCACCGGCAGTAGATGAAGAATTAGTAAATCCCCTGTGACCCAGCACCTGCAGTAAACGAAGAATGAGTAAATCCCCTGTAACCCAGCACCTGCAGTAGATGAAGAATGAGTGAATCCCCTGTGACCCAGCACTAATCCCCTGTGCTTTGCAAGAGACTTGAAGGAGTTCACTGGCAAACTCCCGACACCGTGCAAATATCAGCAAGGCCATCAGTCACTCCCCTGTCCTGGAGGGGAGAACAGCTGTTTAAAATGAATCTTTAGTGCAGCACCTGTTTTCTCAATCTCTGTCTGTTATTTCACGCCTGCCACTTATTTTTTGTAACTTGTTTAATGAGTAAAATTATGTTTTAAAACACCCATTGTTGTGCAGTGTTTAACATGAATATGCATGAAAGCTTCACTTGAGCAAATGACGCTAAACGGCCCCAAAAGGGCAGTGTGACATTAAGACTGTAAAACTGCTGCCCGTTTGGATTTGCTGCCTTTGGAGCCAAAAAGCCTCTGCTTTAAAGCGCTCTGGAAACTGGCCCCTGAGCCTTCAGAGTGTGGAGATGACTGGGGTAGGGAATAAGTCTCGTTGTTCTGTGAGAAGAGAACTTACTGGCTGTTGCATGGTTTATGGAGACACTTTAATTCAACTGCTCCCATAAAAATGTGTTTTTTATTTTATTTTATTGGAGATGAGAACATTTTGAGCAGTTGCATAAATGAATATTTTAAACAAATAAAAATATCTTGAAAGAAAGCCGTAAAAAGAACAAGTTCCCCAATCCCAGGGACACACACCCCCCCCCCCCCTCTCTGTCCTGCCCCCCTGTATGCCTGATTTAATTCCAACCGTAACGGCAACCCTGAATTGTTACTAGCTGCTGGTTGTTAAAGTGTCTATTCAGGGATGAACTACCCTCATAAGGCCACATTATGTCAGAAATAGCTGTGCACGGGGCCGTCTGGGTAGTGTAGAGGTATAAGCATTCGCCTACCACCACAGAGGCCCGGGTTCAATCCTCGGCAGCGGTAGTTCCGGCTTGGTCAGACGTTTCTACAAACACAATTGGCAGTGTTCGCGGGTGGGAAGCCGGTGAGGGTATGAGTCCTGATCGTTGCATTAGCGACTCCTACTGATTGGTCGGGGTGCCTGTTCAGCAGGGAGGGGATCTGATGGAGATAGCATGAACCTCTGCACACATTATGCTCTCCCAGTGAAACTCCTCGCTGTCAGGTGAAAAGAAGCAGCTGGCGACTCCACATGTATCGGAGGCTGGCATGTGGTAATCTACACCCTCCCTAGACCGACAGACAACAGCGCATTGACCAGGACTGCGATACACACAGGGAATTGGTTTAACGACTAAATTGGGGAGGAAATGGGAGAAAATGGCAAAAAATAATAATAATATGGACTCACATTGCAGAGCTTTTAAGCAGTCAGATGAAATACAACCTTTGTTTTCTGGAATGTGTTTTATGACTGATGATTCCTTTACATTTTAAATGACAGACAGGTCAAATCAGTGGATCTATATCGACTGCAGCCTGTATTTAATCAACATTTGTACTCATTGAACGCAAGCACTGTGCTGCTTTTCGTTCGGGACCCGAGCTTGGCCGGTTTTTGTCATTGCTTCTGCCAATAGGCAGTTAATGCTAAAGACAGATGTTGATTGAATACCAGCGCTGCTCATTTGAAACTAAGCCATGAGTCGCAAATAAGTTCAATAACAGTGCAAATGCCAATGAGCCAAGAGTGAATTGTGTTAAAATAATTCTGAGGAAAAATATTCTGGTAGGACTTGAATATGTTTTCAGCAACCATAATTAAACTAGCTGGAAAAAAAAATGAAGTAAGACACACACAATGGGTCTACCAGACTGAGTCTGGTCCCCATAAGCCTTGTCTCCCCCAAGGTCACATGACTGTACAGTGGAGCCACAGTTACAGACTGACTGGTCGACTGAATATGGGGTAAAACTGTCAGTCACATTCACAATTACACCTCAACAAGACCCTTATTAGAAAAGCCATACAACGCTCTAAAGTTTACACCCCCGTTAATTATTTCTTGTCTTATTTATCTGAATGTGGTTTGTTTACTTCTGTGGAAGTAACTCTATATAATGAGAAAATGAATGAGATGAGAAATGAAAAATGAAGCATTTAGATGGCTTCAGACTTCTAATGAAAATAAAAACCTGAAAATGACTTAATTGATAAGTATTCACCCTTTGTTTTAAAAACCTAAATTCGGCCTGGTGTGTCCCACAGAAATCACACGGTATAGCATTACCCCCTTCACTCCGGAAACTTCCTTCTCGCGGCACTCGCTGACCCCTACACCATCTGACTCCAAAAGCCTCTTGGAGGGAAGCAGCGCCTGACCTGTCATTCATACTGTGGTAATAAATACGAAAACATTCAGCACTTAGATACAAACTGTTAAGGGAATTAATTATTTTGATGTGTATAGCATGTTTTATAATCAACATTGAGAAAACTGGTCAAATCCTTGGTTTATCTTTTGTTACACTGGTTAAATTCATACTGAAATTGAACCCATTGTTCCATCTTTGGCATAAATGTAAAATGTGGCTAACTTCAAAAAACACATGATTGCAACCTGCTTCCACCACTTCAAATGGCTTAGCCATCAGGCTAGCTCTGTCCATTTAGCCTTAAAGTCCAAATGTTTTTTTTTGATTTGCAGATTGACCACTGCTCATATTCTAGGAAGGTTTGCTAGCTTAACTGCTAGCATACCGTTTTCGGATATGCAGCAGATTAGGTTTCTGTCTCAAAAGTGCACGCAGGTTCTCCCTTGTCTTCCGGAGCTGGCACCTCCTCCTCCACGGATTTCTTCTCTCCTGTGCCGTTCACGGTGGACTCCTCATTCCCAGCTCTGACCTCCACTGCCGCCGCTAGCCTCTCCTTCTCCTCCTGCTCCAGGCGCCTGTAGTTGTAGAAGTTCATGACGAAGAGGAAGATTCCAGCAGCCAGCATCATGACCCCACAGGCGTAGTACATGTATTTGTAATCCATAAAGATGTCCACCAGTGCCCCTGCAGGATAAAAGAGGAATGGCACACACATTTCAGTGTGCAGCACAAAATCCAAAAGCTCTTACTCACAAACTGCTACTTTTTCACCAAAGGTGAAAAGGTAAGGTTTCTTTACCTGAACAGACATTCTGTGGAATTATACACCTGAGTTATTTTGAGATTATTTTGCAGGGTTTAAAATTGTTTTAGGAATTTTAAACTCTCCATCTCCTGCGTATTGAATCTGATGATAATATGATAACATGAGACACTAGTAATTCATGTGCTGGTCTACACTAATTTTGAGAAAAAGATAAGGGTATTGTGTGTAGATTGATGAGAATAAACATTAATCAATTTAATCAATTTTATAATAAGGCTATAACATAACAAAATGTGGAAAAAGTGAAGGGGTCTGAATACTTTCTGAAGGCACTGAAACTCTGCAGTACAAAGAGCCAGTACTATAGTACTACTCACTCACCTGCTATCGGTGGTCCTAAAAGCAGAGGTCCACATTCCAAAGAGCCAGTACTATAATACTACTCACTCACCTGCTATTGGTGGTCCTCAAAGCACAGGTCCACATTCCAAAGAGCCAGTACTATAGTACTACTCACTCACCTGCTATTGGTGGTCCTCAAAGCACAGGTCCACATTCCAAAGAGCCAGTACTATAGTACTACTCACTCACCTGCTATTGGTGGTCCTAAAAGCACAGGTCCACACTCCAAAGAGCCAGTACTATAGTACTACTCACTCACCTGCTATTGGTGGTCCTAAAAGCACAGGTCCACATTCCAAAGAGCCAGTACTATAGTACTACTCACTCACCTGCTATTGGTGGTCCTAAAAGCACAGGTCCACACTCCAAAGAGCCAGTACTATAGTACTACTCACTCACCTGCTATTGGTGGTCCTAAAAGCACAGGTCCACACTCCAAAGAGCCAGTACTATAGTACTACTCACTCACCTGCTATTGGTGGTCCTAAAAGCACAGGTCCACACTCCAAAGAGCCAGTACTATAGTACTACTCACTCACCTGCTATCGGTGGTCCTAAAAGCACAGGTCCACACTCCAAAGAGCCAGTACTATAGTACTACTCACTCACCTGCTATCGGTGGTCCTAAAAGCACAGGTCCACATTCCAAAGAGCCAGTACTATAGTACTACTCACTCACCTGCTATTGGTGGTCCTAAAAGCACAGGTCCACATTCCAAAGAGCCAGTACTATAGTACTACTCACTCACCTGCTATTGGTGGTCCTAAAAGCACAGGTCCACACTCCAAAGAGCCAGTACTATAGTACTACTCACTCACCTGCTATTGGTGGTCCTAAAAGCACAGGTCCACATTCCAAAGAGCCAGTACTATAGTACTACTCACTCACCTGCTATTGGTGGTCCTAAAAGCACAGGTCCACACTCCAAAGAGCCAGTACTATAGTACTACTCACTCACCTGCTATTGGTGGTCCTAAAAGCACAGGTCCACACTCCAAAGAGCCAGTACTATAGTACTACTCACTCACCTGCTATCGGTGGTCCTAAAAGCACAGGTCCACATTCGATGATGGTGACGAGCCCGACTGCGCTGGAGAACCGCTGAGCTCCGACCAAGTCCATCAGAACCTCAAAGAGCAAGGCGCAGACCATGCCGAACGCCACGCCGAAGAAGACGGCATAGACGACTAGTCCCGCGTACCCCGTGGCCAGCGGGCACAGCAGGTGGCAGACGCCGTTGTACGCTACGGACAGGCTGAAGAAGTACTGGATCCTGGGCCGGACCCAGCGAGAGTTGGCCACCATCCCCGTCGCGGGCCGAGCGAACATGTCCACGAGGGCCAGGATGGAGAGCAGGAAGGCCGCCTGGTACTCGTCGATGCCCATGTGTTTGGCGTACGGGGCCAGGAAAACAATGGGCGCGAAGAAACCGAAAAACATGATGACGTTGCCCACGAGGTAAATGAGGAAACCGCGGTGCCTGAAGAGAGAGAGATCGATCAGTTTGCAGACTCCGTCCGCGCACCCTGTCCTCTTCCGCGGACCCTGGCCGCTCAACAGGCCGACGTCCTGGGACCCGCCACCGTCCTCCGGGCTGGCCTTACCGCCACCATCCTCCGGGCTGGCCTTACCGCCACCGTCCTTCATGCTGGCCTTCCCGCCTCCGTCCTCCATGCTGGCCTTCCCGCCTCCGTCCTCCACGCTGGCCTTCCCGGCACCGTTCCCGCTGGGGTTTTCCGGATTTCGCGGTGGCTTGGGGCCAATAGGCCTCATGAGGGCCCCAGCCGCACAGCTGTTCAGAATTATGGCTCCAAGGATGAAGAATGCGCCCCTCCAACCGAAGCTGTCAAGCAGGAACTGGTTGAGCGGAGCCAGGGTGGAGAGGAGCACCGGACTTCCCGCCATGGCCAGGCCGTTTGCGATTGGTCTCTTGACCAGGAAATACTTCCCGATTATAGTGAGGGCAGGCTGGAGGTTGAAGGCGAGGCCCATCCCTGTAAAATCAAGCTCAAGATCAATTAGAGCCATCAGATTACAAACACTACACACTAGAGCATCAGATTACAAACACTACACACTAGAGCATCAGATTACAAACACTACACACTAGAGCATCAGATTACAAACACTACACACTAGACCATCACATTATAAACACTACACACTAGACCATCACATTATAAACACTACACACTAGAGCATCACATTATAAACACTACACATTAGACCATCACAATACATACACTACACACTAGAGCATCAAATTACAAACACTACACACTAGACCATCACATTATAAACACTACACACTAGACCATCACATTACAAACACTACACACTAGACCATCATATTACAAACACTACACACTAGACCATCACGTTACAAACACTACACACTAGACCATCATATTACAAACACTACACACTAGACCATCACGTTACAAACACTACACACTAGACCATCATATTACAAACACTACACACTAGACCATCACATTACAAACACTACATATTAGAGAATCCCATTACAAACACTACACACTAGACCATCACGTTACAAACACTACACACTAGACCATCACATTACAAACACTACACACTAGAACATCACATTACAAACACTACACATTAGAGAATCATATTACAAACACTACTGTATGTGTAATGTACTACATCCAGAACTTTGTGAACGTTAGTTTCAGCTAACTGAAGTGGCCAACTAAAACTATATTAACAAAAGCATGGTTCAGAAGTTAGTCGTCAAATAGGGAACAATTTGGTATGTTTACATGCACACTCACACTCCAATAATATCCTGAATAAAACAATATCCCGAATAACACATGGGTTATGCAAACAGCACTTAAGTACCCTGAATAAGGCCTTATTCCAAATATGGCACATTCTGATAAAGACATACGACATATACTGATATTATTTAAACTGTTTATTAATTTTCTAGTCTGCTTGGTTAGTATAGGGTATGCATTTTGTGTGTGTGTGTGTGTGTATGTCCTTGTGCATATAAGCATTACATTATAAAATGCTCACTTCACTGTTACAAACTGACACGTTTCAACATCCTGTCTTTGTCAAAGTAATATTCATTTATGTATTATTGTTTATTAATTTTCTAGTCTGCTTGGTTAGTATAAGGCATGCATCTCACCCCCCCAGACCCCCTCCTTCCCCCTCCTTCCCCCACCCCTAATCTCTACTCATGAGATCCTCCCTCATTCACAGAACGGGCTGACTGCCTCTGGTAGAGTTAGGTCATTCAGACCAGCTCCTGCAGCTGCTGCAGTGAGAACATTAGGACAGCCAGAGAAAACCACACCCCATGTAACTCAGCACATTATAGGGCAGCACACTTCCACCAATCAGAGAGCAACTGGTTCACACAGACTGCTGGTATCTGAGGTTGGCGAGCCCAGCAGTACTGACTCAGCGCTCACTGGTCTGCACAAACCCCCGCCCCCCCCCCCCACCCCCCACCCCCCCCCCGCCCCACCCACAGCCTGAGCCACAGGAAGACTGTGGGCGGTGCAACACCCATACTTGATTGAAATTGGCAGCTACAATAGTAAAAAACAGAAGACTTAGGGGAGATTTGATCAAGGCTTTCAAATTTATTAAAGGGATTAATAAAGTGAACTACATGAAATTATTCAACTTGAGTTCGGTTAGCAGAACGAGGGGGCATAAATGGAAACTGGCAAAGGGTAAATTTCATACAGACATCAGGAAATATTTTTTCACACAGAGAATAGTCAATGTGTGGAATAGCTTGTCTGGACCTGTAGTGGAGGCAGAAACACTGGGGGTATTCAAGGCTCGGTTTGATACAGTGTTAGATACCATCTAGCTTTTAGGTAAACTATGCATTAAGTATAGTTTAGTGGTAGGAATAGACGAGCAGTGTTGGGCTGAATGGCCTGTTCTCGTCTTATGTTATGTTATGTTAGCTAGCAGTAGTATTAAGGATAAATATTATTATTCATTGATAATGGTGCAAAATGTCCCAGCAGCAATGATTCACGTGTGGGGGTTGTTATAGCAGCAAAGGCTGGACCGACTCCATATTAAGGCCCATAATTTTGGATGAGATGTTGGACGTCAGGTGTCCACATACTTTTGGCCATGTAGTGCACTTAAGCCAGTGAGCAGTGTGATCTTCACTACTGAACTTTGGTGTCAGCTCATGAAATCTGGCTGATGTGTAGCCTACTTTGTACAGGAGTGCAACTATTGTATGTATTTAGTTATGTTTACTGTTTAATAAGTGTGTGTTTTAGAATAACACTGGCCTGCATTGGTTTTGCTTACCCTCATTTTAACTTCGTGACAAACAGCATATCACATAGCTGTTCCGGTATATTCCAGGACAGAACATTGAAGAGGGTATCTCGAAAGAAACTTTGCTCTGAGCAGGAGCAAAGCTGCAAAGCAAATAATCTACTCTCATATCTGAGATGATTTTGGAAGCTGTTTTTGTTAGCCATGTCAGCAAGTTCCTGGGCACAGTACAAAGGGCTTCTGACAGATGGCTCTGCCACATTACTTTAATGATTGACTGTTCACCACCGTGTTTCCGGGTACATGATCATCATGATATGGATTATTTCTCATTTTTATTTGACTACATTTCCTCTCTCACTGACTAGTGTTTTTACAGTATGTGTTGTCGCAGATACTGTATCTACGGCCAAATGAACAAATTGGATCAGGGGCAGAATCGGCCACATATTAGAGTGGGAAAGTTGCCACCCTTCGACCATAGTGGGAAAAGAAAAGGCCGTTTGTTGAAGTAGCCAGTACCGCAGTTACAATGATCCACCTGCACTGGACCACAGGGGAACCTCTCACTCCACACCTGAGTGGATCTGTATAGAAGATCCTAACTTAAAGGACAGGTGTGCAAACTGTGCTGAAATCCTGCTGTTCAAACAATGAGTGGCCAATGAGCAGGAGTGCATCCACCTCATTGAACCGTTGAAAAAAACGTTTTATTGGGTTGGGAAGAGAGGGACCCTTGAACTTTATCCCCATATGCCCTTCCTATCCCAGTCCAGCCAAAACTAGAGTGACCCTGTATCCAAGACCTAGAAGCTTAGTCTAAAGCAGGACACCATAGAAAGGCTATAAATTAAAAAATGGAAATTGTGAAGACCCTTTTTCTGACACACCTTTGAATTATAACAGCCTCAGCATGCATTTTCAATAAAACACCACTCGTCTGTAATTAAAAATTCAACAGGAGGGATCTAGCATAAATATTTGTGTCCAGAAAATACATATTCATGTTTACACAGCTTACAAACAGTAAATGTGAATAAAAATGATGTGGCGAATACCTCCAATGATGCCAATGCATATATACAAATGCATAATGGAATTGCCAAAAGAAGCGGTTACCATAGCAACCCCACACATAAGCCCACCGGCAATCACCACGGGCCGGCTGCCATAGCGATTAACCAGAATGCTGCTCACGGGACCTGCAACCACAGGGGGGCGAGGGAGGAGAGAGAGTTTTGCACAGTTTATTCAAAAATACAACACACATTACACATTACACAGGTACAAAAATGCACACACAATATCGGTAACATTGATAGGCCATGGAACAGTCTGCATTGTTGTATAGCATTTTTAGACATACTTCTATGAAGTTGCTTTCAACTATATATAAGTTCTGTATTGTTTCACAGTTAATTATTGTTTTACATTTGCTATTTATTTTAATCATTATCACTATTTCTAATGTGTTTATTCGGAGTCCAAGCGCCAGAGGTGTTGGAGCCATATTGGTTTTTTTTTAGGATTGCATTTTCCTGCCCCTTCACCGCAAATAACTCCCTGATATCTCAAAGCCCTGCCAGAATTGGTCAGAGTGCTGGCTGAACCCTTGGATCCTAATAAAAACGCGGCGCCGATCGGACACCTGATACTATGCGCACGCACAAACTCCGCTTGGCGTACCGCAGGGATGGGCGAGGAAGGCCATATCTGACCAGCTTCTGCTCTCAGTTATTCAATCAGCCCTGTCTGTCACAGGATCTGACGTTTCAGCCACATTCCATTATATGAGCAACGGCTGATGAAAGTTCTTGCACCCGTACGCTCGTGCTGTTTGTTTTTTATTGTGGTCTAATCTATGAATGAATTGGTGCTGAGGTTTATGACAAATAAGATGACTGAGCCAGGGTAACAGGGAATGGCATAATCCAACCCTCCAGGAATGGAGTTTCCCACCCCTGCCCAACAGCAACAAAATATGATACACGGGGCCAAACAAATTTCTCTCGATGATTATATGCAATATTGAATTTTTTGAAAAACACTTAAAATGCTACCTTTTCGACAAAAATTGACAAATTTTCATGAAATTTCTTACACGGCCTCTTTAAACCAAGCTCCACAAAAGTTCTATATAGAGATTTGATATAGGAAAACATGGTTGAAAAATGAGCCAATGAAAGTCCACTGCAAAATGAGTACTGTCCTTTTGCAGAGATTTCAAACTTGGAAGAGTGAACAAACCCCTCATTAGGAACATACACATGTCTTGCGGCCATCGCCATTTTGAACTGGCCACCTTCTTGGATTATTTTTACTCACCTATTACTTATTAGGGGTTCCGGCAAAACATTTCAGGTGAGTCTTATGAAATTTGTAATATTGCCCCGCTTTGCTCCAAGAAACTCCTTGCCAGATTTGGGAATGATTAACCACTTCATTGTGCCATATCAGTACTTAATTGCAGTATTTAAACAAACATAACTCCTGCAATGTTTCATTTAGACACTGGAAACCAATATTGATAAATTACTCTCCTCACAGTGCAGTGCAGTATCCTTACTCAGTACAGTGTCCTTATCCTTACTCAGTACAGTGCCCTTATCCTTACTCCTCAGTACAGTGCCCTTATCCTTACTCAGTACAGTGTCCTTATCCTTACTCAGTGCAGTGCCTTATCCTTACTCAGTGCAGTGTCCTTATCCTTACTCAGTACAGTGCCTTTATCCTTACTCCTCAGTAGTGTCCTCATCCTTACTTAGTGCAGTGCTGTATCCTTACTCAGTGCAGTGCTGTATCCTTACTCAGTGCAGTGCCCTTATCCTTACTCAGTGCAGTGTCCTTATCCTTACTCAGTACAGTGCCCTTATCCTTACTCCTCAGTAGTGTCCTCATCCTTACTTAGTGCAGTGCTGTATCCTTACTCAGTGCAGTGCCCTTATCCTTACTCAGTGCAGTGCCTTATCCTTACTACCCTTTGCTCAGTGTTATAAGTTTCTACAGACTATATGCCTCAAAACAATAAAGACAAAAAGGAGAAACAACATAAATGTGGTGACAATCATCAGTTAATTACTTATATAATTGCTGCGCTAATTCGTGTTAAATGGCCCAGGCATTAATGGTGGTGCATTTTTATAAAAATATGCATCTATAGACGACTTCATTTGGAAGGGGCTCTAACGGTGGCATGGCATGCTGTGCCCTAGCCGTTCACGCGTGATGCTGCCTACCCCCATGACACAGACGGGGGAGACCGGCTCACTCACACGTGACCTCACACGTGACCTACCAGCGCGAGTATCAACAAAAACTACAATTTACTCTCAGTCTGGAGCCCTGATGGTGCACCTGTGGTGTATCTCTTCCCGCGTGAATATGAGGAACACATTAACACAGCCACTGTGTGACAAAAACACTTGACGCCACTCCTGTGACTTCATACTGCACAAGCACATGCACTGTTACTTTGGATTCACACAACCATAGGTACCTTGAAAGAGTATTTTAATTCCCTATGCACTTCAGACAATTAAAAGTAAGCGATATCAGCCAAATAAGCACATGACACATACTGTTCCTGTACACACGCATGCATACACGCACACTTACCCCCCGCATACATGGTAGCCAGCATGATAGAGGAAACCCAGGCGATCTCGCTGTAGGAGATGGAGAAGAACTCCTGGATCTCCTTGAAGTAGATGGTGAGAGCTTTGGGGAACGCGTAGGAGAAGCCGATGCAGATGAAGGAGCCAAACACCACAGCCCAGCCCCAGCCCCCGTCCGGCGGGGTATACCCCAGGCTCGTCGTCGTGGCAGGCATGGCAATTCGGGAGCTGTGGAAGAGAAAACCTCTTCAATTATAAGAAACAAACAGTTAACATGCACTCACTCAAATACACACACATACATTCTCTCATACACACTTACATCACGCATACACTCACTCTCTCATACATGCACATTTTCTCATACAGTCTCACACACTCTCACACTCTTTCATACACTCACACACACACATAATCACCCATACACACTCTCACATACAGGCACACTTTCTCATACAGTCTCACACACACTCTCACACTCTCTCATACACGTAGGGACTCCGGGCGCCCAAGCATTTAAAAAACATAAGAATTTTATATTACTGTTGTTGTCATTAATTTTTGCTCATTCGTTTTGGTAAAATATACTTTACGTAATAACTGTGTCTGGTAGAGCTGCTTTTCAAGGTTGATGTGCCCTTTTCTCACTGTGAACACCTGCCACTCAAAAAGTCTCAGCCCAGCACAACGCTGCACCACTCACTCATACAAACTCATACACATCGGTGTTTAATTAGTGCTCCAGTATTAAACTGATGGACAATCTTACGGACATTTACAGCAGTCTGTCTTTTTAAATTATTATGTGTAATATAAAATGCCGTAATATTCCACATATAATTAATATTAATGGAAAAAGTTAGCTGAATTTTGCGTCTATTTTGGATCATCGTACAGCACGCGGGTTCGTTTAACGGTTCCACAATCAATAGGTTTCTTTACGCCAATTTTCACAGCACGAGCAGCGAGCATTAGGTAAGGTTGCTAATTGAATAGGTGGTGATCGCTCACTTACATTATAGCAAAGCACACTACTGTCATAACTAGCATGTCAGTGCGTTCATCTGACTTATATAATAAGAAAACTGAAACACGTAAAACCCCTGTCACAGCTTATAAAATAGACTACCGCGTCTTACCGTTTATTAACGCTGGGTTGACGGAAAGAGATTTCTTCTGAATAAATTGGTGCCCGTTCTACTGAAAAACTCAGCTTCAGTTCACTCACACTGCTCACGTGGGTTTGTGCTTGGGTTGGCGCTACTTATTTTTATTTTTAGGCTTCTGTGTTCGAAGGGTATGAGCGACGGAAGTACCCTGAGAAGGGTGGACTGGACAGCCAACTGGTATTGCCAGTTTTCCATAGCCTATTCCATAGCCTTACCCTTTTCCAACCGTGGGTTTAAATCGCCACTTCGGTAGCCCGGAACGTGCCGCGTGGGTTGCTCATGTGTAGTGCATTTCAATCGCGGAGCCAGAAGTGCTTTTTGTGTTGTTTCCTGAAATCTGCAAGTTATAGCCTACGAGGCATGAAGGTTGCGTGCAACCTCTTTATTTGTTTTAGGGCGAACTCCAGTTGGACCCAGTAGCAATTACTGGGTCCAATTGGACTGGATCTCATGCCCCCTTCACCACTGGGGGCGTCCAAATACGGATAATTTTATTATTTTAATACTGTGCATTTTAGTGCCACAAGATTATAAATTAACTGAAGACGTAAGGTGGGCTGCGAGTGACCAATGCTCTCAACTCTCTCACCAAAAAACGATAAAATGCAGGTGCAGACGTGCAGTATTAAAACATTCTTGCAAACGTAGCCTACACAGGAATAATAAAAAGTCTTTGTGTGGCACTGCCACATATGATTTTAGTGTTTTGGTTTGTAAGGAATTATAATGAAACTAAAACTACTTGAAATGTTCCATTCCATCCATACTTTTAGGCTATGCTCGGTGTTTATTCGTAATTCACAAGCAGCAAACATTAAAATAGTCTTGCTAAGCGCATTAGATATGCGATGCCCTGCAAATTAAATTAAATATATATTTTTTTCTTGTTCAGTAATCTTTTACTGAACCGGAAAAAATGAAGGGATTTTCGGGTGAACTGTTGCGTACGTATTGGCGGGGTATGACGCAATTAAAATAAATAAATGGCGGCAAAAGTTTGTTCGGAAGTTTGTCATATAAAGACAGTCGAAATTAATCACGAGTAAATAATTCAATTACAAGATGGCTGCAAATTATTGCGGAAAATAAGCACTTTTCGGAGGAGGGCTAGCCTACAACTCAAAAAAATATCTGAACCGCCAAACTTCAAGTTTCGGCATCCTGTCATTGGAACGTTCCTGTCCGGAAAAATCACGTGTTCAAAAACCACATGCGAACACCCATCATGTGAAGAGTAGCCACATGAACTATACAAATAATACCACTCGTGAGAGCGGAAAAAGGTATTAATTCATGTTTTGTTTTCACATGTGAAAATTGTAGTTCGCATTTTCAAAAGTCAGCGACGTAAAAATGTGAAGCTGCAAACCAATCAATGTGACCTATTTTCCATGCATTCACAACTGAAAAAAGCCAATCACATTCCAGTTCACGTACATTTCCTTTTCATGCGGGAATATTTTATTTGTTTTGTCTTTGACACCAAATACAGATTGAAACAAAGGAGCATTAGTAAAACTTAACTGCCAATATATTAAGTGTGCTCCAGCTCCCCTTTTTTTCCAGGTCCCGTTCCTACAGTCATACTAGCTATGCAAAGCCATGTCTTTACACTACTGCCATCCAGTGGGACTGGAGGATACAGCATTTAGTTCACAAGGTATGGAGGTATTTTTGTAGCCAAAGTCACAAATCTGTAGAATGGATTCACAAATCTGTAAATTGTTTCACAAATCTGTAGAATGTATTGTAAAGGACCAACCACATCCATCGCTAACCTCTCATGGTTCTGAGGGAAGCGGGACGGGTGGTAATGGTGCAGCAGGAGGTATTGGTGTTTTGTCAGATGACGGACACAGTTGGGATATTGCAATTCCTGAGTTACAGTATAGTGCGTCCACACCGGGCCACCAATAAACATCCGGAAGCAGTTGTTTCGTTCGCGCGATGCCTTGGTGGCACAATCAAACCTGTGCCCCTGAACAGATAGTTGTCTTGGACACTCCGTTAGTTTCTGATTGTGTAATAGGGAAGCAGGATCTTGTGGACAGCAGCAGGAGCACGGGCCCAGACAGCTCTGAGCAGGAGAGAGAGATGCTGCGGCGAATTCGCCCGGCAGGAGAGCAGCGCCTTGAATCCAGGCTCTGCTGCGTCTGCGCCGGTCCCGTTATCAGGAGGCAGGGGGAGGCGCGACGCGCAATCGGTGACGCCGCGACCCAGACTGGTGAGTGACCGTGCAGTCGCCGCAGAGCACGCATGGACAGCGCCGTGAAAAATTATTCTGACTTCGACTAGGCCACTCCAAATCTTTGATTCCGTTTCCTTTCAGCCATTCAGATGCGAACTTGTGTTTTGGATCATTGTCTTGCTGCATAATCCAGTTTCACTTGAGCTTCAGCTCATGGACTGATAACTGGACATTCTCAATTTTTTTTTCAGAGCAGAATTCATTGCTCCTTCAATAACAGCAAGTTGCTCAAGTCCCAAGGCAGCAAAGCATCCCAATGCCATCACACTACCACCACCATGTTTGACAGTGGGTAGGATGGTTTTACTGTGAAATTCTATATTTGCTTTACACCAGACATAATGGGACCCATGTCATTCTAGAAAGCTCCAGAAAGTGTGTGCGTATGTATATGTGTGTGTGTGTGTGTATGTGTGTGTATGTATATATATTGGGGAAGCACAGAATCGTGTCACTGGAACTAAGGGGCTCAGCTCAAACCATGAACAACATTTGACATACACAATTTCTTTCCTAAATTTGAAGCAGACCCCTGACTGACTGAACCCTCCCATCCCTGAAGCAGACCCCTGACTGGACCCTCCCATCCCTGAAGCAGACCCCTGACTGAACCCTCCCATCCCTGAAGCAGACCCCTGACTGAATCCTCCCATCCCTGGAGCAGACCCCTGACTGAATCCTGCCATCCCTGGAGCAGACCCCTGACTGACTGAAGTCTTCCATCCCTGAAGCAGACCCCTGACTGACTGAATTCTTCCATCCCTGAAGCAGACCCCTGACTGAACCCTACCATCCCCGGAGCAGACCCCTGACTAAATCCTCCCATCCCTGGAGCAGCCCCCTGACTGAACCCTACCATCCCTGGAGCTGACCCCTGACTGACTGAACCCTCCCATCCCTGGAGCAGACCCCTGACTGGACCCTCCCATCCCTGAAGCAGACCCCTGACTGACTGAACTCTTCCATCCCTGGAGCAGACCCCTGACTGGACCCTCCCATCCCTGAAGCAGACCCCTGACTGACTGAACTCTTCCATCCCTGGAGCAGACCCCTGACTGACTGAACTCTCCCATCCCTGAAGCAGACCCCTGACTGGACCCTACCATCCCTGAAGCAGACCCCTGACTGGACCCTACCATCCCTGGAGCAGACCCCTGACTGGACCCTACCATCCCTGGAGCAGACCCCTGACTGGACCCTACCATCCCTGGAGCTGACCCCTGACTGGACCCCACCATCCCTGGGCTGTGCAGTAGGCAATTTCCCATCATCCTCGAGGGATTCTGCCACAGTAGGCACTGGCATGGTCTGGATTTAATTCAGGATTACTATTTCTGAATTTGGAATAAGGCAGAATTTTCTAAAGTGCTCCATTTTCTCTTTCTGGGTTAATCTGGATATACCAAATTAGGAGACTCTAAAAGAGCCTCACAAACCCATTTTTCCCTTCATCATTACAGTGTTAACTCCCCTGCTCTTGTGATAATGTTTTGTAAACACAGTAAAATATTATGAACAAATGTCAGTAAAAAATCTGTAAACATTTACTTTTATAACTTTAATTACAATGACAAAATTCACCTCTCTGTATTCAGTGTGTACAGAGCCCGACATTCTGATTTCTGTGTTTAAGTAAGATCAACGGAGATAAACCAATTTCTAGGACAAATAGCATTTCGTTCTTTCCTGTGGGTTTACACAAATGATCCCTTGTAAATACAGAATATACTAAATCAAAATAAAATATATTATCAAGATATTTTAACACTTCACAATATATGGGCAAATATACAAATTATGGTCTCTTTCAGACAATGTTTTTTCTTAAATAAAAAATAAAATAAAGAAGTATTTGTCAGTTTATATTGATAATATGCTTACAATGTTGCAATGTGTGTATTTCTATAAGGGATCATAATTTGGACACATATTAACTAGTTAAATAATTTTGCAATTTTGCTCCATGGTTCATTTTTTGGCTTCTGAAAACCATAGTACAAGTAATACTAACAACAATAATAAAAACAACAACATCATAATAAAAAATATAATAATAATAATAATAATAATAATAATAATAGTTCTGCAGGCAGTAGAACAGGCACTCTGCTGTTTGGCTCAGTTTGGAAAGTGTAGTTCAGCTAAATTTTCTTCTGGAAAAGACATGAATGAAATGGTTTCTGTAGAATGACGTGGCATGCAGTGGAAAATTATGCCGGCTGTTGGAAAAGACATGCATTATAGAAACGCATTTTGTAAGCTCTGAGGCAATGGCAGGTCACACATACACTGTGCTTTAGCCCCTCCTATTCACATTTATCCTATTCAAGTTTTCACCAAAAAAACAGACATTTAACATGAACTGTCTCCAAAGTGCCAGTACATTCAAGGTAATCTTCATTTTTTTCAGTATCGTCAACATATCCTTTGCAAATACCAAAACTGAAAATACCAACTCCAAGTGCTTTTTGACATTTTCCTAACCCACTTATCGTATAACCATGAAGCCATTCATTTTAGTTGTGCGCTGAAGTCATTAAATACAGCTCAGAAAGACATATTTTCATTTTTTAAAAATGCAACATATTTTATCACAAAATTTACTTCAAAACGGAGCAAATTGTTCATTAGATGGGGACTATTTTCATTATGTAGGTCCCGTGCATTTAAACACATTCGATGTGGTAGTGAATCGGCAAACCAAGGAAAGCCATGACTCGTGGGCAGTAAATATATGGCAAGCCATTTTAACATTTAATAGCCTCGCTTGACTATCCATAATTACATTTTAGATATCTACAAATGCATTTTGACTAGTCGTAATTACAATGTGGCCAGTCAGAATGATAATAAGGATATATATGTAATTATAAACTGACTAGTAAAAACGATAATTCAAGATATCTGCAAATATATTTTGACTATTCAAAAGACCTTTTAAGGTGTCTATAATGACATCACAGACATTGTTATTCGACTTGTCACACATACCGGTCTCCTTTAAAGATATCCATAACTTCTTTATATATATCTTAAAAGGACTTGTATCAAATTCAAGATATCGACATTTTAGTTTTGAAAAGATATCTACAATTGTGTTTTGACCAATAATATCTTAGATTCAGATATCAAAAACGATCACTTAAATCACAAGGAATTAAAGATAAGTCATGTGTTTGATAGTCAAATCTGAATTGTAGATATCTTTAATCAGAGGTTCCATACAACTGAATGGCAAAAGTAACTTCAATCTTACTAGTCAAATTAATTACAGATATCTGTAATGTGAATCCGGTCAGGCTATTAAATGTTAAAATGGACTGCCATAATATACTGCAGTAGCCAACTCGCCACCAGCTGCATTTTGGATGTTTACGTAACTGAAAAGGATGCGCATTAGTACACACCGAGTATGTGCTTACCCAGCATGCACTTTGCCTTCCTTACCGTCAGTCTACCTGAAACAGAACTACTTTTCACATATTGAAAAAGCAATCATTTTAAATTTATGAAGCTGTCTCAGTTAAAAGTACAAAGACTAGGTTCTTTGTACTTGCTGAATCATGCTGACCAAAGCAACAGTGGGATCAGTTGCTGTGTGCTTTCAGTTGGAATATCTAATCCTTATTCCACAGCATTGGATAGCTGCTCCAGTTCACATGCAGTTCTGTGGTCTTAAACCTGAGTTTTAAACCTCAGCTAAGTACACTGCAATTGACCCATTAAGTATATGATATGTTTTCATGTATTTTTAGAGAACAATGGCTTGATGGACAATAATGGTTTCTAGTTGGGATTATTCTTTTCATGGAATATATAAACAAAACTGAATAAATCGCCAGCGTTATCCGGTAAGGGGGGAGGCAGCTGGCTCAAGTTAGTTTTGGTCAGTCAGGTATTGGGTAAAGTTTGGGTCAGGCTTGGATCAGGAGTGGGTCCAGCTTGGGTCAGATTTTGAGTCTGGATCGGGTCAAGTTTTGGATAAGGTTTGGGGTGACGTTTGAGTCAGGGTAGAGCAGTATTCCTGTGATGTCGGAGCGTGTGGTTTTTTTATTTAGGTTGCGGTTTAGTGGGTACGATCAGCCTCTGTTCAAACATCGTCCTCATGGTCTTCTCCACCTGCTTGAGGAAGATCTGGGGTACTCGGCCACACAGAGTGTTAACTGTGTCCAGGAACTTCGACTGCAGCGGCTCAAACAGGGCGTGTGCCATGTTGTCTTCAAGGGGGTACTGAAAAAAAAATCACAGAAAGACTCCATCGGTATGTGCACGTGATTCATTCCCTATCAGTGTGTACATCGGATCCAGACCCTATCACTATGACACATGGGTTTTCAGACCAAATTCAGTAAGGGTATGAACATTTTAAAATCTGCTGCTGCTAATCTTCTGTTTTTCACAATGTGTTGATGCTCGAAAGGTCTATAACTGAGGCTCAAATGTACAGATTTTTTTAAAGGAAAAAGGCTTCCATTTCAGTAATTCCACATTTCATTTTTTAAGTTTACTGTGGCAGTGAGCTCAGCCGGCCCATTTTCAGGACCTCATTGAGTAAAACTTGTACCATGCGAATAGACCGTGTTGCTCTGGTGGCAAAGAACATGAATGACTGAACCCTCCCATCCCTGAAGCAGACCCCTGACTGACTGAATTCTTCCATCCCTGAAGCAGACCCCTGACTGACTGAATTCTTCCATCCCTGAAGCAGACCCCTGACTGACTGAATTCTTCCATCCCTGAAGCAGACCCCTGACTGACTGAATTCTTCCATCCCTGAAGCAGACCCCTCACTGAACCCTACCATCCCCGGAGCAGACCCCTGACTAAATCCTCCCATCCCTGGAGCAGCCCCCTAACCCTAACCCAAACCCTAACCCTAACCCTAACAAATATTACTGCTACACCCACATTGGTGCTGCTGCTCCATATACTATTACTATTAATATTATTAGTGTAATTACTGTTATTCCAATTATAGTTGTCATGCTAGCCCATGGAATGCTGCTTCTTTGGAACACAGGAAATTTCAAAATCTGCATAATCTGTAATGCAGTCATCGTCCCAGCTATTCCAACTCTATCGTCTTATGGTGGTACAAAAAAAGAAAAAACACAATTATGTAAATACATTTTTAAAATTCATATTAGAGCAAGACTAAGTTCACAACAAGGAGAGCCCAGGCTTCACATAAACTCAAACCAACAATGCAACCTCCCTGCCTAAAAAGTGCGCATCTGCTCATGAAAGCACAGCTTATTATCCTTAATGAAGCGGAAATAACTGAAGTAAAATCGGATGACTGAGATGTATGCAGCAAAGCTGAGGGAAAAACAAGACCACACCAGCAAGCACCTTACAGATAGCATGCCCTCATACAGGCAGAAAAGCATCATCTTTACAACTTTAAAAGGCCTACAATTTTTTTAAACAAACCTGATTTTTTACTTAGAACATGACTTAACCTGCTAATGTATATGACCTTTAGTGACCACTTTATAGTAACATGGTCATGGCAGGCAAGAAAAGTGTAGCTATATAATCTTACCATCGACAGTTTGCTGCTGCGGAGGTAAGTTTTCACAAACTAACTGTGAATATGCTTCTTCATATAGATGACGGCAGTACTACTAGCATTCTTTTTTACTGCGAGCAGTATCTTTTTTTGGTGTTCCAGAGTTTTAAATGGCCACAATACAATGATAACATGCACAGTGAACAGATCAAAGGCATTATCTTTTATAAGCCAGCTAGGGCACATGGCATCTTGTTTTTGACTTTTCCTACAAATTAAGCACTTTCTCTTTAAATCTGGCAATGCTACCAACAGTTGTGTAAATATTATGATCAATAAGCAACACAAATGTCAGACACAAAAGATGATTGGCTCAAAAAAAACAGGAGTAATTATTTTGATGCATTCAAATCTGGGTCATCACCTGTTGTAATCTAAAAACAGAGGGAATACCTGCATTTATAGAATGTAGTGTATTTTTTCCTGCTTTGGGGTGGGGGGGGGGGGGGGGGGGGGGGGGGTCTGTGTAAATTCACCTGCGTTAACGCAAACTCTGAATATGTTATGTTGTTGTGTTGTGTTATGTTGTGTTATGTTGTTGTGTTGTGTTGTGTTATGTTGTGTTGTGTAATGTTGTGTTATATTATGCTGTGTTATGTTATGTTGTCTTATGTTGTGTTATGTTGTGTTGTGTTGTGTTGTGTTTTGTTATGTTACGTTACTCTGTGTGTTTACCTTGCGCACCACATCATAAATGGCTTTGAAGGCGGGATGCTTGTCGTCATGGTAAACTCTGCGGATGCCGTGGAGGATGGAGACTCCTTCCTCCTCCGCGCCCTTGCAGTTGCTACCGTACGCGCAGTGCTCCGGGCGGTAGTTCCACTGGCACGGAAAGGTGTAAAGGTACTCTGGAAAACAGTGGGCACACATCACCATGACAACTTGGCGTTCCAAACACCTGCCGTATTCGCCTAAGGAAGAACACTTAGTGAAAAATCAGTGAGCTCTAAAGAGACATTGTCATCAATGATGGCTTCAGGTCTGTCTGGCGTAACTGGCTGAGGGGACAGTTGTTTCCGGTTTGTACAGAAAACATCTGGAATCTGTTCTCCTGAACCTTTAATCCAATGTCGAACATGTTTCTCTTGCTAAGGACTTAATAGGGACCATAATAGTTTGTGTTGGCATGTCTACTTTTGGTCAACACATAAACGTGTTGACAACGGACAGAAAATGGGATACTCTTGGGTAAATCAGGAAAAAAACATTCACAAATCAGAGACTGCTACGTAGGTGGGGCTTACACTAAAATAAACATCCCGGCATGCCTAGAGCCATGGTTAATAATGCTGGACAGGCCAGGTTCCCTGTTATTACCGATAACATGGCTGTAACAGAAAACCTCATTGAAAGAGGGAGACTGTTGTGGAAATTCAGTGACTAAGATGGCTCAACATATTGACAATACATGAGAAATGGTGTCCAAGGTGATGTCAGCATGGAACTCTGAGGGAATGACATCATCATAAAAGGACAACAGTGCAATGAAGTGTGCACTTCAGAAGCATGATCTAATCTTGAGGATACATGGGATTCTAAAGCCCTGAGTGGATCAGTAATGGTGTGGGTGTGGTCCTGGCATGGTTTGGGTAAAGCCCTGAGTGGATCAGTAATGGTGTGGGTGTGGTCCTGGCATGGTTTGGGTAAAGCCCTGAGTGGATCAGTAATGGTGTGGGTGTGGTCCTGGCATGGTTTGGGTAAAGCCCTGAGTGGATCAGTAATGGTGTGGGTGTGGTCCTGGCATGGTTTGGGTAAAGCCCTGAGTGGATCAGTAATGGTCTGCGTGTGGTCCTGGCATGGTTCGGGTAAAGCCCTGAGTGGATCAATAATGGTGTGGGTGTGGTCCTGGCATGGTTTGGGTTAGGGTTAGGGTTAGGGTTAGGGTTAGAATGCTGAGAAGGCAAGGTCAATACCAATAAATTACTTAATGCTACTGAGTGACATTTTTCACCCCATGTTAAAACATTTATTTTTTTCATAAAAGGGCTTCTTTTGAGATGGCTTGTGCCTAAATCCACAAGGCACAAATAATCACCTAATGGTTTGACAAGTATGCTTTCAGCAATATTTTATGTATCAGTGTATCCGGGGTATGGCAGCCCCCAAGAGCCAATCAGATGGCTTCCAGCAGGCTGTGTACCTGGGTTGTAGTGGAAGATGATGTTGAGGAGGTCCTGGTCGCCCCAGGCGATGAGGTCCTTGTACTTCTCATATAGCGGCTGAAGAAGGTCCTCCCATGACAGACCAGTGGGAATCAAGCTGCTCTGTAGGATCAGTAACACATGACAGGCTAACAGGAGTCATACTGCTCTGTAGGATCAGTAACACATGACAGGCTAACAGGAGTCATACTGCTCTGTAGGATCAGTAACACATGACAGGCTAACAGGAGTCATTTCTCTAGATCAGGAAATGACATTTTGGGAGGTCAGCCTATTCCCCCAGTGAGTCTGTTCCACGTTATCATATATCTATGCAGAGTAGTGTGGGATATGATTTTGAATACTCAATAGTTTGCCAGTTTTTGTTGTAATTTTACACTTATTTCACACATAAGAATATTTATGAGTATATTTGTGAAAATGCAATAAAGCAGGTATGTGCCATAACAATATTGATCTTTTATTAATCATTATAATGAGCATGTATAATGAAACAATGGTTTATAATTGCACAAACCAGCATGAACAATTGATAAATGATTTATTAATTTTTCCCGTTGATATCCAACCTGACAGTGCTACCGAAATCCTCCCTGCAGCAAATGTGTGAAACTAGAACAACAGCGCTTTTGTCAAGACGTAACTGCCAGCGGAACCCAGCGAAGCGGTTGAGCCAGATTTCACTCTCCAGATTGATTGCTATGGCTATGTACTGCAGGGCATTTAAGTTTCAGCTTTCAAAAGGAACATTTGGTTAAATTTATTACTTTAATTTGTCAGTTTCATTGACTCCATTCTAACCTTTCGCGGAATCATATTGATGGTAATGAGAGCCTACCCAATACTTTGATCTGCTCTCGATAGCCACATGCTTGCACACACCACCAGGTGACGGGGAACTGAAAGCTACTGACATGATTATGAAAGCAGGGGATCTGTACAACCCCCAGCACACCTTTTACAAGGAAAACCTAAAAAAAGAAAAGGCTTGGGATGAAGTTGCCTTGGCTGTTTGAGCAGGTACTGCACGATGTAACCTATTTCATTTGGATGATGGGGCACTCCACCTCCTTGCATCGTTTACTCGGGGAAAGCTATGCTAACAGATGTTACCTGTATTTGTAAATACGGACATTGCTGTTTATATATGTTTTTATCCCTCAGCGCCCAGTCGGACAGCAGCTGAGGGATGGCCCTCTGGTGGTCCACTTTTACCCCCTTCGGCTGGCGCACATACTGCCATGGCATGACGGCGATGAACCGGTCCGAATCTGGCTGCCAGAACGCAGCCACAACTCAACCCAGATGAGCCAGTGTCTCAGGTGTGTGCCAGGACACAGCCACAACTCAACCCCGATGAGCCTGTCTCTCAGGTGTGTGCCAGGACACAGCCACAACTCAACCCAGATGAGCCAGTGTCTCAGGTGTGTGCCAGGACACAGCCACAACTCAACCCCGATGAGCCTGTCTCTCAGGTGTGTGCCAGGACACAGCCACAACTCAACCCAGATGAGCCAGTGTCTCAGGTGTGTGCCAGGACACAGCCACAACTCAACCCCGATGAGCCTGTCTCTCAGGTGTGTGCCAGGACACAGCCACAACTCAACCCAGATGAGCCAGTGTCTCAGGTGTGTGCCAGGACACAGCCACAACTCAACCCCGATGAGCCTGTCTCTCAGGTGTGTGCCAGGACGCAGCCACAACTCAACCCCGATGAGCCTGTCTCTCAGGTGTGTGCCAGGACACAGCCACAACTCAACCCCGATGAGCCTGTGTCTCAGTTGTGTGCCAGGACACAGCCACAACTCAACCCTGATGAGCCTGTGTCTCAGGTGTGTCCCAGGACACAGCCACAACTCAACCCCGATGAGCCTGTCTCTCAGGTGTGTGCCAGGACACAGCCACAACTCAACCCCGATGAGCCTGTCTCTCAGGTGTGTGCCAGGACACAGCCACAACTCAACCCAGATGAGCCAGTGTCTCAGGTGTGTGCCAGGACACAGCCACAACTCAACCCCGATGAGCCTGTCTCTCAGGTGTGTGCCAGGACACAGCCACAACTCAACCCAGATGAGCCTGTGTCTCAGGTGTGTGCCAGGACACAGCCACAACTCAACCCCGATGAGCCTGTCTCTCAGGTGTGTGCCAGGACACAGCCACAACTCAACCCCGATGAGCCTGTCTCTCAGGTGTGTGCCAGGACACAGCCACAACTCAACCCCGATGAGCCTGTGTCTCAGGTGTGTGCCAGGACACAGCCACAACTCAACCCTGATGAGCCTGTGTCTCAGGTGTGTCCCAGGACACAGCCACAACTCAACCCCGATGAGCCTGTCTCTCAGGTGTGTGCCAGGACACAGCCACAACTCAACCCCGATGAGCCTGTCTCTCAGGTGTGTGCCAGGACACAGCCACAACTCAACCCAGATGAGCCAGTGTCTCAGGTGTGTGCCAGGACACAGCCACAACTCAACCCCGATGAGCCTGTCTCTCAGGTGTGTGCCAGGACACAGCCACAACTCAACCCCGATGAGCCTGTGTCTCAGGTGTGTGCCAGGACACAGCCACAACTCAACCCTGATGAGCCTGTGTCTCAGGTGTGTCCCAGGACACAGCCACAACTCAACCCCGATGAGCCTGTCTCTCAGGTGTGTGCCAGGACACAGCCACAACTCAACCCCGATGAGCCTGTGTCTCAGGTGTGTGCCAGGACACAGCCACAACTCAACCCTGATGAGCCTGTGTCTCAGGTGTGTCCCAGGACACAGCCACAACTCAACCCCGATGAGCCTGTCTCTCAGGTGTGTGCCAGGACACAGCCACAACTCAACCCCGATGAGCCTGTCTCTCAGGTGTGTGCCAGGACACAGCCACAACTCAACCCAGATGAGCCAGTGTCTCAGGTGTGTGCCAGGACACAGCCACAACTCAACCCCGATGAGCCTGTCTCTCAGGTGTGTGCCAGGACACAGCCACAACTCAACCCCGATGAGCCTGTGTCTCAGGTGTGTGCCAGGACACAGCCACAACTCAACCCTGATGAGCCTGTGTCTCAGGTGTGTCCCAGGACACAGCCACAACTCAACCCCGATGAGCCTGTCTCTCAGGTGTGATATGCACCTGGGCCACGCTTGACCCGGGATCCAAATGCCGCGATAAAAGGTAAATGTGGATGGTTACAGTCGGGTCACTTTTGGCCCAAAACTGAAATGCTGCACTAACCTTACATGTGGATAGGGGGACTTTTGCCACGTTTGGCCCACAATTCACTTGCCATTGCCATAACTGAGCCCTAAGTACCTGAACACAACCACATTTGTCCCAGAATCGTCTATCTGGGTATGTTATCAGGTGGAAATAGCACTATTTCTAGTGCTACGCGTGCGCTCTGCTCCTGGTGTACCTGAACAAGCCACCACTGGCACACTTCGCTTCCCTTACCCTACGCTGCACTACGCGTGCGCTCTGCTCCTGGTGTACCTGAACAAGCCACCACTGGCACACTTCGCTTCCCTTACCCTACGCTGCACTACGCGTGCGCTCCCCTCCTGGTGTACCTGAACAAGCCACCACCGGCTTCCCTTACCCTACGCTGCACTACGCGTGCGCTCCCCTCCTGGTGTACCTGAACAAGCCACGACTGGCACACTTTGCTTCTGCGTACGCTGCACTGCTGGTGTACTACTGAGTCTTTCATCACGTTTCGCATTTGAAACCAGGAACCAGTTCAGCTGTTTAAGCAGTCTTGAGCAGCTTCCCTCTGAAGTTCCTCACCTTGAACAGTGTGCCCCTGATCCGGGTCAGGTTCATCAGCATCACCCCGGAGTTGAGCCCCGCCGCCCCATAGAATGGGTGCCGCGCGTAGCGGCTGTACCAGCCGGTTTTGGGGATCTCGTGGTCCGGAGCCATGCCGGCCAGCTGGGTGCTGTTGAAGTCCTTCAGGATGCTCCAGATGTGGTCCATGGGCCGCAGGAAGAGCACATCTGTATCCACGTACAGGAGCGAATCCACGTCCTTCAGCAAAACCTGCGTGCAGGCAGGGGCGGTATTGCAGTATTATCTACAAAATCATCTGAGATAAAAACTTCAATGCACATACCAAAGTTGCGGTTAATTCCATTTTAATTGAATTCAATTCATGAATTGAAAAACACACATCAGAGAACATCAGAGGCAATTAATAACTAAAATTTCAATTCATTTTTTCATTGCTCACACTGAAAATGAAATTGACCTGAACTCTGTGTCCTTTCGCAGTAGAATGTGAATACAGAGGCTGAATACAGGCTAGACCTTTTTAGGGCCTCTGTACTACTGCAGGGTTGGAGAAGTTGGACTTTAGCACACACATCCTGAAACGTGCTGCCAGTGCTTTGTGTCCTTCCTGTCCATTTGCAGAGCTGCATTCTGACTGTCTGAGGAGGCTAGCATGCATGCTAACCACTGTCTGAGGAGGCTAGCATGCCTGTGAAGTATGTCCACACTGCAAGCTGAATATTGCTGTGTTTGAAATGTAAGGCCCAAGAATATGCATAGATGCTGGCTTTAAATTCTCAACACAGTAAGAGACTACATGTTAAAATTCCCAGTGGTCATCACTAGTGTTTATATGCAATGATTTACAGTAAACTTTTCTGTTGGTTCAAGAGCTGGTAATTTATAGTTAGCAGTTCACAGAAAATAAGTGTTTGGGGTCATACGTTGAAGCACTGTCCTTTTGGAATGAATGAGGAACTCAGCCCCAATATTTCCTGTGCTGAATGTTTAATTACAATTAATCTTTATTCTGTGGACATTGTGGACATTGCCTCTGAATTCTGATTATGCAGGTGCGACTGTGGTGAAGCATGGATCTCTCCAGCTGCAAAAATCACCAACTAACAAGAGAAATCTGTGGAGCACTGGAGGGAACAGTATATTGCCTTGCTACTGAATCAACGGTGAAGGTTTAGGCCCAAACATTCAAGTGCACTAAACTGTGATAAAAAGCAAGCAGTGCATATGATGGCAGACTCTTCTCTTCTTTTAGATGCCTGTGAATAACATGGGGACGGTGATGTAAATGCAGAGGTGTTGAATTCTCACGGGGAGGAAGAGGCGCTGGGCGGCGCATGGCTTGAACAGGTTCTTCCACTCCTCAGCATTCTCTGCGGAGAATGTGATTGGGTATATGCTGTACTGAAACCTGGGCGAGAGAAACCGGGGCCATCTCTTCAGCTGAAAAAGAAAATGCACAATGTTACAATTCATCACTCAGACCCCGTTAAAACACATCACTCAAACCCCGTTAAAACACATCACTCACAGACCCATTTACAATTCATCACTCAGACCCCGTTAAAACACATCACTCACAGACCCATTTACAATTCATCGCTCAAACCCCGTTAAAACACATCACTCACAGACCCATTTACAATTCATCACTCAGACCCCGTTAAAACACATCACTCACAGACCCATTTACAATTCATCACTCAGACCCCGTTAAAACACATCACTCACAGACCCATTTACAACTTATCACTCACAGACTCATTTACAATTCATCACTCAGACCCGGTTAAAACACATCACTCACAGACCCATTTACAATTCATCACTCAGACCCCGTTAAAACACATCACTCACAGACCCATTTACAATTCATCACTCAGACCCGGTTAAAACACATCACTCACAGACCCATTTACAATTCATCACTCAGACCCCGTCAAAACACATCACTCACAGACCCATTTACAACTTATCACTCACAGAACCATTTTCAACTGATCACTCACAGACCCATTTACAACTGATCACTCACAGACCCAGTTACAACTGATCACTCACAGACCCATTTACAACTGATCACTCACAGACCCAGTTGCAACTGATCACTCACAGACCCAGTTGCAACTTATCACTCACAGAACCATTTTCAACTGATCACTCACAGACCCATTTACAACTGATCACTCACAGACCCAGTTACAACTGATCACTCACAGACCCATTTACAACTGATCACTCACAGACCCAGTTGCAACTGATCACTCACAGACCCAGTTGCAACTGATCACTCACAGACCCATTTACAACTGATCACTCACAGACACATTTACAACTTATCACTCACAGAACCATTTACATCTGATCACTCACAGACCCATTTACAATCCACCACTCACAGACCTATTTACAACCCACCACTCCCAGACCCAGTTACAACCCACCACTCACAGACCCAGTTACAACCCACCACTCACAGGCCCAGTTATAACCCACCACTCACAGACCCAGTTACAACCCATTACTCACAGACCCAGTTATAACCCACCAATCACAGACCCAGTTACAACCCATTACTCACAGACCCAGTTATAACCCACCACTCACAGACCCAGTTACAACCCATTACTCACAGACCCAGTTACAACCCACCACTGAGATACTCACACAAGAGATATGCAATAAAATGACAGTCTAAGAAAACAAACGCACCCCTTTATCAAACACTGTGGCCAGGGCATGCTCTGTGAAGATGTGGAACTTGATTCTCTTGAGGCTGAAGAGCAGGGCAGATTTGAGCATGGTGAAGGCCTCTTCTACACGGTCCCCACAGACCACCGCCGCCAGGTGCATCGTCTCACCGATGATGGGGCCTCTGGGCAAGGCCCGCCCCCATTCAGTCCTCACCCTATCAGAGGGCACATAAGCACAACATGAGCATGTGAACTAAGATCTATATGTGTACTGGCTGTGTAGCTGCTATGTATACTCAGCATGGTAGTACAGGTTGCTATATTATCTCTTACTCTCAAAGGCACAAAGTTCTATATTAACTATTACTCTCTATGGCACAAAGTTCTACATTAACTTTACTCTCTATGGTACAGAGTTCTACAATAACTATTGCTCTCTATGGTACAGAGTTCTATATCAGCTTTTACTCTCTATGATACAGAGTTCTATATTAAATAGACACCAGGCTGCTATTACTCTCTATGGGAGTAGAGTTCTATATTAAATAGGCACCAGGCTACTATTACTCTCTATGGGAGTAGAGTTCTATATTAAATAGACACCAGGCTACTATTACTCTCTATGGGAGTTCTAAATTAAAAATTCTTAATGATGTTCATCTTTTTACATAACTGCACCGACATGATGCTGCACAACTTGGTTTGCTTGATTTCTAATAGTCCTATTTCAAAACATACTGCTTGAGAGGTCAAACCAAGGGCATAGCATCAGGAGGGATATTTAAATGGAGGGAGATGTGTAAAATGCTTTGCATTTATCCAGTTCCATCCAAACACCAATACAGCACCATCAGGGGCCTGGTTGCTCTCGCTGTCTCCCAGAAGCAAATCTGTGCTCTTTTGCACATGCGTGAATTTAGCATAGCATAAGATAACATAACATAATGACAAGAACAGGCCATTCAGCCCAACAAAGCTTGCCATTTTCACAACTAAAATAGTCCCCTAATTACCTAGACTAGATAGTATACACTATATCAACCCTAGCAGAAATCGATGCATGTGAATTTGACCTGCTCCTGGCTGCTGCCGTAGCCTGCTGATCCACGATGACAGTTAGTGTTCCCCCGTCGGAGATCAGCAGGCTTCGGTGGCAGACGGGAGCAAGTCAAATTCACGCAAAAGAGCACAGACTTACTTCCGGTCACCGTAGCCGCACCCACAGCCATCGATGCTTAAAGTCCCTCATGTCCCAGTCCCAGTATGGCAGTGGCTCTGTGGTTCATTTTCTTAGGATGCGATGCGGGTGAATAATGAAGAACTATACATTGCGCCCCAGCATCGATTTAACAAAACACATTTCAACAGAAACGCCGAAGCGTTTCCCCCCCGCAAGTACATAACCGGCTCCCTCGTAGTTAAAGTTAGCGGCTCCCTTGAGTCGTAGTTAAAGCTAACTGTGGAGATTCCCTCCTTCAGCAAAATGAACAGAAGATCACTTTGAAAGTTCTTTGGGAGGGAGGCCCAGTGGGAAGCAGAGGGATATTTCTGTGCGCTTCAGTGAATGGGTCCTCTATCTGTGCGGCTGACACGTTAATAGCTTTCTGTGGGGCACTGAAACGGGATCCCCCATTTATTTCAAGCCGGCAGAGCACACTGAATTGTGTCCATATTTCATATGTGCCATTTCTTTAAAATTGCTAATGTATGTAAAAATTTAAGGACATCTCTCTATCAAATAAACAGTAGCTTATTCTATGTTTCACTACTAGGTTAAAAAAATGTATATATTAAAGTAATTTATTGATGTGTTTTGTATTTACAGTGTGTTTAAAATATATTTGATGAAATATCTTGTTTATATAAATTTTATTGACAATAGTGTGCCCCCTCATCCCCAGCAAATGCCGCCTCCCATGTGAACAATGCTTTGGATCTGTTTGGAAGCAATGGATGGAATGAGGCTCAAGTGTCTCCTGGAAGGCATTGTCTTGGCCGGCTGCTGTTTTGCTTAATGGTCTGCCTTTCACGTGCGTAATGTGAATAACCACATGATTACTGACACGCAAACAGGCCTGGCACAGCCGTGCATGTTTACCTCAGACCCGGCTTCCGTGGAAGCGCGCATAAATCCTGCTAAATGTGCTGTGTCTGGCATGCCATACTTTCGCTCCGCCCCCTTCGGAACACCGTCAGCAGGGACCGATGACCTCATTTACTTTTCCACAATGCAGTGGCAGTGTAGAGGATGACCGAGGAGGCCCTCTGTTCAGAGTCCGCAAACATGCCCTCCCGCGGCGTTACAGAAATGGAACCAAAATTCTATAAAAACAAAACCTGCCAGATTTAAGACCTATTCAATTTAACAAAATGGTTGCCATAGCAGCCTCTGTACGTCTGGTGTGGCTGTGGTTTAAACTGTAGCATCTCCACAGACCTCATTGTGACACAGTAGTTTTCTGGCTTATAAGAAACCGGGATCTGTGTATCCTGGAGGTAATGCTCCATGACTGTATTTGAATGCCAATCCTGCATGGGCTGAATGCCGTGTAAGCATCGTAACCAAGCTTGCTAGATTAAATGGCAATTAGCGGGTGGACAATAGTCTGATAAATGGTTCCTAATGCTCCACTGACAGGACAACTCCACAGTGTCCAGGCAGAACATGGGAAAGATACAGCTGCAAGGAGAACATCGGGGGGTGAGGACAAAATGGCCGCTGTCAACAGCGCTCGCCTCATGAGTCGAATGATGTCATCTACACTGGACAAACTGCCACTGAAAACAAACAATATGCTGTACGCATGTCGCCATTTTACTGGCGTATGCTGGCTGTGTTCTTACAGTAGAGTCATTTTGACTGAAACACTGAGTTCAGGAATATGTACATTTTAACGTATGGGATTTAAGTGCACCCGTGTTTCTTGTGAAAGAAAGGGGGTGCATGATTGTGTTCCCTGAGCAATATGAATGTACTCTGAGCACACACTAGTGGCCAATAAATGTTTATCCAAAATACCAAACGCATATGCAAAAACACTGTAACATTTACATTTTAAATCCTTTAGGTGTTAACTGTAGCCTGTACTTTAAAAGGATTAAGAATCTTTTAAAATGTATTTCCATGTGACAACAATATTTTGTGAAATATACATATTGAAAACAAGGTATAATTAATCTGCTGATGCAAAGGAGTAAAATATGATTATGCACAACTGCCATTCCCAATATAATGGTTTACATTATGGCTTCTCTGTTTACAGTTTTGTGTGCTTGTGACAAATTGTCACTAAAGTGGAAGGGTTGGCAATGTAAATCCAATTTTAGCACCAATGGGACTGATTCAAACCACAAAATGTATTGATTTTCTAACTCATGACAGATGCCACTTTCCAACCAGTATCAATACTGAAGTGATTCTGCTAGTTTGAGTCTTCTTTCAGCCCATAAGAGTCAGAGACCATTTAGTTCCAATAAGGCAGTGTAAAACTCGTTCTTTCAGCATCGAGGAATTAGAAACCATTCAGAATAAAATTCAGAGAGTACTCAGGTACCCTTCTGCCTTCATTAGAGGTAACTTTCACTGGGAGAAAAAACACTCAAACTGCAGAATATGCTAAATTAAAAGCCCTTGTGTTTTGGTTCCTGTTTAAAATGAATTATTTTATTATTTGCTTTTTAAAATGTAAAGAAAGGCTAAGCGCTACATCGTGGGGCAGTGCACTATGGGATTTCTGGTTCTCACTCCAAAATTTCTATTTTGAATGGACATTGACTGTTCTCCCTAAGAAGAATGTGTCATTTTCACAGTCATGCATTCATGGTAATGTGTGCTTTTGTGGTAATGTGTGCATTTGTGGTATTGCGTGTGTTTGTTGTAATGTAATGTGTGTGTTTGCGGTAATGTGTGCGTTTGCGGTAATGTGTGTGTTTGCGGTAATGTGTGTGCATTTGTTGTAATGTGTGTGTTTGTGGTAATGTGTGCGTTTGTTATAATGTAATGTGTGTGTTTGTGGTATTGTGTGCTTTTGTGGTAATGTATGCATTTGTGGTAATATGTGCATTTGTGGTAATGTAATGTCTGTGTTTGTGGTAATGTGTGCTTTTGTGGTAATGTGTTCGTTTACGGTATTGTGTGCTTTTGTGATAATGTGTGCATTTGTGGTAATGTATGTTTTTGTGGTAATGTGTGCGTTTGTGGTAATGTGCGCTTTTGTGGTAATGTGTGCGTTTGTGGTATGTGTGCGTTTGTGGTAATGTGTGTTTTTAGTATGTGTGCGTTTGTGGTAATGTGTGCGTTTGTGGTAATGTGTGTGTTTGTTTAATGTAATGTGTCCTTTTGTGGTATTGTGTGCTTTTGTGGTAATGTGTGCATTTGTGGTAATGTGTGCGTTTGTGGTATGTGTGTGTTTGTGGTAATGTGTGCATTTGTAGTAATGTGTGCGTTTGTGGTATGTGTGCGTTTGTGGTAATGTGTATGTTTATTGTAATGTAATGTGTGCGTTTGTGGTAGTGTGTGCGTTTGTGGACATGTGTGCGTTTGTGGTAATGTGTGTGTTTGTGGTAATGTGTGCGTTTGTGGTAATGTGTGTTTGTGGTATGTGTGCGTTTGTGGTAATGTGCGCTTTTGTGGTAATGTGTGTTTGTGGTAATGTGTGTGTTTGTGGTATGTGTGTGTTTGTGGTAATGTGTGCGTTTGTGGTAATGTGTGCGTTTGTTATAATGTAATGTGTGTGTTTGTGGTATTGTGTGCTTTTGTGGCAATGTGTACGTTTGTGGTAATGTGTGCGTTTGTGGTAATGTAATGTGTGTGTTTGTGGTAATGTGTGCGTTTGTGGTAATGTGTTCGTTTACGGTATTGTGTGCTTTTGTGGTAATGTGTGCGTTTGTGGTAATGCGTGCATTTGTGGTAATGTGTGCGTTTGTGGTAATGTGTGCATTTGTGGTAATGTGTGCATTTGTGGTAATGTGTGCGTTTGTGGTAATGTGTGCATTTGTGGTAATGTGTGTTTGTGGTAATGTGTGCGTTTGTGGTAATGTGTGTTTGTGGTAATGTGTGCGTTTGTGGTAATGTGTGTTTGTGGTATGTGTGCGTTTGTGGTAATGTGTGCGTTTGTGGTAGGTGTGCGTTTGTGGTAATGTGTGCGTTTGTGGTAGGTGTGCGTTTGTGGTAATGTGTGCGTTTGTGGTAATGTGTGCGTTTGTGGTAGGTGTGCGTTTGTGGTAGGTGTGCGTTTGTGGTAATGTGTGCGTTTGTGGTAGGTGTGCGTTTGTGGTATTGTGTTCCTGTGTTCACATTGAGAACGACTAACTCTCCCCTCCTAGGAAAGGCAGTCCACAGCTTGTACAAGGTAATGAACTGCGGCTGCAAACTGCATTACACAATTGTTTAAATGCAACAAGAGCTTAATATGCTCGATGGCAAGAGAGAACGTTTCATAAAAGAAATGGACTTAGTAACTGTAGGAGACTTACAGCCAGGAAAAACTGTCAATAAATATTTTGATTACATTTACATTACAAATGTTATGGTAATTTGGGCTGTCTTTCCCATTCCCCTGTAGGTCCTCTGTGTCCCTCCAGGTTGCCAGGTTTCCCTAAACCCCCTTAAACAACAACATTGGGCCACTTCTGCTGATGAATATTGGGCATTGACTAACAACATAAAACTATCTGCAAGCAGGTCCGTTTTTCTGCTTCCTCAGGGTGTATGACTGGAAAATGTGACTGGTGCATTAAAAAAAGAGAAGTGGCCACTTACCTGGGTTTTGCGTGCATGCTGGTCGGCTGTGTTAATAGTTTTATTCCTTGCCAGTTTGACCGCGGCTGTCCTTGTGCCGCTTGCTGTGGTGATTTGGCAGAATCCGCCGGCGCCGCATTTCCCCCTTTCAGGGCGGCTGAAGACCCTCCCCAGGCTTGTTTTAAAGACCGCTCGTCCGCGGCGTTCCCCGCGTAGAAATACACGAGCGCAGAGAGCGCGGCGCACAGAAAGATGGCTAAAATCTTGCCGTGCGTTCTCATTGTGAAATACGTTCCCCGCGTCCGCGAGAGTGTGCCTCCCTCACTCCCGGGGACAGAAAATTAAAGCCAGACCTGACATGATGTTGTTAGTTCTCTCCAGTCCCAGTGTGCCGAGGGACGGTAAGCAACACTGCGAAGGTAAATCACCCGGGCCAGGAGGCCGTCTCGTGCCCACGGCCATATTTACTAAAGCCAGCTGTGGGTGGCTGAACAATACTCCTTCATCAGGCGAAACTGTTCCGTTTTACACATAGGCTATATACTTTATAACATCAGTCTGCTCACTACATTATATCAAAAGTAATACATGCTAAGAGGTTTGGAGCTCTGTCGTGTTGCTTTCTGTGGAGCTGAAGCTGAACTGTGTTTACAGCTGCTCAGGGGGCAGTGAAGTTAATGTTTGTGAGGAATGAGAGTCTTTGGTTGCTTGGCGTGGAGATCCCTGTGTTTGGAAAGGAAACAGTGTTGCATTGTTGATGTTAAAGTTGCTCTAGGCTTACAATTAACGTCGATCGATACTTAGATTGTGAATGGGCCAGTTCTATCACACCAGAGAGTTACTGACACAGAAGATGCACAATTTAAAGGTGCAGCAAAATTTCTTACATCAGTTACTCAACATCACATTGTCTGGCTGCGACCACAAACCAGACCTGAACAAATTATTTGAAACCCTGAGTTTCCGGTGGAATGTGTGGTGAATGTGTTACGTTTGCGGAGCGTGCTACCCATACAGCAAGCCAGAAAAGATTTAAACTGCAAAGCGTGGGACAGAAAGGATACAGCAGTTTGGGCAGAAATATGGGATGTCCCAGCTGACACAGTACTGTTGGTAACCCTAGTCAAAACTCTGCCCGTCAAAACCCTGAGGAACTAAGTATATCCACTACCAAGTCAAACAAAACCTCACAGATGGTGCCTACACGCACACACACATATACATGCACCCATGCACACACACACACAGCACACACACTCAGCACATTATCTCACTGACCGTGCCTAAAGAACCTTTAAACAGGAAGTTCATAAGGTCAGGGGGGACTGTTGGAGCACAGCCTTTGCACTACTGAGTGGAGCCATTGTGCATGTACTGCGTTTAGTGGGCTGCAGTGTAGTATAATGTTAAGGAACTGGGTCTGTAACTCAGCGCTGCAGTGTAGTATAATGGTTAGGGCACTGGGTCTGTAACTCTGGGCTGCAGTGTAGTATAATGTTAAGGAACTGGGTCTGTAACTCAGGCCTGCAGTGTAGTATAATGGTTAGAGAACTGGATCTATTACCTAGCATGCTGTAAACACATGTGTGGCTGAACTGATTACCTAGCATGCTGTAAACATGTTGTGTGTAGCTGAACTGGTTACCTAGCGTGAGGTAAACATGTTGTGTGTAGCTGAACTGGTTACCTAGCGTGATGTAAACGTTGTGTGTAACTGAACTGATTACCTAGCATGCTGTAAACATGTTGTGTGTAACTGAACTGATTACCTAGCGTGATGTAAACGTTGTGTGTAGCTGAACTGGTTACCTAGCGTGAGGTAAACATGTTGTGTGTAACTGAACTGGTTACCTAGCGTGCTGTAAACATGTTGTGTGTAGCTGAACTGATTACCTAGCGTGCTGTAAACATGTTGTGTGTGGCTGTGATCTCTGCCTGAAACCCCCTGTCTAAATAATGGGGGAAAATACATAAGGACAGCCGCCTGCTCTCCTTTTAAATCTGCCTTTTTCGGAACAGGCAGTGTGGAGGTAGTTCTGCCCCTGTCCTGCTGTGATAATGGCACTTTTTTTATTTTTAAAAAATAAGCAGGGGACCCCCTCAGCCCGCGGGGTCTTAAGTGGCTAATTTTGGGAGGAAAGCGCACGGTGGGGGACTGCAGTGTGGTGGAATCCCCATATGGGAAAGCTTTCTCACTGAATTCCTCAAAGCTTTGCAATCGGCAAACAATGTTCTTTTGAGCCAGAACGCTGCATGTGAATGCAGTTACTAACGTTTGAAAAGATTTGATTCCTGGTGTTTTGTTTTTATTTTATTTTATTTTTTGCAGTGTACACATTGAGTAAATAACGGTATTAAATCAGATCAATGTCAAATAATCAAAATAATCAATCTAGGGTCTAACAAATATGTATGAGAAAATAAATATAATAGATCTATTAGAATCGGATATAATAATGGCTTTACTGGCTACTCAATGTGTGATGTCTTTGTCTTAGGCCCAGTACCAATTCTGTACACATGACAGACCATAATAATTTATATCGTGACAATGATAATTATTGGGCTGCTGTGAAGCTCATCCTGTTAAGGCGCTGTTCCAGTGTGTGGATGGGCCCCATGGTCTGGTATCTGTTAAGTCTCTGTTCCAGTGTGTGGATGGGCCCCGTGGTCTGGTATCTGTTAAGGCCCTGTGTGTGGTTTGGGTCCTATGGTCTGGTATTTATTTGGGACTACACCAGTGCTTACTTAAACTGGAGTTTCTCTGTGTTAAAAAGCCATGGCTGACACCACATGCTTTGACAATTAGCACAGGCAGAGAAAGAATAGAATGTTCTTGGGCTGTTGGCACAGTAAGCATTGGCACAGTCCAGAGTGCCTTATCAGGATGAGCCACCCAGTTACCCCTGATGTGAGTGAGTGGTGTTTTGGAGTAGGAACAATGACTGCATTTGAAGTGTATAACTGAGTGAGTGTACTTCAGTATGAATGGTGAGTGTGTTTGAAGTGTATAACTGAGTGAGTGTACTTCAGTAGGAACAGTGAGTGTGTTTGAAGTGTATAACTGAGTGAGTGTACTTCAGTAGGAACAGTGAGTGTGTTTGAAGTGTTTAACTTGGTGAGTGTACTTCAGTAGGAATGGTGATTGTGTTTGAAGTGTAAAATTTAGTGAGTGTACTTCAGCAGGAGCAGTGAGTGTGTTTGAAGTGTAAAACTGAGTGAGTGTACTTCAGCAGGAGCAGTGAGTGTGTTTGAAGTGTTTAACTTGGTGAGTGTACTTCAGTAGGAATGGTGATTGTGTTTGAAGTGTAAAATTTAGTGAGTGTACTTCAGCAGGAGCAGTGAGTGTGTTTGAAGTGTAAAACTGAGTGAGTGTACTTCAGTAGGAGCAGTGAGTGTGTTTGAAGTGTAAAACTGAGTGAGTGTACTTCAGTAGGAGCAGTGACTACATTTGAAGTGTAAAACTGAGTGAGTGTACTTCAGCATGAATGGTGAGTGTGTTTGAAGTGTAAAACTGAGTGAGTGTACTTCAGTAGGAGCAGTCCATGTGCCAGGCTTCTGGTGTGAATGTGATATTTGAAATGGGCAGACAGATTCCACTGTGCTGGGCATGGTGCCATGGCAGCCGGGGTCAGTGAGATATTCCCGTGGCGCTTAGCGGCGAGGCTTTCTCGTCCTCCCCTTGAGCGGTTTTAACGTCGCCAGCTGCTAGCTCCTGTCAGGGAGCGCTCCTGGCAAACAGAGCCGTTTGAATGGGCTTGCTAATGTTAGGTAACAGTGCATAATATCCACCTGCTCCCCCTGAATCTCTGCCCTGTGAAACCCTGCTGAAATGCTGAAATGCATTCATATGCAGAGTTGGGCCTTAATAAAACAGACTTGTGATGGCAATGACTGTGCCGGATGTTTATTGCATGAAAACAGTATTCTTTTTGGCCAAAGTGAAGAATTACTGTAATTAGACGTATTCTATGAATGAGTGGTATTGGTGGAAGCATTAATTAGTCTGTTTGCGCAAACAGATCACTCTTTTCGCCATATATACCCGCTTTATGACCAGTCCCACTAATTTTTTTTATCAAATTGCTCTTGGTGCTGCTGGAGGCCTGGTGCAATTGTAATAGCATATAGAGTTCATTCGTTTAATTGTTGTATCATTGAATTTACGGTTTTACCATTTTTTTTAAATAGCATTTTATAAATCAACTTTTTGCGTGGGATCTTTTAAATATCTGTACTGGCCTGACATCGAGTCCGCCCTGTCTCAGCCCTAGAACCAACAAGGAGGAGGGTATATCATGTGCTGGCAACCCAGTACGACTCATTTGGATATATAATTCCTTTCACAACAAGGGCCCAAGCCCTACTGTGGAAAGGGGCCAGAGGTTGGGACAACCCTATGCCTGATGACCACTTATCAGAATGGCGGTCATGGGAGAGCGAGCTGCCCCGGAGTTACACCCCTGCATGTGACAAATCCCCCGTCACTGTTCCTGGAGGCCAGAGGCCTAGTGGTCCCCCGTCCTAGCCCTGCCCTTTGTGTCCCCTGCTTAGCTTCCCTTGTTATTACGTCCCCGCCTGTTTCTCGAGTGTCTGGATGCTTCACTTGGTCTAACTCTTGTTAGTCTTTCCGTTATTGTTTCATTGGTTGGTTAGGTTTCCTCACCTGTGTGCGGAGTGTAGCACAGTGGGTAGGGAACTAGACTTGTAACCGAAAGGTCGCCGGTTCGATTCCCGGGTAGGACACTGCTGTTGTACCCTTGAGCAAGGTACTTAACCGAAATTGCTTCAGTATATATCCAGCTGTATAAATGGATACAATGTAAAATGCTATGTAAAAGTTGTGTAAGTCGCTCTGGATAAGAGTGTCTGCTAAATGCCTGTAATGTAATGTAATGTAATGTGTGTCATTAGTCATTAGTCTCACCCGATTGTTCTCTGTATTTAAGTTTGATGTGTTTGTTCAGTCTTCGCTCCGTCTTTGTTGCCTTACCACGTATCCCCTGCTTGTTTTCTAGCGTCTGTCTGTTGTGACTCCTGGTTACTTATCTGCCGTGTTTGCTAGCTGTTCTCCAGTGGTTTCCCGTATTATTTGTCTTTCTTCGGTGTAGTGTTTAGTGTTTAGTTCTTGCTTGAGCTTCCCGGAAGAACTTGGTGCTCTGAAAGCTGATAAACCTGTGTCTTCTGATCCCTCGCTCCAGTATTAGTGCTCTTCCTGGGTTTGATCAGAGTGGGTGGCAGACTCCGGAAAGCTGTGGTACTGCGTAAGAAGAGTGTAGGAAGTGGCGTAGTAAGCCTGTTGTGCCCAAAATGGCTGACCTACCCACTGCTTGTGGCTACGGTTCCATCAACCTCCATTCTGGTCCGCGGGAGTTGATTGTTTCGGCCCCTGCACAATCAAAATCAGCAGAGGACAGGAAAAGAGATGGGGCATAATATTTAAATGCCTCTGCTCAAGGTGTGTCCAGCTGGACCTGTTGTGCTGCATGGAGATGGATTCCATCAGACACTTTATTACAACAAAAGGAAATCCGTATGAGCTCCGGGAAGGGAAGTAACTTCCAAGCGGGAGAACATGACCTTCAGGAAGCCTTTGCTGAAATGGAATCCTGCCACCTCACACCCAGGTGCATCAGGGGAGAGGGAGATTAAATCCACCTCACGCCCCAGTGCATCATGGGAGAGGGAGATTAAATCCACCTCACGCCCCAGTGCATCATGGGAGAGGGAGATTAAATCCACCTCACGCCCCAGTGCATCATGGGAGAGGGAGGTTAAAGCAACCTCATGCCACGGTACATCATGGGAGAGGCAGATTAAATCCACCTCACGCCCCAGTGCATCATGGGAGAAGGAGATTAAATCCACCTCACGCCCCAGTGCATCATGGGAGAGGGAGATTAAATCCACCTCACGCCCCAGTGCATCATGGGAGAGGGAGGTTAAAGCAACCTCATGCCACGGTACATCATGGGAGAGGGAGATTAAATCCACCTCACGCCCCAGTGCATCATGGGAGAAGGAGATTAAAGCAACCTCAAGCCCCAGTGCATCATGGGAGAGGGAGATTAAAGCAACCTCACGCCCCAGTGCATCATGGGAGAGGGAGATTAAAGCAACCTCATGCCCCAGTGCATCATGGGAGAAGGAGATTAAAGCAGCCTCACGCCCCGGTGCATCATGGGAGAGGGAGATTAAAGTAACCTCACGCCCCAGTGCATCATGGGACAGGGAGATTAAAGCAACCTCATGCCCCAGTGCATCATGGGAGAAGGAGATTAAAGCAACCTCACACCCCGGTGCATCATGGGAGAGGGGGATTAAAGCAACCTCACGCCCCGGTACATCATGGGAAAGGCGGTACATCATGGGAAAGGCGGTACATCATGGGAATGTCTGTGTGACATTCCTTGCATTTATTTATCCCACAATGCTCAGCAGATCTGCCGCCAGCACAAACCAAAAGTGTGAGACAAACATAGCTGGCTCCTTTGTGTTGTAAATTATTAGTACCAAGATAGTTTGCATCAAACAAAAAAGCAATTGGCTATTTAGCAGATATGCGTACACTATGTGCCCAGCAGATCTCTATGGTCTATGTCAAGACTTGCCTTTTTAGCATTGCTTTTACCTAGTGCATACGTATTTATTTTTAGTAATTTTAATCTTTAATTAATATAATTAATTAATTAATTTATTATCTGATTAATCCCTGGATTTGTCATTTCATTGTACTTTTGTCTCCTTTTAGTGTGCTTGACATTTGTGTGTGTGTGTGTGTGCGTGTGCGTGTGCGTGTGTGTGTGTGTTCAGCGCATTGTGTTGCAAAGTTATGAAATGTGTTCTTAAATGAAGCCTGGATGATTGATTGATGGTTTAAGGTTGGCCCTGGGGGGCCACAGTTCGTATGCTTCATCTCTTTTTTAAAACATTGTTCAGGTGTAGAAGCACCATGACGATCAGCTGGGATATGGATTATTCAGGTGTAGAAGCACCATGACAATTTGCCAGGATACAGATTATTCAGCTGTAGAGTAGCCATGATGATCTGCTGGGATACAGATTATTCATTCACATTTTGACATTCAGAAGATGTCATCCAGAGTGACTTGCACAACTTACATTCTATTACATCCAGTCAATGTATAGAGCTGGACATTTAGTGAAGCAGTTTAACTTAAGTAATTTATACAATGACAGTGTCCCAGCGTGGATTCAGACCTACAACCCCAGGTACAGGCACAGTTCCCTAATCATTAAGCTAGTATTTTTAATAGGAAATGTAATTGTGGTATTGTATTTTATTGTTGTTCTGCTTCACAAGCAAAGGAATAACATGGATCAGCAAGTATGGGATAGTCTGTTCATGTTATGAAATTACAGGAATGCATAAGTGCCTATTTGAGTGTGGAAAACACAACTTGCCTTAAGACACCACACCCTCTCTCTCACACACACACTCTCTCACTCTCTCTCTGACACTCTCGCTCCCTCTCTCTCTATCTCTCTCTTCCTCTCTCTTTCCCTCTCCCTCTCTTTCCCTCTCTCTATCTCTCCCCCTCCCTCTCCCTATCTCTCTCTCCCTCTCTCCCTCCCTCCCTCCCTCCCTCTCCCTCTCCCTCTCTCTCTCTCTCTGTCTTCCCCTCCCTCCCTCCCTCTCTCTATCTCCCTCTCCCTTTCTATCTCTCTCTCTCTCTCTCCCTCCCTCCCTCCCTCCCCATGGGCTTCTCTGACGTCTCAGTCTATGACAGCCCACAATGGCTGAAGTTTGAGAAATATGACTGTCAGCCCTGAGAAGCAGCAGACTGGTAGCGGCAGTTCTCCCAGCATGCCTGGGGAAATCCTCCGCTGTCTTTAAGAAGGATTCACTGGAGCGGACGAAGATGGGGTGGAGAGTGATATTAGCTTTGGTCCACACCTTCGCTGTCCGCAGCCTCTGTCTTCAGGAGGACGTCTCTGTAATCTCGCCACAGAACTGTTCTCTCGATTGCATCATCAAGGTAAGACTGGCTCCTTCTTAGCCGTTTTTGGTATCTTCCTTCAGCTTTCCAATGGCTGGAATCTCAATCTCATTCGTCATTTAATCTGATTTCAGGTCCGGTATTGATTCAGTAATTCATTGTCCCACGGCAATATTTTGTGATTTTCTGTTGCTGTATTGCCGGGAATGAGTCCATATGCATACATTACCTGAGAATGTGTCCATATGCATACATTACCTGGGAATGTGTCCATATGCGTACATTTCCTGGGAATGACTCCATATGCATACATTACCTGGGAATGTGTCCATATGCGTACATTTCCTGGGAATGTCCATATGCATACATCTCCTGGGACTGTGTGTAAGTGAACGCTAACTAGGAATGTGTGTGCGTGTGGACACTAAGGAATGTCTGTATGTGGACATTTACTAGGAATGTGTGTGAGTGGACATTTACTGGGAATTAGGGGTGGAGGGAGATGCCACTATTTGTATTTGTATCTGTATTTGTTCAGCCAACAAAATTAATTGTATTCGTATTTGTATTTGTATTAAAACCGGAAGTGGGTGTAGCTAAAACCGGAAGTGTGTGGAGTTTAACCCAAAGCTGTATAAAATGCCAAAAATCCCATTTGCCATTATAATCACTGGCACTGCTATTGCTGAGATAGAATGTAAGGCTGACATGTTTTGTTGTTTTTTGTTTGTTAATACTTATAATCTTCTCTCTGTTTGAAGCCCCACTTTACCTGTATGTTTGATTTGCATAAGCTTGGGTATATTAAAGAAAAAAATTGAAACGCATCTCTGGGTGGAATACATCTTCAGCTATTATGCTCTTACTCAAACTTCCCCGAGTTGTATTTTGTGAAGACAAGCTCCTGCACATGAGTTGGGGGCAGTCTAGAGCGATAGGGAGACTGAACATCCCCCGTTATACTGAAAACTTGCTCGGAGGAAACACTTGTTTGCAGACAGGGTCAGATTTTAGAGCCACATGAGCCAGTGCTGGGTGTGTCATTAGCCAACAACCTGTGTCTGTCTTTTAAAATTAAAATACCTCCAATGCCATAAATGCTATAACAAATATTTGGAGTATTTATGAAAGCCCTGCAACCCCCCCGCCCCCCCCCCCCCCCCCCACACCCCCGCCATACAACAGATGCTCATACCCAGGTGCGAACATGAGTCTACCGCAACACACTATTCAGCAACTGAATGACCGGCGCTTTGATATGAATTTTCCAATAAAGTGCTATCAAAACAAATTTTGCACGTATAATCACATGAAACTCATTCACTGCAATCGTGTGGTGAAGCTGGTGAAGCTGATGAAGCTGATGAAGCCTTCAGGGTGGGGATGAATAAGTGTGGACTCTGTAGTCGTAGAAATGATGAACTTAGAACTGCGAAGATAACGCCACCAACATATTTTCAGGTTTTGACTGAAACTGAGAATTTGAGTAAACTGAACAGAGCAGCTACATGACAGCCGTGCAAAATGTAACTTATGCATGTGCGGTCCCAGCAAACCACCAAAGGCTGCACGTTGTCTGTGGAATTGATAAGAGGGGATGAATGGTGCGTAGGCCATGTAAAAATGCGCTCCAAGGAGAAGGGAGGGACAAATGTGCTGAATTCGTTTTGACTGAAGAAATTACTTTTTCAGAAATATTGCTGTTTGTATTTCTTTAACTACCTTTTCCAGTTTGTGTTTTTTTATCTCCACTTTAGCACTTTTCTCAGTGTTCCTGTAATGTGCCTCCTCGATACATTTTGACTGAGCCTGTGTAACAAAACCACTATAATTTAGAAATACAAAAGTTGAAATTGATTCAGTTGTGTCCTTTATATCAAGAAAATTGATTTTCATATATATGGTTTTCTAATCTTTATGAAATTAGGTCTTTGCTGCTGCAGAAATCCATGCTGTAATGCTGGATACGTCTGATGTTGATGGACATCAGCGCGGCAGTGGAAGGTAGTGAAAAAACGCTGCCTTTCCAGAGTTAAAGTCTCCAAAGATTGATGGGATCGCTCTGGCCTTTTTAGTGTTGAAGGAAACTCTCACTCACTGTCTCACTGCAGGTGTGTGTGTGTGTGTGTCTAATTCAGAAACTTGCTGACTTCTTAGCGATGACAGCTTTAGGGGAAGCTTTAGCAGGGCAGAAATTTGACAGACTGACTTGTTGGAAAGGTGGGATCCTATGACAGTGCCACGCTGAATGTCACTGAGCTCTTCGGTATGACAAATCTGCTGCCAGTGTTTGTCTATGGAGATTGCTTGGGTGGATGCTTGATTTCATGCACCTGTTAGCAATGGGTGCGGCTGAAGAAGCCAAACCCAATAATTAATAACTAAACAACTGAAATTCCACACATTGGCAGAGATTCAATCAACCTGTGTCTTTCATTTTGATAAATAGTTGAGAGGACGTTTTTTTTCCTTCTTTGAAAGCAGTCTGGCAAGATCAGTAGTCATTAAAACTAACTTCCCAAGCTGCGTTTGTGAAGAAAACATGTTTACTTTATTTTACAAAGATAAAGGGATGGTTTACTTTATTGGACAAAGTGAAAGGGATGGTTTCCTTTATTAGACAAAGTTAAAGGGATGGTTCACTTCATTGATTTAAAAATAAAGCATTAATTCTGTTTTAGTGTTTTTATTCTATATGCAATGAAGGATATTTTAGATACAAGTTCATGACCTTGACAGTGGCTAGTATGGGGCATTAATGGGTTTGAGGTGTAAAATAAGAAAATACACTTCAAGCAACTCCATAGCAGCTTGTACAGTCATGCTATGCCTCCTGAGGATATACACATGTATTTATTTTCTTTTATTATGAATTTGGTAACCAATGTGGGGCTGGGCATCTCTAATCCCCGCCCCAAATTGAGATGGCCAATCATCTGCGACTGCGTCCAACGAACTCACTGGCGAATCGGGAGAGTGTAGAGGTCCACGGTTTTCCCCCGAAACTCGTTGTGTCGCCAGGTGCTTCTTTGCATCCCGCAGACTACAGCTAAGCTTCCACAGCAAGCGGACTCTTCCTCAGTTAGGGGACTCTTCCTCAGCAACAGCCACACCCCTGCCCACCCCCACTCTGCTCCCTTAGACCCATACCCTAACACCTGCTCACTGTCCCAACCACACCCCCGCCCACCCCCACCCTGCTCCCTTAGACCCTAAACTGAACACTTCCTCACTGTCCCAAGTGCATATTTTGTATTTGCACCTGATATTTTACCTCACTGTGTTTCAGTTTATGCTCATTGTAATGTATTCACCATCAAACATGAAACCTGGTAAATCAGTTTACTGAATGCTATTGCTGTAAACAGTAACTGTTTCAATATAGCCCATGGGATTGCACTGGTTTGATGTGTTTGAATATACACATAGTGTTGTGCGGGTTTGGTGTGTTTGAATATAGCCCATAGTGTTGTGCAGGTGTGGTGTGTTTGAATATAGCCCATAGTATTGTGCAGGTGTGGTGTGTTTGAATATAGCCCATAGTGTTGTGCAGGTGTGGTGTGTTTGAATATACACATAGTGTTGTGCAGGTGTGGTGTGTTTGAATATAGCCCATAGTATTGTGCAGGTGTGGTGTGTTTGAATATAGCCCATAGTATTGTGCAGGTGTGGTGTGTTTGAATATACACATAGTGTTGTGCAGGTGTGGTGTGTTTGAATATAGCCCATAGTATTGTGCAGGTGTGGTGTGTTTGAATATAGCCCATAGTATTGTGCAGGTGTGGTGTGTTTGAATATAGCCCATAGTATTGTGCAGGTGTGGTGTGTTTGAATATAGCCCATAGTATTGTACAGGTGTGGTTCCTTCCAGTCACACACTGAAATAATGAGAAGAGTAGAAGCAGGAACTAAAGCAAATAAATCTTGGCTTAATAATTGTGATAATTTTACAGGTGATGCTATGTGTGGAAGGTTTGTTTCTCTTTAATTTCCAAATGCTTGTCACCATCATAACATTTGGAATAATTATGTGTAGGAAGTTTATGAAGACACTGTTTACCTGGAAGAGCAGGACCATTTGCATTTGAGGTGACTTGCAATTGACTAAATTGCCTTGATAGTCACAGCACAGAAATGACACTAGTGTGGTCCACTTATGAAATGCATTTCTGCAAATATCCTCGTGTAGCAGCTAGCCCCTGGATTTTCTTCATGGCAAACAACGTATGTGTCCCTTACGGATAATATATCGTATTATTTTACTTCCAAAGCAAACAGGCTAACCCGGGGATGCAAAGTGGAACTTGTTAAGTGAGGAAGGGTGATGTGAAGCAGTGTCAATCCTTCTCTCTTCCAAGAGCACTGTGTCTGAAAACTCGAGGGACAAGACGACATACTCACATGCATTTCTCATCTTCGACCTGCCAGGATAACAATTCATTTTTCTGAATTTCCCAACCTTTATTTTAATTAAAGCTGATTCCTGATAAAAGAGAGCCCCTGTTCGTTGGTTTGACACCCTTTATTTTAATTAGAGCCAATCTCTGAGCAAATGTGTAATAATTTTTTTCCCACCCTTTATTTTAAATTACATTTCTGAACAAAGATCCTTTTTAAAATTCAGACAGTTTGTTTTAATTGGAGCTGATTTTTGATCAATGAGCTCTCCTTTTTTAACGTGACACCCTTTTTTTAAACTAAGATTTATTTCTAAAAGAGACCTCTTTTTTTGTTGACGCCCTTTATTTTAATTAAAGCTTGTTTGATCAAAGATAACTCTCCGACACTAATTTGACACGCTCTATTCATCATCTAAAACATTTTGGTTGATATACACCGGCACTGGGCAAACTGCCCAGACCCAGCCCAGCTGTGTCTACGCGGTGTGTGACCTGACCCAGTATGCTAATTTACATTTTTCCTTATGGAATCTAAATTTAGGCTTCTGTCATAACATCTTTAACGTTCAGCCTTTCAAGCACTGATGTCACACATCATTTGTTTTGCAAATGAGACTCATGTCAGCTGGTTATTGTGCAGATGGTTATTTATGTATTGGTATAAAAAAAATGCTCGTCCTTTATTGCTAGTTGTTTTGCTTACACTGTAAAGAACTCCTCACGTGAAACTAATATCACATTTGCTGTTAGCGTGTGTTAATTTCTGTGGGACCGATTTTAACTTTTAGGACTTAATTGTGAGATGCAGCCAAAAATATGTTGGCGGATATTTGCAGAAATAACACAAATATCAAAAGTGTTATGGATAAAGGTCTGACGCAGCCATTAATCTTGAAAAAAGGCCTGTAGACATAATTCACTGTAAATATTTAACAGACAGTACAGAATAGACACCAGAAGTCTCAGATCATCGTTGAGTAGTTAGCCTGTGTGCGTTCTGCCTCAGGGTGTTTCTGTTTTTTTCCAGCTTTTCACATTTCTCCAGCTGGTTTTTCCAGTCCTTACACAAAACAGATCTAAAACAAGGCTCGGGTTATCAATTTCTGAGTCAAATTAATCTTCCGCGATACATTACATTAATTTTGCAGATGCTTTTATCCAAAGCAATGTACAACAAGTGCATACCGAAGGTCAAGTGCAAATAGAGCAAGTCAAGCTAGGGTCGGATTAGCATTGCACACTTTTGCATGCTCCTTGGTCAAGGGAAATGTGATTTTTTATGCCTGTAAATCAAGAGAATCACTAGTTAGCATTAGCTTGATTTCATTGTATCTATTTTGCCAAACAGCCTTGTTCCATTGAGGTCACTGTACAACATGAGAACAGCGTGCAGATTCGGACAGATAATTATTTTATTACTTTTATAATATCCTGCGGATGGCGTCTTATCTTTAAATTGTCCTGGGTAAATGCTTGCATATTGTGTGAATTTCCTAAATACTTATAAGCAGGATTGCAAATAGGGCTCCCGTGAAATTTGGTTTAACGAGTGCCTCCATATCTTAAAGTGTATTATTCAGTGTATTAGAGTACTTAAAAAAAAATAAAACTATATATTTTTTGTGCATTTTTATAGCTTTCCTAACTGTAGTGTAAGATTCAAATAGCAGAAAATGCTGAATCCTGAAAGAACTGTGGTCGAAATTCTCTGTTGCTACAAGGCCAAGGTAATGTGGGGTACAGTGTTGTTTTGAATAGAGCTGCTGGAGACGGTCATGCAATAACAGAAACGGTGACAGTGACAGTGTCAGTAACAGTGATAGTGACAGTGACAGTGACAGTAACAGTGACAGTGACAGTAACGGTAACAGTAACAGTGAGAGTGACAGTAACAGTGACAGCGAAAGTGAGAGTAACAGTGACAGCGAGAGTAACAGTGACAGTGACAGTGACAGCGAGAGTGACAGTGACAGTAACAGAGACAGTATAGGTGACAGTGACTGTGAGAGTGACAGTGACAGTAACAGAGACAGTATAGGTGACAGTGACTGTGAGAGTGACAGTAACAGTGACTGTGGCAGTAACAGTGACAGTGACAGTAACAGTGACCGTGACCGTGACAGTAACAGTAACAGTAACATTGACTCCTGAAATGTTTGCCCAGTTGTCGGTATCTGCTTCAGAGTCTCTCCTGCCCAAATAGCCACTGGCAAAATGCCTCATGTCTCATTTTCAAGTACCACATTCAAACACTATGCCAACTACCAGAGGTGGGTAACCTGCCTTCAAAGAGTAAAAAGACTGACCATGTATTTGCTCCACCAACATGCACTAAACCAGCTGATTACAATAATTAGGTCTCCTATCATGCTGAAGAGCTATGCTAATTAGAGTCAGCTGGTTTAGTGCATGGTGGTGGAGCAAATACATGGTCAGTCTTTTTACTCTTTGAAGCCGGGTTACCCACCTCTGCCAACTACACAACATTTCCAAAGGTATGTGGACACCCCTTCTAATTAGTGGTTTTGGATATTTCAGCCACACCCACCCATTGCTAACAGGTGCATAAAATCAAAGATACTGCCATGCAATTTCCATTGACAAACATTGCCAGGAGAATGGGTCGACTAAAGAGCTCAGTGACTTTCAACGTGGCACTGTCCTGGCACTGCTGGAGCTGCCCCAGTCAACTGCACGTCCTGTTACTGTGAAGTGGAAACGCCTAGGAGCAAAAACGGCTCAGCCGCGAAGCGGTAGGCCGCACAAGCTCACACAATGGGCCCGCCGAGCGCTGGAGTGTGTAGCGCATAAAAATCATCTGTCCTCAGTTGCAACGCTCACTACAGAGTTCCGAACTACGTCTGAAAACAAAATCGGCACAAAAACTGGTCGTCGAGAGCTTCATGAAATGGGTTTCCATGACCGAGTAGACGTACACAAGCCTAAGATCACCATGCGCAACGCCAAGCGTCGGCTGGGGTGGTGTAAAGCACATCGCCATTGGACTCTGGAGCAGTATAAAAGTGTTCTCTGGAGTGGTGAATCACGCTTCACTATCTGGCAGTCTGACAGATGAATCTGGGTTTGGCAGAATGCATAGCGCCAACTGTACTAGCTCGAATAGTGCCAACTGTAATTTTCGGTGGAGGAGGACTGGGCCTGTTATTCACGGTTTGGGATAGGCCTCATAGTTACAATTAAGGGAAATCTTACGGGAAAAATGTACTGGCTCTATAGTAAAAAAATTCTGTGAAAGAAGTACCCACACAAAAAATAAAGTTTTTAATTGAAAATGAAGTGAGAGGGCTGTTAGGTGGCCTGGTCTGTGAAGGTATAATTCTGCTAATGGGGGGTATGGGGGCCACCCTTGAGTGGAAATAAATAGTGAAATGTCATGTTGTGATTTTCTCTTTTGTTTCGGTATTTTTTCAGGCGTAAAACCAGCTAGCAATCGCTACCTGTCAAACTGTGGCACGTTGCCGGTAAATAGTTGTAGGTCATTCTGAATATGACTGCAAAGTGGACCGTGAGTCTGTGACAGTGTGGCACGGCAAAATAAAATGGCTAATTCAGATATGATTAACCTGAAATGTGACACTTTTCGAAGGTTTACGAACAGGCGGCTTTATGAGGGGTCTGCACTGGCATTCTGAAGTACGCAAGACTGCTTTTGTTCTCTTATCATAAAACACCAAGCGTAGCACAACCTTACATGTAGTTTTGAATAATTACGCTGGATGTTTTGTAAATCAAATATGCAATCTTTGGGATTTTACATTACATTACATTACATTACATTACAGGCATTTAGCAGACGCTCTTATCCAGAGCGACGTACAACAAGTGCATTGGTTCACGATGTAGAGGTGCAAAAGAAACACTGGAGTGAAGTAAGGATCGTAGTGCCAGAAGTGACCACATCGATCAGGACTCCAACCCTGTAGAGTAAGCTGTTCAGCAAACAAGAATCCTACCAAGTACAAACTAGCACTGGAATCAATTTACAGTGCAGTGCCATGGTTGGAAGTGAATCTCCGGTCACACTGTGCAAAGTGCATATAGGTTGAGAGCTGGCTGCACTGCACTCTGTGCCATGTGATCTCCCTTTTCAAATTTACTTTTGTACTTAGTTTTTTTGTAGGGATAAGGGTGCCCTTATGAATGATGTAATGCTATGCTTGATTCATTGTTTAATGTTCTTGCCCTGGTCATAGTTCCAAGTGTGTAACTGGCTCCCAGTCTAGGTTGTTTTGGCACCAGTGCTCTTTGGCCTGAAGCTAGTTGAGTTTACTGCTGGGCAGGAAGGCTCATGGGTAACTCACAGAGTCGGACACATGTCTGCAGGTCAGCTCTCATCTCCCAGAGTGAAATACGGCTATTTTAACATGTTGTGTTCTGCATGCATATTAACCCCCGACCCCATGCGTCTTATTACAGGGGAAGGCCATCTGTGAATACTGCAGAATCACAAGAGAAGATGTTTCGATGACTTTAGGTGTCTCGACCGAGGAAATGTTTGGGAGTAAGTATGGAACTAATTTTACTCTCTTACCGGGTGGGGTGGCCAGCCCCAAGTCCTGCAGGGCTACAGACTCTGCTGGTTTTTCCTGTCGCTCAGCTCTTAACTTATCAGTAATGCAGTTATTATGCAGTTGGCTCACCACGCCTTGTTCCTTCAGTCTGAACTGGTCGCTGAGCTCCAGGTGTGAGCACAAGCGAGCACAGCCCTGTGGCTCCTCCGGACCAGCACCAGCCACGCCCGCTCTGTCGTTATCAGACGTGCCACATAAACAGCGCGCGCCACGTGCGCACGCGCGTGTGCCGCCCGCCGTGCTGCTCAGCCCTTCAGAACACGCACTTCCGTACCCTCTGTCCTCATATGAACAGCGTTCGCAAACAACTTCACACGTCCGCACAATGAAGGCCCAAACGTTTTTTTGTTGTCGCATTTTTACCTTCTTCTTCTTTGTCCTGCCGATTTCGTCATCACAAATGTTCCAGTACCACAATCAATAATTCTCCCCATTGGTCATTTAGCTACAACTGGCAATAACATCTAATTAAAGTGGCCAGTTGTAGGATACTCGGATACGTAGGCAAAATGTATATATAAAGAAGCGCACATGTGATGTTATTTCAGCCAACAGAACATGTTTTTAAAAACTGACGGTCGCCGTCTTTGTGTTGTGTGGAAGCTAGCTTGTTCACTAATTAATAATTGCCAAAGAATTTTAAATATTTCTTTTACTGCTGTATAATTTTTGTGGGAAACTCATTTATATTTCTCAAATCCATTCTCTATCATTTCACATGCAAACCGCACATAATATTGCGTCATTACTAGGGATGGGTACCGTTGCCACACTTTAGAAAGTTTCGCTTCTGGCATTTTGACTGAGTTTAGTGTTAGCTAGCTGAGGTGTCGTAGGTAGGCATGCTACCCGGTGAGCTATTAGAGAAAGAGAAGGGGACATGCAAACAGCAAAGTTTTGCTGTTTTAAACGAGTGCACTTCTATATGTCATTTTGCGTGTGCATCCGGTGTTTTTATTGGCTGATGTACCTTAAATGTCCAATGGGAAGACGTATTATTTGTGGGCTTGCTGCATTTAGCAGGATAAAGAAGAAGAAGGAGAAGAACAAGGAAATGCAAAACCCCCTAAGTTTGGGGCTTTATTGTGTGGACGTGTGAAGTTCTTTGTGAATTATGTCTGTTAAAATGGGGTCAGAATGTACAGAAATGAATGTTTTTAAGGGCTGACAGTCTGTGGCCATTGCAGTTATTTTGTTGGGAACTCTGAAAAGTGCCAAACTCTCGGTGCTGTATAGGTATGGGGCATGCCGCCCCGCCAAGGCATAACTTGGCAGGATGGCATACCTACCATCCCAATGTACACACATACACACACACACACTTCACATGCAGCCCAACCAGATCCACACTCACATAGCCAGCAAGCAAAAAGCTTTGTTAGAACATTGGGAACTTGCTAGTTAGATTCTATTTGTCTGTGAGATAATGCTACGATGAGAACTTTCTTGATGAGAATTTAATGCTCTGTTCCACTGTGTGGATGGGCCCCATGGTCTGGTATCAGTTAAGTCTCTGTTCTAGTGTGTGGATGGGCCCCATGGTCTGGTATCTGTTAAAACTCTGTTCCAGTGTGTGGATGGACCCCATGGTCAGGTGTTGAATCCTGACCACACAGGTGCTGACTGTGACTGGCAGCCCAGTAGGCTGATATACATTAGTTCTAGCATCTCCCAGTGAGGGAGGGGTTCAGCCGTGTCGTAGTTCCTGCCTCTGACCACCAGAGGCCACCAGTTAAACATCCCTAGTGTATCTCTCTGTTTATGTGATTTGAATTTGATCTTTGTTCCTGGTAATTGGCGGTTGATTGGATTATTGATTGGATTATTGTCAGCACTTGTGTGATGTTAGTTACGTAAGTGAAGACACACATCCTCTGACAAGAAGCAACTTCCTAAATACCTCCATTAATTTCAATGGGAGCTGAGTTTCCGCGTCCACAAGGCATGCTGGGATAGCTGGCGATGAGAGGCAAGTCGGGGAGGCCACCCAAAAGACAGGGAACATGGTGTGATAACCGATCAGGTTAAAGATCTGACGTGTACACTGTACACTGGGAGGGGAGAGCGATGCCACGCAAACTTGTGGGAGGATGTGTGGCTTTACTCCAAGCCGTCCTTGTGTCATTATTGTATAATTGAGTTACTCATTGTTTGCAGTCGCGCCTCATTGTTGTATCATGTTCACCTGTGGTGTTTGTATTATAGTTTTAGTATTTCAGGTGTGTTTGCCTGCTTGTTATGTTTGTTGCTCTTTTTCCTTAACCAACCTTTTTTCCTGAGTACGTCTCTGTGTTTGGGTCCGCACCTCGGCAGCTCTGAGAACTAGTCTGAGGTTACAGTGTTTCATTGCTCACTAGTGACCCCTGCTGGTAAATCAGGCCCTTGTGTTCCACCAGTTCGGCTGCATATGAAACTTATGCCTGTGTGACCAAGACTTGCAAACTCTGGTGTGATAAAATTAATTATCATGGTCAGGAAAGATATTGCCACACTTCACAATAGGAAAACATTTTAAAGAAAAGCCTTGCTGTGAAACATATTTGTCTCTTTTCAAAAAAAAGAATCCATATAGTCACCACACATTTCAGCACATTTGGAGGGATATTGTTTGGATATTGTTTATCAAAATGAGATTTATAGCGAACATGGGGAACTTGAGTCGTGAAATTCAGCTGTAAAGCTCATTTTCCACATGGCAGACATGGCAGAAATGAAAAGCAGCCCTTGTTTTGGTTGTACGCAGGTTTTGTGAAAGCAGCCCTTGTTTTGGTTGTACGCAGGTTTTGTGAAAGCAGCCCTTGTTTTGGTTGTACGCAGGTTTTGTGAAAGCAGCCCTTGTTTTGGTTGTACGCAGGTTTTGTGAAAGCAGCCCTTGTTTTGGTTGTACGCAGGTTTTGTGAAAGCTGTCCTTTTTTTGGTTGTGCGCAGGTTTTGTGAAAGCTGTGCTTGTTTTGGTTGTACGCAGGTTGTGTGAAAGCTGTCCTTTTTTTGGTTGTGTGCAGGTTGTGTGAAAGCAGCCCTTGTTTTGGTTGTACGCAGGTTTTGTGAAAGCAGCCCTTGTTTTGGTTGTACGCAGGTTTTGTGAAAGCAGCCCTTGTTTTGGTTGTGCGCAGGTTGTGTGCCCTGGCCCTGCAGCCTGTTCCTGGGGGTGCACATCCCGACTGCGTGCCAGCACTATGTCCACGCCCCTCATGACATCACTGTGGAGTTCCTGCCCAATGACAGCCCTCTGTATGACATCGCCGTCATCTCCTGGAGACCCAGCCTCTATGGTAACGAACCCTACAACTGCATGGGTCCCATGTTCTACATCCAATGAGTTCCTGCGGTGCCAGTTAGCCCTACTGTCCACTAGCAAGCAGATTGCTGGGCGATTACAAGGCCGTATGCCTGAAATTTGAGTGCTCTCGTCTTCCATTTCCTGTTTTCTGATATCCTGCATGCTTCATGTAATAGTGCAGTATGTAGTCTCCTCTTGGTCTCAAAACTAAAACAATCTTATGTCTAAAGTACATGTAGAAGCCCAACTTAATTCTTAAAAATTTAATTGGTTTTTTTTTATTAATTAGCAACTAATCGTACAATATAATAGTATCATGATCAACTGTGCATGGCGTTATAATGTAGAAGTGTACTAAATTATGTAATGTGGCATGATGTAAGGGAGTTATGGTATAATGGTTTAGTACTGTTATGGTATAATAATGTAATGATGTCATGGTGTAGCATTGTAACGGTGTTATGGTATAGCTGTGTTATGGATTAATCATTTGAGGATGTTATGGTGTAATGGTGTTATAAAATAACAGTGTAATGGTGTTATAGAGTAACCGTGTAATGGTGTTATGAAGTAACAGCGTAATGGTGTTGTAGAATAACAGCGTAATGGTGTTATAGAGTAACAGTGTAATGGTGCTATAGAGTAACAGTGTAATGGTGCTATAGAGTAACAGTGTAATGGTGTTAAAGAGTAACAGTGTAATGGTGCTATAGAGTAACAGTATAATGGTGCTATAGAGTAACAGTGTAATGGTGCTATAGAGTAACAGTGTAATGGTGCTATAGAGTAACAGTGTAATGGTGCTATAGAGTAACAGTGTAATGGTGCTATAGAGTAACAGTGTAATGGTGCTATAGAGTAACAGTATAATGGTGCTATAGAGTAACAGTGTAATGGTGCTATAGAGTAACAGTGTAATGGTAATGGTTAAGCAGGTGCTGTTTTATGTCTGTTTCAGGGCTTTCCTTCCTGCGAGGATTCCAGGTGTCTCTGCAGGCTCTGGGAGGAACGCAGACGGACTGCCAGCTCTTTCTGTTCCAGAGCAACCTGACTCTGTCTGCGGCCGAAGCGGACAGGGTACTACAGTCACACACCTTACAGCCATTCGCTTTCGCCAATATATGAAAGGACTGGGACCCATTTTCATTAAAACAATGGAAGAGAACATACATAAATGTGTATTTAAGGTGTACTTGGTTGAAGATGAGATTGTTGAAGAGAGATCAGTGACTGTGAAAGAGGGGGGCGATTGTTGAAGAGGAGAGATCAGTGACTGCGTTACCTTTTGGTTGTTTAGGTGTACAGATCGGATCCCTTCCAGCTGGCCTTGGATGCCCAATTTGCTGTCACAGTGATGGCCCTGCCAGTCCCAGAGCAATGGAGCAACTTTTACAAGAGCGAGTACTTCTCCACACGCTGTAAGCATGCTAGCTATTTACGCTATTCTACCACAGCAAGTACTTCTCCACACAATGTAAGCATGCTAGCCATTTACACTGTTCTACCACAGAAAGTACTTCTCAATGTGCTGTAAGCATGATAGCTATTTACACTATTCAACCACAGCAAGTACTTCTCCACACACTGTAAACAAGCTAGCTATTTACACTATTTTACCACAGCAAGTACTATTTACGCTATTCAACAGTAAAGAGTACCTGCTGGAAAATGATACAGCAGTATTATTGCACCATGGGAATATCCATTAGCTGCCATTTCACACACTGTTCTGACTTCAGAGTCCATCAGCATGTGAAACTAGGTGACTGTTCTTGTGCCTCCCTCAAGCCTGGTACGTGCCCAGTCGGAGTTCTACTGTAGGTCTCAGCCGTTTTATTGAGGGAAACACTGCAGGCTGAGCTCTTTTCCTCAGTCAGATGTTAAACCATCAGTTTCTCCACAGCCTGCCTTGAGAAGAACGGGCTTGAGCAGTGTCAGAAGGGTAAGTGCTGACTGTATTCTCATTATTCATTTATAATTACTCATGTTTCCACCTAGAATGAGGAGACATGCATACAGTGGCCACAGAGAGCATTACACTTTGAACAGAGACAAGTGAATACACCTAATTAAACATTTAAATAAATACTTTACAATAAATAATGAATAAAAAATGATGAAGAAAATGATAAATTGCTGCCATGCACACAGAGCTGGAAAATCCAGGTTCAGAAAGTGAAAGTATTTTCCCAGTATTCTTCCCAGTATTCCCAGTATTTTGTTTCTGATCACCTGGATTTGCTAATTAGCAGAATTCTTTAGCCAGGAGTTTGAACTTATGAGTGAAATCAGCTGGCTGAGTTCATTGGTGGAAGAAAAACATGGCAGGACTTTTACTTTCTGACCCCTGCACCTTCCGCCACTGCCCACACAGAAGGAGAACGTGCCTAAAATGTTTGTGATTGTGGATTATCACACATGCTCACGTATAATGCACATCAGAGTGTGAATAATATCAATCGTTCGAATGCCCTAGGTTTGTTTTTCTCTGTCTGTGAGTCCAGTGCTTTTTTGAACAATCGAGCCAAAACATTAGGAATTCTGTTTCGTGTTGCTCTTCTCAGAGTAAAATTGAATTCTTTTCCCATAAAAAATTTTTGTTTTCTCTACCTATTTTATTCCCTGCATCGGAAAATTGAAAAATATCTTGCACTCCAGTGACTCAATGATGAATTATTGGACAATAATTAAAACTAGATTATAATATGATATAATCATCAGTCAAAATGAAGCATATTTAGATTGCAGAAGTAATGTAAGTCTGACAAGTTTTTCCATTATTGCCGAAAAGGTTTTTTGCCATTTTGTTTTATATAATGTTTGCTCATGTGGCGCCCCCATGTGTACAGTGCGTAATGTGCTAATATACTGTAAGTGTGTGTAAATGTGTTGCTTGCTTTGGAGTTTAAAACTTCATGTTTTTAATATTTACCTTCTCTGTTTATAGACTGGTATCCAAGCGATATAAAAGTGGAGCAGCACGGACTTGACATTGTTGTGACCTTCAATCTCGCGCCGCCAAACCTAGGAATCAACAAGTATTTCTCATGGTGCTATGGAGGAGGGAGACGCAATTACACAACAATTAAAGTAGTACGTACACTCCTTGGGGCGGGGCGGGGGGAGGGGGTATTTCTAATATCTGTGCCAGTTCCAAGGCTCATCCCATTTCAACTCAACTTGACCTGCTTAGATTTCTGGGACAACACAGTGAGCGAATGAGAAGCCGGCAGACGCACGCTTGAATATTGACTGTATCAACACTGGTCAGGTGTCTGTATTTTTTCACAAAATATCAATTACTGTAAGAACTATGATGACATTTTTGTTATAATTTGGTCTTGTGTCTGCTTGTAAAGTGCTCCTCTCTGAGAGCCCATATAAAACCATAGAAAGTTGGAAAGTTCATGATGGAAATCTGTGGGAAAGCGCAAGTATATCTGAATATTGCAGTTAAGTGTGATAGTCACAGTATTCCAACATACATGAATTTCTCATGAATTTTCATCATGAAACATTTTTCCTGTGCAAGCACTGTGGGTTTGCAAGGAGAAGCAACATGCAGCTCAGCACCAAAATTCTTCATTAGAGAGGTGCAATAAAACGTCTTCCACCCGTGACTGATTCCAACTATAGGAAACCAATAGTACTTGAAGAAGAAGGCTAATGTGAGATTTCAGTGCACTCTCCCTAAACACCTTTTCAGACAAACTGATTCATTTATTTATTTATTTATTTATTTCGTAAGTGGTGATTCGTTTTAAGTGAGAAAAAGTCATCATCAATCACCTTGGTCTTCAGAAAACACACATACAGTTTTTTTTTCTTTATAATGCAGCGCATTTTCTGTTGAGCTATAGAGATTTTAACCTGGTTTCGTGCTGTGCACATATTCTGTGGGTCAGGTCCAAACCGAACTGCTTACCGGATTCACGCGGTGCTCCAAGTGAACAAACATGCATTTTAATTGAACACACAAGGCGTGGAAACCTGCTGTTTTATGTTGGCTAAATAAAGTCATGCTTTTGTCTGGGCAGTAAGTGAAACAGTCATGAATTCAACTTAAATTCGTCCTGCTTCCTTTCTCAGAACCCCACAGCCAACGTGACCCACCACCGTTACCGACTGCTTCATCTCGAACCAGAAACCCACTATTCCTGTGAGGTGAGTGTTGGGCTTCATCTTGAACCAGAAACCTGTTATTTCTCTGAGCTGTGAAGTGAGTGTTGGGCTTCATCTGGAACCAGAAACCCGCTATTCCTGAGAGGTGAGTGTTGGGCTTCATCTGGAACCAGAAACCCGCTATTCCTGTGAGGTGAGTGTTGGGCTTCATCTCGAACCAGAAACCCGCTATTCCTGTGAGGTGAGTGTTGGGCTTCATCTCGAACCAGAAACCTGTTATTTCTCTGAGCTGAGAGGTGAGTGTTGGGCTTCATCTGGAACCAGAAACCCGCTATTCCTGAGAGGTGAGTGTTGGGCTTCATCTGGAACCAGAAACCCGCTATTCCTGTGAGGGGAGTGTTGGGCTCCTTTGCTCCTCATTTTGGCTCGCGGAGGGATGGAGATTCAGACGCCTTAGGGAGGAAATGACAGACTCTGCGGCTGAGAGATGGGGGGTTGATTTCTGTGTAGCTGGAGGGAATGAAAGCCGTTGTTCTCGCCAAGGAGAGGATGGGAAACGCAGCCACGTGGCGCCCGTGTGTTTGTGTCGTCATTCTCCCCCGAGGTACACACATGCGATAGATAACAGGAAATTGTTTGTAATAGAAGAGTTTGGGATTAAACAAAGACGCCTGGGTCGTTTCCTTTCAAATTCAGTTGCGTTTTTGTGACTTATCCCATCCGAAATGTATTTAATAAAATAAAAGCGTAAAAAACTTTGAGGCTGCTGTGGTGTGTGCTCTGCGTACAGGTGCGTACCTGGGGAGAGAATCCTGCAGGCCCCAGCGTGTTACCTGCCGTGCGTGTGTGTGTGTGTGTGTTCTCGTGTGCGCCCTGTTACACTGTTCTCCGCTTGTTTTTTTGTTGAAGCTTGCCGCTGATGTGGTAGACGCCATCAGGAAAACATTCGACTTTCAAGTGAGAGGAATAGAGGAAGGTAAGCGCAGCCTCACCTATGGGCCTCTGAGTGTATTGCTTTCCAGTCTAAATAATGCAATATTAAAAAATAAAAACAATGTACACAATACAATGTTAAATGAAAAGAAATAAAAAGCACTTCAAACATGCTTCTTTAGTCCTAAACAATGCCACAACAAATAAATCAAAATATAAATAAAATTAAACATTGTTTTTGTGTTTTAAGTGGCACAATGTCAATAGACACTGATTCACTGCAGTCCCATGAATTTCATCAAAACATCAGATTTTTACCGAATGATTGATTGATTGATTGATTGAATGATTTGCCATTATTTGAATCAATGAATGAATAAATATCTGCTTTGGTTTGACCATGACATGAGCATCAGTTATTATCATTATATATGTCATGAGGATCAAGTTGTTGATGATTTTGCTGTCAAAAAATTTCTTGAATATAAATGGGGCCACACAGTGTGTGAATTGTTTGATTGCTTGGGGCTATCTACACCAGAGGTGTCACAAAGCAGGATTACTCAACTACAGCTAGATTCTGTGAACAAGATTAGGCTATCGATTTGAATCTGTACTTGTTGGTTAGGAGTGTCAGTCATACAGTTTGATGACTGGTAGGCTGATAATAAGCATATTTCAGTAGTCATTTCATGGTGGTTTGGGAAGTTATCTGGCTAACTGTGCAATCCTGCTTTGTAGCCTCTAGGCTCTACATAAAAACTTGATTTTGTGGTGCAACCTGTTCTTTTTAGCTAATAAAGGATAAACTTATGAAGCTGGTCCATGTGCAGTATGTATTTTGCAGTTAGGACAGGGCAGCACTGCTTCAGTATTTTTATGATATTCTAATTCTGTCTCTCTTCCCCTGTCTCTCCCTTTCTCTTTCTCCTTTTCTGTCTCTCCCTCTGTCTGTCTCCCCCTCTGATTCTCTCTCTCACTCTCCCTCTCTGTCTCTCCCTCTCTCTCCCTCTTTTCCCTCTTTCTCCCTCTCCCTCACTCTTTCTCTCTCTCTTTCCCTCTCTCCTTCTCTGTCCATTCTCTTCTCTTCTTCTGCCCTCACAGAGCCTTCGTCCTTCACCACCGATGGGTCCCTCCTGGCCTTGCTCTTACCGGTGCTCATCCTGCTGGCCATTTTGTCTGTAGTTTTTGTTCTCGTCATCAACCAGAAGAAGCTCAGAGGGAGTAAGAGGAAGACCAAAGTGGCTGCAGGTAGGCAGACGAGGGCACAGGTGCTGTAATCTGGCCCTGGAGACCGGCGGTGCTGCCGGGCTTCAGTCTTCACCTCTAATCTGGCCCTGGAGGGGCGTCTCTGCCCGGGCAGCCACATTCATCAGTCAGCTGTCAGGTAGCAGAGAAATGGTAAATGGACAGCTATTATATAGCAATTTGTCCAGCGACTATGGCTACACACAGCGCATTACAACGAATGCCTGTCACACTCACAGACACGCTCAAACACTCACACACTCACACACACACACACACACACACACATGCACACTCACATACACACATTCACACACACTCTCACACACACGCACACACACACACACTTACACGCTCACACACAAACAGCAAAAGGCAGCCAAGATACCTACCAGTAATTTTGCTACTTGGGCAGCAATACTAGTAGCCTGAAGGCAGAAAGGTAGCAATGCTAGTACCCTCAAGGCAGAAAGGTAGCAATGCTAGCAGCCTAAAGGCAGAAAGGTAGCAGTGTTAGTAGCCTCAAGGCAGAAAGGTAGCAATGCTAGTACCCTCAAGGCAGAAAGGTAGCAATGCTAGCAGCCTAAAGGCAGAAAGGTAGAAATGCTAGTAGCCTAAAGGCAGAAAGGTAGAAATGCTAGTAGCCTCAAGGCAGAAAGGTAGAAATGCTAGTAGCCTGTCATGTTGGACAGTGTCTGTCTCTCATCTATTCCTGTTCCTTTTTCAGATGTCATTAAGCAGCATGATTCCAAATGTGTGCTTCAGGAGCAAAACCTGGTCCTTCTTGCGAGGCCTCGCCCCCCTCGACTGCTGATTTGCTACTCAAACGTAGATGGCCCCGCCCACGTTAGGGCAGTCATGCTTCTGGCTGCCTTCATTCAACAGCATTTTGCCACACAGGTGGGGGCAGAAATTTAACAGAGCATTTGTGTGCTATAGTTCAGCCTGGTGTGTGTTAGTCAGACTGTGAGTGGGTCTATAGTTCAGCCTGGTGTGTGTTAGTCAGGCTGTGAGTGGGCCTATAGTTCAGCCTGGTGTGTGTTAGTCAGGCTGTGAGTGGGTCTATAGTTCAGCCTGGTGTGTGTTAAGCCGCGTTTCCACCGCAGGAACTATACCCCGGAACTAGGAACCTTTTGAGGAACTCAGTGCGTTTCCACCGCAGGAACTAGGGTCTAAATTTAGTTCTGGGGGCTTTGTTTTACCCCCCAAAACGTTCCTGCTCGAGGGGTAGTACTTTCCGAAAGTACAGGAACCTTTTGGGTGGAGCTTGCAGCGCTGAACATTTCTGATTGGTCGAGTACTCGCAACATTTGTGTTGTATTTATTTTCCGCCATTACCCGCCATGTTTGAAAATATGCAGCGGCAAACCAATTTATTTTCATAATAACTTCAAATCAAACTTGTATGTTATGCGGCGCAGTAGCCTACTTTTGGTTATAGCCTGTCAACGTCTTGGAATTATAACGTGTGCTCTTCTGTTCTTTTCTTGCTTTAGTATTCGTTTTATAAAATGCTAAGCATTCGTGCTGGGACAGCATATTACGTAGGCTACCAAAACATTCAAACGGATTAATTCGGTTGCTGAATATTTTCTTCCGGATTTTCTTTGTTAGTCCGTTGTAATTGACTCAAAACGTTTGATACAGTTATGTGAGGTATGCGGTAGTTCCGCGTAATTAACATTGGTGATACAGTACAAGCAAACTGGAAATCGCCTTCCGCACTTTTTGTCCGGGTAAAATAACAGGTTAATTCTAGTAATCTTCCCTTTAGCTTTTTCAGACTGCCGTAATTTTACTCAATTTTACTGCCATTTTTCAATTCCACGAAAAGACCAGGAAGACTATGGACTAATTTATGGTGCATAGTTCGCATCTGGAGGGCACACTTCGCTGCTCGGCTAGCAGTAACTTCGAAGGAAAGCAAACGGTGGCTGTACCACTACTAATTTACATTTTCACGCAAGTCCGAGTTTTCGTTCTATTCTTGTCATTTTGCCATTAACCTATATGGAATTGACGACGAGAAAGTAATCAAACAGCAAATTGTTTACAACGTGTGCATGTTTTCTGCTGTTGTTGCCAGTTATACATATAAATGTGAATGCATTCTGTCGCTTCGGATGTCAAGACATGAAAGCGAATGTTCGCATAAAAACATAATGAATGTGTTTGAGAGGATATATGAAAATCAATAAATACAAAAGTAACCATATATAGTCATTGTTGGTAACCCGTTGTATATAAGTGAAATAAACCCCTCCGGGCTGTCCCGGTTATATGACAGATGGACCGACGACAACGTCAGTGGGCTAATTTGCCTAATCTTCGCGGTACTTTAGACCCCGGTGGAAACGCAGACAACCATTGGCTGCAGGAACCTTTTAGTTCCTGGTAAAGTAGTTCCTGGGACTGAAAGTTCCGGGTAATTTTGGTGGAAACGCGGCTTTAGTCAGGCTGTGAGTGGGTCTATAGTTCAGCCTGGTGTGTGTTAGTCAGACTGTGAGTGGTGCTGTAGTTCAGCCTGGTGTGTGTTAGTCACACTGTGAGTGGGACTGTAGTTCAGCCTGGTGTGTGTTAGTCAGGCTGTGAGTGGCGCTGTAGTTCAGCCTGGTGTGTGTTAGTCAGGCTGTGAGTGGGACTGTAGGTCAGTCTGTTGTGTTCATTTTTGCAGGTGTTTCTGGACCTGTGGGAGGAGCTGAGTCTGACGGAGGAGGGGCTAATGAGCTGGCTGTGCAGGAGGCTGGAGGAGAGTGACTTCGTGCTGGTGGTCTGCTCCCAGGGGCTGCAGCAGGAGCTCCGGAGGAGCGCAGAGGAGGGTGCAGGGGGCAGGGAAGGAGGCGCAGCCATCGTTGCTGTGTCTCTGATCGGGGAGGCGCTGGCTCGGGCCCAGGCCGGGGGGCAAGGCCTCTCCAAATACATGACTGTTATTTTTGACTACTCAAGAGAAACGGACGTGCCTGGAGTGCTGGGCCTGGCTACCCGCTACTCCCTGATGAGAGATTTGCCGCTGCTGTTCTCACACCTCCACGGGGTGGCGCTAGAGGGCCCCGGGAGGCACCTGCAGGTGGAGCACATCTCGGAGGAGGCGTACCACAAGCTTCCTGCTGGGGGAGCTCTTCAGTGGGCCCTTCATGAGGCTGGACAGCAGTGAAGGAATGGAGAAGAGGAAGATGATGAAGCAGCAGCCCAGCCCCTTTAACGGCTCTTCCTCTCAGCAGCGTAGGATAATCCCTACGGGACTGAGCTCCTGACCTGGAGGCTGTGGCGTCCATATGAATGAACCACACGTAAAAATTTAATCTCTGTAAGTCGCTGTGGATTCGAGCGTCTGCCTGCAACCTTAAAGTAAATGTGAGCGCCCGAGTGTTTCTCCTCCCTCACCTCCTGTTTCACCTCCTACACAGGAGACCCAGGGCCATGTACGGTAACATTATAAACCAGGGCTCCCCCAAACAGGGCTCCCCAAACAGGGCTCCCCAAACAGGGCTCCCCAACCATGGCTCCCCAAACAGGGCTCCCCAACCAGGGCTCCCCCAACCAGGGCTCCCCAAACATGCCACGCCATACAGGGCTCCCCCAAACAGGGCTCCCCCATACAGTGCTCCCCCAAACAGGGCTCCCTAAACAGAGCTCCCCCAAACAGAGCTCCCCACCTACCTTAAAACTCTCTGTATTGCAATGAAGGTTTGGCTCCTGGCCATTTTCTTTGTCTTTATGTAGTTCTTTGAATGGGTTCATTCCAGCATTTATCATTCGTCTGATTTCAGCCCTCCCGCATCAATAAACTGCTGTAAAAAATGGCTGTGAAACACAGAACTAATGTGCTGCCATCCTGTTATTATTTCACACCGTGGAGTAAGGAAGCCGACACTGGAAGCGTGGGACTACATCGTAAAATGCACTTGGACACCTGAACAGTGTAACCTTGGGCACATTGACATGTAATGTCAAATAAACGTGTGTACGATGGCAGTAATGTAAATTTTTCAAAATTATATTTATATTTCTGTGTTCATTAACATGCACACATTTGTATTTATTGTCAATGAATAAAATTATTTCAGTATAACAATGCGTCTGTATATATTTACATTTCTTTATGCATAAGCCTTTGTTTAACCGGGATACTCTCATTGAGCTTTAGAACACTGTCTTCAGGAAGTTCTTGAGTGAATTGTGTGGGGTTTGATCAGGTAATGAGGTTTAAAGTCCATTGATGGCGTGAGTAAAAGACTTCACATTTAGATTCCCTTTAGCCTGAATGGAAAAGCCATGACTGATGCTCAGCCCCACAGTGGGTGCCAAATTTATGAAAAAAAGAAAAGTTGCAGAAACTGGTGTTTCCTTATCTCTATCTGATGACCTGCTTCATTAATAGTGTGAGAAGTACATGATAGAAATTGGAATTAAGTAGTATGGTCTTACAGGCTCACAAACATCCCAACATTAAACTAAAATATGTGTCGCATTTTTGTGTTTTGTGCTTTTTAGAAATTATGTCAAGATACGTAACTTCAAACAACAAAAGCACTGTGCATTCACAAAATAAACAGAACAAAGTGATTTGTGGATGCCTTCTTTCTGTAGTCCCTTCAGTGATAAAGAGGTCCAGGACACCGCAAACAAATCACCTCCTGGACAGTATACACCAATCACTATTGGGGTTGTACAGTTTCTTCTTAACAACAAAGGCTGCGATTGGTAGAGAGCTCTTCTTTCTCTACAGTGCAAAGTGTGATGGCACCAACATTTCACAACTATTTTGCTATCCCTGAATTTAGATTTACCTAAACAAGGAAATGTGTCACAAGATGGTTGCAAAGAAAATGAAATTAAAGGTGATGATTGTTGTTGTAGTATTCATCCTACGCATATCTAATTATTAGCAATATGGTAAGTACATATTTCTGTCCTTTATGTCTATTTTTTTAATGAAATTCTGAATAAATGCGAATGCAGATATTTGCTAATTTATTCAGTCAAGTAACAAGTAATGATTACATCACTGAACTTCAATTGAAATTTGTTCAATTAAAAAACAAGTCTGTAAATGTAATTTTTTTTATATGTGAGAGATGGATTAAAATTTATGAAGAAAATGATATTTCACATATTTAAAAAAAATACATAATACAAACCTTCAAAAATGTGTCATCCTAAATATCCGATTTGTAAATTTTTAATTAGATGTTCAAAATGAGAGTGTATTTGTCCCTTTATTCAGACGGGGTAAGGCAGAGGGCTCACTGAAGAGCTGCAATTATAGGGTTCCAAGCACATATTCCTGAAAATAGACAGACAAGCATTATGGAACACAGACAAGACAGAGAGACAGACAAATAAGCAAAGGTTCCATGCGGAATGGACAGGCAGTTGGTCAGTTAAGGCCGATTTTGTATTTGTCTGTGACATTTTAACATGTTAATGAATCAAGGACATCAAAAATTTTTTTTGCCTTTTTGCAGCAACTTTGCCCTGGGATTGTAGCTTGTGTGATAACTGAATTTCCATGTGTGAAATCATAAAAATCTGCTGGTTAGCTGATTTGGGATTTTAGCCAACAATCTTGCATTTTGAAGGCCAGGGGCCTCATTTATAGAACAGACTTACGATCAATTTTGATCTTAAGTATGACTTACGCAGAAAACCACATATAAGTAGTTATTTATAAAACCTTACTTTGTCGTGGAAATTATCTTATCTTTATGCAAAGTCTAGACTTGACGTAAGTGATTTTCCTGCTGGTTATGTAGGGGTATTGCAGTTTGAGACGCATATGCGTCCAAGCCTGTGGTGAACTTTGCATTAGCTTTATGAACAATTTGATAGGAATTATCAACTAAAGGTGTGAGGAATTAATTGCCAGACGCAAGTTGTTTTGAATTAAAAACAGGATGTGATGGTCCATAAATACTGTGTCAAATTTTAAAAAAGTAACCATGGCTGTTCTTGCGTTACTGGAAGACATTGAAAACTGCTTTTAGAGGGGAGAGAGTTTTCAGAGACCGGAATGACTCTTTTGCGCATGATGATCTTCCAAAAAGTTTGCTTTTCTCTTTTGGTCCATGGTTATTCCTGACTAAATCCTCATTTGTGCTAGCATTATATAAGGGGAAATCGCTGATTGTAAGGTACGTTCAGGTGCCGTCAATTTTAAGTTAATTTGAGATTTATAGATTGCAGATGCATAAGCTACAAATGGGCTTCTTAGAACCCGAGTAAGCAAGGTTTTTTACGCTCAGTATCTTTTACGAATCGAACATAAGCACACCGTCGGAAATGATCTTAAGACTCAGTTCAAGTATAAACCTAAGAACATTTTTATAAGTGAGGCCCCTGACCCTTGTGCGTTAGGTCACTCCACAGTTCAGGGAGTTGGAAGGTGGAGGGGGTGTAGGGGGTGGAGTGTCATAATAAACTATTAAAATATTTAGATCTGAGTTTCTGCCTGGAGACTTAGGCTAGCACACACTGGCGCCTCTTTCCTTTCGTCCGTCCGGCAGGGTCACGCGCCGCTAGCGCTCCCTGCATTGAACCCGCCTCTCCCGAGTCCCCCTGCCGTTATCCTGTGGGGCTTTCAATGGCCGTAGGCTTAACAGCACACTCCCGGCTAATCAGCACTACGGCGAGATGTCCCGCGAGAGGTGACAGGGACAACCAGCCACTGTTATGGGAACATGAAGAATGGGCACGTAAAGCCCATAACAAAACTCCCCTTAGCGCCGCGGACCGCAGCGCCATTCATCCCATTCGTGCCTGCCGCAGCGGGCCGCAGCCCGAGGACGCGGCCAGGAAACCACGGAAACAACGGGACAGCGGTGCCCGGGAAGCGTCGAAGGGCGGTTCTGACTGCACCTGCTGGGAGGGGCTAACTCATGCTACGGCCGGGAGCAGGGCGTCCATGTCGCCGCCCACTACATCCCTTTTTGCAAGGAGACGATAGCCCTCTCGAACGCACTCGAGGTGTTTCCCCAAAACAAACCGTGGAGCTTCGAGTGCACGCCGGTATCCAGCTCCGGCGCTCCTGAGCCGAGCTGGTCTGAGCTGAGCTGAGCTGAGCTGAGCTGAGCTGAGCTGAGCTGATCTGAGCTGAGCTGAGCTGAGCTGAGCTGAGCTGAGCCGAGCTGGTCTGGCTGTCTGTCCAACAGGCCCTGGACTTCTTAACAGCTTTTTTTAATGCTTTCAAGCTGCATTGTATGCCGTTTATGTTGGGTTCGCTGTCAGTCCTGTTAAGTGTGCATGCACTGAAGGTTCACAAATGAAGTCCCTCTAAAAACAAAATAAATATTTTAATTGAATTGGCGCTCGACAACCAAAGTTATTGACTCACGTCCTGTTCCTGTCCATGCTCACCAAACTCATTTACATAGAGCCATACTCACCGAGCTCATTTACATAGAACGATACTCACCAAGCTCATTTACATAGAGCCATACTCACCAAGCTCATTTACATAGAACCATACTCACCAAGCTCATTTACATAAAACCATACTCACCAAGCTCATTTACATAGAACGATACTCACCAAGATAATTTACATAGAGCCATACTCACCAAGCTCATTTACATAGAACCATACTCACCAAGCTCATTTACATACAGCCATACTCACCAAGCTCATTTACATGGAACGAGAGTCAACTTAAATTGGAGCAACAACTGCATGTAACAAGAATTTTTTATCATTCCTCTGTTTTGAAAAAGGGACACAGCAAATTAAGTACTAGCAGGAGTAACTAGGCAAAGACCTGGAGAGGGACATCAGTGATGACCTGCTCCCTTCTACCTTGACAAGTGCACATTAGATACGTGAATTTTCCACCCGCCCCGAGGGTTATAAGTACAGTGGCATCACAGTACAGCCACATGGGGCACCAAACACCCGTGTCATTCGGGACAGGCACATCAGGCACCAAACACCTGTGTCATTCGGGACAGGCACATCAGGCACCAAACACCTGTGTCATTCGGGACAGGCACATGGATGGAAAATAAAACAACACCTCCTTACAGGTACAAGCTGCAGTGTCTCCCTTTTCAGACAAGCAGGAGAAACAGACCGAGGAGCTCACAGCCGTGCTGGATTTGAAACAGGCCCCAAAGGCAGCTGATTCATTTGACCCCAGCCTGCCCCCTCCTTGGTCAATTCACAGTGAGGTCTTCAGCATAGCAACTTCTCACTCCATCTCATCAATTAAGGTCCTCAGCACCTCTCCCACACCCAAAACAGAAGATTGATAGATTAGAAGAACAGCATCATTCAGAATGACGGAAACGAATGATTAGGAATGCTTACTAAGGAAGAAGGGAGAACAAAAGAGCCTTTAATGTATCTAAATGCATATATTTATCCTTTTTGTAATGTATTAATTTGGCACCCAGCGTGGGGCTGAACATGGCCATTTCCCACCCTCGTTTGGAATGGCCAATCATCTGCAGCCACAGCCGCATTCAAGCACAAACCCCACCCCACCCCAGTGTCGCCAGCTGCTTCTTTTCACACCGCAGACTACAGCTAAGCTCACGCAGGGGAGTCAGAAGAAGACCATTCACATTCGGCTGTGACAGGCAATCCAAAGGTGCCTAACTGACCAGCAGGTGTCACTAGAGAGTGACGAAACCAAGGACCGCTCACTGACTGAACCCTCCCAAACCCATTCATGCTTTTTCATTTTAAACATCCACAGACACTGCCCGCACATTACCATGTCACTTAATGGACACTTTAAACGCAAAAAAAAGTGATTACTTTCTGAATCACTGTGTTGCGCCTCCCTCTTGTGGTAATTATTGGTACTGCTGGCTGGACACAGTATTAATTTGTATATTGAAGTTACTGCAGCACCAAGTTATTACAGGCTAGTCAGTGGCACTGCCATTAGCACAGGCATAGCCTCTACTCCCATTTCAGTTTAATCCACTGATTACCTAACCCTAACCCACTGGGCTGATTTGTTCCCAATCCTTCCTTTTTTGGGAAAAAGACAATTCAACCTTGTCAAGTTAAAAAATGAGAAATATATATCGACGGTTTTTAGCCAAGGCTAATTTCCAATCCTCCTTCCCAATTTGGCATTAAAACAATTTATAATGATACCAAATATTAGTGGGTAGCACTGCAGCCTCACAGCAAGAAGGTTCTGGGTTCGAATTCGGTCTGGGCCTTTCTGTGTGGAGAAGTGTGGTTTCCTCCCACAGTCCAAGGATATGCAGGTAGGTGAACTGGAGACTCTAAATTGCCCATAGAGTGTGTGTGTGAATGGTGTGTGTGCCCTTCAATAGATTATTGACCTGTCCAGGGTATATTCCTGCCTCTCGCCCAATGCACGCTGGGATAGGCTCCAGCATCCCCCATGAACCTGCCCAGGATAAGCGGGTATAGATAATGGATGGATGGATGGATGGATAAGTAGATTAAGACCGATTAGTAGGTTATGTCAGTGTGTCATGTGTTTTTGTTTGTTCTTCTCCTTGGAAATTTCATTTGCTCTTGGTCATTTTGTTTTCTGTTCCCTGAGTTGTGAATATTATTTACTTTATATTTATTTGATTTATATTTATTGTTTGGTAACAGTAGAGTGAAATTTGTTGTTTTTGCTATATACTTAAGGGATTTGGATTTGAGATAAAAAGATGAATATGAGACAAAAGTTCCGAGAATCAGTATCTATTTCACGGTATTTATATGCACATACAAATGGGTGACAAATTAAAAGAAAAACCTGAACAAATGAGTGGAGAAACATAATGAATGCAGATGCTTCCATACCAGTGTACTGAATGATACAATTAAGCAATTAACATCCTATCAGACTCTGTGGCATGTATAAAAATGTTGAGCAGTCCCAGCTGACCTCTATTTTGGATCAAGATGGCAAAAGGAGAAGATCTAAGTGACTTTGAAAGAGGGTTCATTATTGGGGCACGGATGGAAAGAGCTTCAGTCACAAAGACTACTCAGCTGGGTAGTGATTCAATAGGTAACTGAAGTGACATCTACATTTAGATCAAGGGGAAAGGCATCAGGGTCAGAATTTGTGTTCGAAAGTGCTCATGATGGCCCAACATCTTACTAACACACTTTATGTTGGTTTTTCCTTTAATTTGTCACCCGTCTGTATGTTTTATCATTTTACTGAAACACCTGTTTTTGAGTCCGCCTATTTTCAGCTGTGCAAAATTAAGTTAATAGCTGACTGACAGGTGTTAACGGTTGCTCAGGTGTTCCAGACATGATGCACCTGGGGGCAATGACTTATTTTTGTACATGGGGAGATACAACTCATTGGGGAACCAGAAATGTGTAGCAAGTGGCAGTTGACTGTTGGCATCTATAGTGGAGCAGAGTGCTTCCCACCAATCAGGATGAGAGGGAAAAGAAAGAGAGGCAGCGGCATTTGGTCAAAGAGGTTTGGAAAAAAAATTGGGGTCTAAAGTATTCCTGTAGTTAACTACATCTCAAAATGACAAAAAAGGAATTAGCTACTACAGCAGCTACATACATTTTAATGTAGCTGAACTACCGGCGAGCTGCTGCAAAAATGTAATTAAACTACTAGTTTAACTATGTGTACTTAAACTAACTTCACAATACTGCAGGTCAGCCAAGGAGAACAATTGCAGTTGATGACAGACAAATCCAAAGAGATGCATAGAAAAACCTTAACACAAAGGTCAATGACATCACCGGCAGTCTGCAGAGGGCAGGGGTTAAAATATCACAAGCCACTGTACACCTGAGACTTTGAGAGGAGAATGATAGAGGCTAGATGCAAACATCTCATCGGCAGCAAGAATCATAAGGCCAGATTAAAATGAACCAAAAATACACAGACAGGCCAGAAGAGTTGTGGAACAAAGTTTTATGGACAGAAGAGACCAAACAAACCTTTACCAAAGCGATGGCAAGCAAAAAGTACGGAAAAAGGAAGGAACAGCCCATGATCGAAAGCACACCATCTCATATGTTAAACATGGAGGATGTATTGTCATGAATGACTGCTCATTCCTCTTTATTGAGGAATAGAGGATGGCAGCAGTAGGGTGAATTTGAAAGTGTACTGACAAATCTTCCCTGCTATCAACAAGGAAATTCCACCAACCTCATTGGCTGGTGCTTCATCCTGCAGCAAACCAGTGACCCCAAACACACTGAAATACAGACACCCCCAAAAACAAAGTTCAACTGAAAACAGCTGCAGTGAAGGCCTGGAAAGGCCTTTCCAAAGAAGATACCAAATATTTGATAATAGCAGTGGGTCAGACATGAGGAAGTTATTGCATCTAAGGGTAATGCAACTTTTTTTTTTACTTTATTGCTTTCATTTACTTTTAAGTTCATCTGTTAACAGCTGAAAAGGGGGGGGAGGGACTCTTCTGTTCTCTCAGCTTACAGATCAGTCGTTTTTCAGCCATAGCTCTAGTCCTTCATGATGGCCACTGACAAATGTAATCTCCAGGTGAAAGGAAGGCTGGACACTCAGCTGCTCTTTTATGTGTGAACACCTAAGGAAACACCTGAGCAACAGTCAGGTAAAGGGACTCAAAACATACAAGTGCAGCTTGGTGTCTGTCCCTTTTCTCAAATGCATCTTTTGATGTCAAATCCAAATGCTTTAATTATATAGCAAAACATAATAAATTCCCCTCTACCATACTTTCGGAGGAAACTGTCTCAGTGAGCCAAACAGACAGATCACTTAAACTTTGGTGATTCTGAACTTTCTAAATGGCAGGATGAGGATCTGCTCTGATCTGCTCTGATCCGGAATGCTCATCAGAGGGGAGCCCGCCTGATTGGGTAGAGACTAGCCAATGGCGAGCCAGCAGCACCGCTTCAGGTAAGAACAAAGACACAAAGGTTTTCAGCACACTCCTCTTTCAAACTCTGAGAGAGATCAGTCGCTCCATCTGGACCAGAACTATTTGAAAGCTCCTCGTTTCCAATATAACCTGGTGATTATATTAGACATTTACAAGGCATCATATTTTACATTTATATAGGTGTGCAGAAATACCGAGATGGCAGTGACTAATTTTCACTACATAACTCGTATGAGCAGCGGATTCAAAGTCTACATTCTGGAAGGTAATTGTTTGTTCCTCACCCATCACTATTCAGTAATCTTTATTCTTGTTCTGTATTATCTTTATTCGTGTTTAACTGGTTGGATCACATATAAGATATGTGCACGTTTTATTCAAGTAGGGCTTTTCACTGTTGAACAATATCTTCAGTGTCAAATGATGGCACCCCTGAGACTTTCAGATCCCTGTGAAACAGAGACGGATCTGAAATAGCTGTTGCTCTCCAGTGGCCTTTTTCAATGCTCATTCAAACGAGCGATGCACATCTGGCCAAATGGAAGGTCGGTTGCCTTCCTCAACATGGTTAGAGGATGAAAAAGATTCAGATGGGACACAAAAATGCCAACACCTCGCTAGACCACGTAATTGACCTGCATGCAATGGAAACGGAGTTTGGAATCTGCAGAGAGATCGTGGTCATTTCAGCGGTTTGCTCAGTTCAGAAGCCTTTACTTGTATGTTATTTCATCAGTGTAATAGGTCCTGACGTGCAATCCTGGGTTAATTATGGAGATAGCATGCATGAAATACCATAGAAAGATGCAGACACTGTACAACTATTTAGAGGTCTGCTTCGTGGAGCGATTCCTGGATAATTTTGAGCAGGGAAAATATAGTGTACTGTTTGGTTAGTGGTTTATTCTACATACTGTATTGCAGGCTATACATCCAGTACAGCATTAAACTTGCAATAAGCAATGTGAATATAAGCATAATATGACACAATGTAGCAATGTTTGAATTTATTTGACTATATTGTACAAGTTAGTAAAAAATTTTGTTGGTACTGGAAGAGTATTATCTGATACACTGCCCTAGCCTTCATTAATCAGGTTTAAATTCTAACATTCTGCGGGTATATGCACTATTTTATAAGATCTTTGAAAATGGATCAAACTTTTAGTAGAATGTAATCAGTAAGAAAAGGACAAAATTTACCTACGTTTTTCATTTATTAATCAAGCACATAAATTAATCTAAAAGTGTATAAAATGTTTGCTCTTTGAAATGGCATGCTAGAATTCACAGAATTTGAAATGTATTTGGGAATTGATACAATACATCTGACAAATATGGAAAAAGGTGATGTCATGCCTTTGGCACAGATATGAAAACAACAGCTTTGCCTCGGGCATCAGAAAGTCAGTTAGGGTGTGGTTTTCAGCTAACATCCCATTAAAGACCTCTGCAGGCTCTCTTCTGGCCCAGGGGTCTGTTTTGGGGGTTGTTTGTGGGGCACTATTGAAACTGTATCCTCCTGCAAATACCTGCTCACCGTTGGAACAGTTTAGGAATTCAGGAGTTGCTTTCCTGTTGGAATGTTGAACTTTTTTTTTTTTTTTTACTTTGTGCAAGGAATTCCTTCAACTCAGTCTAAATTCAACCTTTTCTCTGTTATCCAAGCCTTACACAGTATAGTATGGCATTATCCTTTTAGATCAAAGTAATACTTTGTTTATAATTAAATAATATCGCCATTAAAATAAATTTTTTAAATTATATTTTTGGGAAGGGGGATTCTTCTCGAAAAAAAATGCTAATATTTTCATTTTGGTGAGGATAAATGAGGTGAGAGAAAGCATGGGGAAAGATTTTAGATAACTTAATGGAGTCATTTTCAAAAATGTCGGCTTTCTCTCTGATTATAAAACAACAATTTTCCGCCAATATTCTGAATGGGAACGGAAGCTTAAGAACGATGCAGGGTCATGTACACAGCATATGTATAACTGCACAAAAACGTTAAAAATTTAAGCCACATGGCACTATAATTTCCTCTCTGTTCAAAAACAGTATCTAATAATACAACTTTTATTTTTATGTGGATTCTGTCCTCCTTAATGTAGAGAAAGCATTGTCACTTTCAATTGGGCGTATGAGATCACAAGCTCCTTTTGATTGGGTGTATAAGATCACAAGCTCCTTTTGATTGGGTGTATAAGATCACAAGCTCCTTTTGATTGGGTGCATAAGATCACAAGCTCCTTTTGATTTATATATGGTTGCTGAGAAATGTTCTGTGTATGTGTAATTAATGCAGCTTGTTAAACAGTCAATATTCTTTTATCATTCTTTTTCTCTTCCTTCAGGGCAGCCTAACATGAGAACTGAAGATCGGTACAGGCATATGACCAATGAAAAGGCTAGAATATCACCAATTTATCCAATGAAACGCAAGCATAGCCCTGACCGCCTATTCACGACCGGCGACAGGTGTGGGAAATCCAGGAGACCGCCTCTCGCACTAACATCGTGAGTGACCATTCCACTCTCTGACCCATGCGTTTCCCCCCAAGCGGAATAAACAGAAAAGCTAGATTTCACTTCATGTCATGTACAACATATTAATTGATTATTAGGAAATATGCATGTTATACAACTTTAATATGGAAATGAGGCAACAATCAAAGCATATGGTTATGCCTTTCCTTTTTTGGACAATAAAAAGGTGTTGTTGCTGGTAATCAGTGAGTAAGGTTCATAACTGACGGTTTTGTTGATGCTGCTGGTAATACTCAGTGAGTAAGGTTCATAACTGACTGTTTTGCTGACATTGCTGGTAATACTCAGTGAGTAAGGTTCATAACTGATTGTTTTGTCGATGTTTCTGGTAATCAGTGAGTAAGGTTCATAACTGATTGTTTTGTTGATGTTGCTGATAATACTCAGTGAGTAATGTTCATAACTGACTGTTTTGTCGATGTTGCTGGTAATACTCAGTGAGTAATGTTCATAACTGACTGTTTTGTCGATGTTGCTGGTAATGCTCAGTGAGTAATGTTCATAACTGACTGTTTTGTTGATGTTGCTGGTAATACTCAGTGAGTAAGGTTCATAACTGACTGTTTTGTCGATGTTGCTGGTAATAATCAGCGAGTAATGTTCATAACTGACGGTTTTGTCGATGTTGCTGGTAATGCTCAGTGAGTAATGTTCACACGTGTACCTCTACAGGAGGCAGAGAGTGTTCCGGAACCTGGCCTGCAGCATCCAGCGTTTGTCCAGCCTCAGCTCCACCGGGAGCCCGGACTCGCCCCCGACCCCGTCTTCTGCGGCCACCGGCAGCCCCTGGAGCCCAAACCCCAGCCCTGACAGGCCCCTGAGCCCCGCCCTCAGTCCCATGTACAGCACCCCACCGATGGACGAGCCTCTGGCACTCATCAAAAAGCCCAGGAGGGACCAAGATGGAGCAGACGCAAAGGCCCCAAACATGGCCTGCAGCCCAATACAGGTGCGGTCCTGTGCATAGACCTCATTTACCTGCCCTGCAGTCCCTATCGGCAAGTCCAGCGTAGAAAAAAAAACATTATCTGTTTTTACTGGGATAATTATGGCAAGAACATGTCTCAGTAAATATGCAACTTCACAACTTTTTCTTTTTTTTAAGATTGGAAAACTGTGGAAAGTTAAGAAATCTAACACAATCTAAAACAAAGTTTCACGATTTTGTTTGGTCGTAAACATATTTAAAAAGCTTTCCTGCAAAATTTTTAAAAATAAAATAAAAAATACTAATAACAACATAGCTGGAATTTAGCAGTGCGTAGGAAGGCTATGAGAATGAATGTCGTATTTTATGCTTCTATTCGCCACAAGCTCACTGCCACATTGTGAAAAGCTGCAACAACACCCCGTGACTGATGGGTGTTGCTCCACTGCCGTGAACCCAGTTCCAGTAATACAGGAGTAACAGAGATGTTGTCATTACAAATTGTCTGGGAATATGTTCTGAAATGTGATTAATACAAAGATTCGCCTAAATTCCTCTTGCCCGAGGGCAGCGGCGTCACAATCTTACAGTTAGCCCGTGATGGAATTATTAATCAGATGACTTGAGTCATGGGACAGGAGAGGCGAGGGAGGAAGAGAAGAGACCTCTGGGAAATAATGTTAAACAGGTGGCAGTTGCGCTTCGGGGCGGGGCTGGTCCTGCAACCCAGGCACACGTCGAGGTGTTTGCCTGTCCAGATTTGTCTGCGGATCTCTTTCGGTGGTGGGAGTGGATTCGCCCGTGCCTATTTACCCTGCGTAATCTCTCGGGGAATCAGAACGCGCCGACCGCCTCTTTCCTCCAGCGCTGTTTTAAAGCGCAACAAGCCAGCTCTTGTCCCAAATATGCCATCCGGCCTGATCCGGGAAGAAAGTATGCACAATTACGGGAGGAACAACACCGACAAGCCCCAACACAGAATCCTCCGCTTGATGCATCGGTGCTCCTGGCCTAGGGACTGACAGCTTGAAGCTAGCCATTCTTCTGGGATTTGGGGTTTCTAAACAGAGCTCCTCCATTGTGTTTGTTGAAGGGTTGTGCTAATGGGCTGCGCTAAGGGACTTGAGAAATTTACTTTCTTTCTACGCGACCGCAATGTCCAAAATGGAACCTGTTCCACAGACCACATCTCATCAGTCTAAATGCATTGTAATAAATGAACAGCCATTGCGGTCCTGTTTGTTTCAGAAAAGCACAGTCGTTGTGCAGTGCTGTTTTCGAATGTGAATGTGAAAGCTAGGTGTAAGATCTTGTATATGTGAAGCCTGTTTAGCTAAATACTGTGTCTTTCCTCTCCCAGGTCAGACCCTCAGTGATCACCCGTGTTTCTTCCATGGCCTGTCCTCCCCAGCAACCCCCCAGCAGGCCCCCTGCCCCTGGTAGGTACAATCAAACCACATGCACAGTACTGTCCTGTCACTTACCTTCTCCCACCAATCAAACCACATGGACAGTGCTGTCCTTTCACTTAACTTCTCCACCAATCAAACCACATGCACAGTACTGTCCTGTCACTAACCTTCTCCCACCAATCAAACCACATGCACAGTACTGTCCTGTCACTAACCTTCTCCACCAATCAAACCACATGCACAGTACTGTCCTGTCACTTACCTTCTCCCACCAATCAAACCACATGCACAGTACTGTCCTGTCACTTACCTTCTCCCACCAATCTGCTAGACTGGTGTAACATAGTTTTGTTCAATTCTATTTAGTCAAAAATAGATTCCATGATTCAATATATACTACCATGCTGATTTAAGAAGGGTGTTTCATTTTTATTAAAATCCGGTTTGACATGAGGAAGATTATAAGAAACCTGTCTTGTCTCTTGATGGATATGCTTTGTACTGTTGACTCTGAGGGTTATGGAGAAATCAGTGTGATAGTATTAATCATAATACATCGATGATAATCAGATTTTTGATTTAGGATTTTTCACGGTGAGCTTCCCCCTTTGGGAGGTGGAATTAAGGCTTGTAGATGTGAGAGAGCACGTTCTCAGGCACAGACGCTCACCTGTGCAGGCTGTTGAGCAAAGGCAAGCTCAGATTCACGGGGTGGTTCCCCCAGGCTCCCAGGATGATGCACACTGTCTGGCAGGTCATGTTACAGCCTGTTGAGTCATTTCCCCCGTGAGTAGTCTCTTCAGCTTTCAGAAAATACCCCTCGGCTCTGAAAAAAAATACCCCCCAGCTCTAAGAAAATACCCCCCAGCTCTAAGAAAATACCCCTCAACTTAGCTTTGGAATGTCATTAAGCACCCAGATTTGAACAACCAAAAAGAATTCTGCTTAGTTCTCAAATATAAGATGTATGTAAGTTTTACTTTATCTTTAACCTTAACTTAACTTTATACGTCTTATATTAATCATATACATTTTTTGAGAACTAAGCAGAACTATTTTTTGTTGTTCAAATCTGGGTGTAATATATTAATATATGAATACATTAATACAATGACATCATTTTTTAAGACAAAACCTACAACTGTTCACACAGGGAAGCAATTCTCCTGTGAGTTGGCCAATTTTCTTTTGTTAAGACTGTGGAGCAACACCGGTTTTCTTGGTTCATGAAACTCCCACGGTTAGGCATCTCTGCCTGTGAATTCAAAAGATGCTGGCAGGTCCCCCTTGAAAAAGAGATTTAAGTCTCACTGTGTCAATCTGGTAACATAAAAGCCACATAAATTAATAAAAACACAACTTCCCTGTTTAACGGGTGGATGACTTGAAAGCTTTTTGTAACACCCTCTGCTAGTAGTGTTCAATTGTCTCGTTTGTGTGTCAGCAAGCTAGTGTTAGCCTGGCCTGTATTTTAAGTTTTTTTTTCCAGTCCACTGATTTCCAGGCTAGCAAGATCACATTAGTCTTATTATTTTTTTACATAGGTGACTCTCATTTTCCTAAGATAATTTAAAAACCAACAATCAAGCCAGAAGTAATTGGGGTTGTGAGAATGATTTGTTTCTACATTCTGAAAATACATCGCCTCTCTGCTATCTTTGGCTTTTTTCGTAAAAGCAGAGGACAATGATGCATGAATGGCCCTTCCAGAAATGGAAGATACTGAAAATACCCATAAAATATATGATCAAGATAAGAAGCATCTCTTCACAATATATGGGAAATAGACACATTATTGCCACTTTCGCATATTTCAGTACATTGCACTGCTCTGAAAAATACGAATATAAATTATATTTTTAAAAATTAACAATATATCGCAGGGATTTTAATTTCCTTTAGGGTTATTGAAACTACCAGCCCATTGTTAAAGCCAACATTGCTCAACTTGTAATGAATGCTGTGAAAATCTCCTGGAAGGCACATTACTGGTTAGAATAATCCACTAAATCTTTTCCTCCGCCAGTGGTGTCCCCAGTGGCCTACGACCACGTGGTTGAGGAGCATTTCCGGCGAAGCCTGGGAGTAAATTACCACAAGGCCAGCTCCTGCCAGCTGTCAGTCAGTGTGTCTGTGGACGACCACTTCGCCAAAGCCCTGGGCGAGAAGTGGTTTCAGCTCAAGGCTTCATCTTCACCTTCCTCCTCTCCCTCTTCTTCCCCTGCCACCGCCTACCCCGGCTTCCGCCTCTCATCCAGGACATCCCAGAGCGCCGATGACAGCGCCGGCACGCCGGAGAGCCCCTCCACTTCCTGTCACCCTTCCTCCTGGTCAGATAAGGGGCAGACTCTCACCAACAAATGACTGCATTTCCTAAGATGCATTTCAATAAAAATGTGATTATTTGGACAGAGGCTAAGTGCGTGCATGCTAACAGGACCAGGGCCCACTACTCAGAGTGTTATAAAGGAAGTGTTCAAGTGAATTAAAGTCAAATGGAGTCATACCTGCTGGATTGAAATAACTTCTAGGGCACAGTGTGGCACATGGAGGAAAAGAAGGTTTCTGTCAGCAGCCTGTCCAGCACCTCTATGTCCAAGAGCACCTCTTCACCCAACAGCATCTCTTTCGGTGATTGAGTGGCTATGCTCACTGTTGGCTGGGTGACTGCTCTGATTGGCTAGGTGACTGCAGAGGAACAGCAGCAGTGACTGCACAGATCAGCTAGGTGACTGCTCTGATCAGCTGGGTGACTGCTCCGATTGGCTGGATGACTGCTCTGATTGGCTGGATGACTGCTCTGATTGGCTGGATGACTGCTCTGATTGGCTGGAAGACTGCTCTGATTGGCTGGATGACTGCTCTGATTGGCTGGATGACTGCTCTGATCGGCTGGATGACTGCTCTGATTGGCTGATCAAAAATGAGTTAGTTTCACATGCTTCGGAGAACATTGCAACGATGGGAGGCACCTGCAGTTATAATTTGGATTAAACCAAAATGTACATTTCAGAGAAAATAAAGAGAGGATGACTAGATCACTCTAGACTCATTTAGCCCCAGTGTAGCAGTTAGGTCTGCAGTTTTAATAAGACGTTTAACTGGAAATATAATCAAAATTATCCGTCAAGCCTAAATGAAAATATATGGACATTAAAAAAGACTTACGCTGACAATAAAACCACCATAATTGAATAATAATTCACTTGCAGATTCAAAGTAGGTGTTTATGTTTATATGCACAAGAGAAATATAGACAAATAATACTAGGGGAAGCTTAATCTTACAGATGGTCAAGGTAGTTAAGGTGGCCGTATGAGGATTATACAAATTTGTGATTGTTACATGTATTCGTCATATTAAAGTAACGATCCTCTCACTGTTAATATAAAAAAGTGTTAACCTTGTGTACCATGCTGTCATTGCCAGACCAACATGACCTTCAGTTTTTATGAGAGCTGGACTGGAACAATCTGAAATTCCCCACTGTTATCTTGTCTGTTGTCGGGGGTTAGCTGCCTTTTTAAATTGGATGCATTAACTCCACAAAAGTTGTTATTTCTGTAATTATGAGATGCATGTTGTCATGACAACACACATTACATTCTGCTGAAAAGGCATTGTTGATGCTACTCACATCATAAGCTGTCAAAAATATTTCAAAATAAAGGTGATAATATGTAACCTGCGTTTTGTTTATTTGTATTGTGGTATGCCCCTTTCTTTTACTTTGAAACATTTGTTACAGTGAAGGATAAAGAGCAGAAGTTTAAATGAAACAGGTTTGCACTTCCATTCAACACTGCATCACATCAATAGCAGTGAGGAAGACTGTAATATGAATGGATCCTGGGACCTGCAGGTTTACTAGCAGGCCATTTCTGATGATGTGCAAAACGGCCATACAAGGCCTCTTTACTCCATTAAATAGGTCGTTACCACTGAAATTAAACGACAGAGAGGACTGAGTTAAAAACAGTCGACGCACAATAGTGATTACGTCATAAGGGGAATCTCTGCATTTTTGCACATTTGTATATAGTATAATCACATTACATTCCAGGCATTTATCAGACGCTCTTATCCAGAGCGACTTACACAACTTTTTACATAGCACAATAATAATATGAACCATGGCTGTAATATCACAGATCTGCCAGTACTGTTTACTCCGGAGTGGGGAGGCAGCAGAATTGTATTCATTTTATAACATCTTAAAATACTGCTGAATCTAGCCGTAGCCAATAGTTAGCCAGTAGTTCACATATATTTACAACATATTGCAGTATTCAATTCAGTTAGAGCAGCCAGTGAAATTTAGACCTGAAATCACTGCATTATTTTATTAGCCAGTTTACAAATTAATCTTTAACTTTAGAAGACATTAGCCGCAGTGTATTACATAAGCTAACATTGAAATTTATTAAGCACTGAATTTGTTTGATATAGTAGCTACCTGGGGAATTCCGCAAGCAATACATAACATATTTTTTGATGAATAGGAGTAGTGCTCTCTGAAAAATATTCTTTAACTGCAATATACCGATAGTATAGATTCAAATAGAGTGCTTATGACCCAACCAGTAAGGCTGATGACAAAGTCCACAGCACAGACCACATTTTGGGTCTGTTTGGGTGCGAGGTAACATGAAGATGAGATTGCTCCCCAAAAAATGTCAAAAGCATTCACATGCACTTACTGTTCAAAAGTTTTGTGGAATTCACAAAAAATGCATGAAAACTCACTGGAAAACTTTCCTGTAGATTATCATTTAGGATTGAAAAGCATAAATGTGCCTAAAAGACATTATAAGAATTTTCAGAAAATGGATATTGAAATACTGCACTTTGAGTATTCTTAAATGTCCCCATAAAATTAATACAAATAACTATCCCTAATTTTTGGTAATTCAACTAACATGAATGACATTTTTCAAACCATTCCTGTAAAGTTCTGTGCTTCTTATAAAGGTCCAAGTAAAATTTCCAGGAACCCAAACAAATTCCCTTTCGCTTTAGATAAAAGCGTCTGCCAAGTAAATGTAATGTGATGTAATTTCCATGGAAGTGAATCCTTCACGTCTTTAACCACCTGTGTAATAAATCACTGTCGGGTTCCAGTTGAGGATTCATTTCTCAACCATCTCTTATGTGACTTGATGGTATTTTGTCTGAAAATGGAGATGTTCTGGATACCCGGGCTCATTCACTAGCAGTGCCTGGGAAGGCACATCCGGAGCGATGTGGAGGCATTTAACCGGGCGCTTTCATGCGCGCGAAGGTGGCAGTTACAAGCAGGCAGCCAGGGGCGGAACCGCCTACCTTGCAACAAAAATAAAGCCGCTCAGTTGTGCACGATCGACACATTTATTTTTCACGTCCATTTTCTGCGCAGGGTAAATGTTTTTTTGGTCATGAGAGTAACTGGAGGAGGGGGGTGTGGTTTGGAAGGCGCTGGGCGGGACACGCCCGGAAAGGCGCAGAGGTTCTGTGCCTATTCCAGTGGCTTTTTCCAGCACATTCTTTCCGTTGGTATGCGTGTGTTAACACCTCCCTCCTGCTGAACCGAGTCAGGTGACTCAGTGAAGACAACCGCACCCTGACCCTACCTGTGCCTACCTGTGCCTACCTCCAATCACACGTCCAACGAGAACTGCATCCAAAGAGTTACCACAAGCACTATCTTCATAAATCTCCATTTTGAAGCAATGACTGTAAATAGTCCCAATATGTTTTTATTTTGTTTTATTTTTTCATTTATTAGCTAGTGAGCTAATTTTTAAGAGGGCAAAAACATGCGTCAGTCCAAAACAATTTCGCGTGAAAATGTTTTGGAAGGGTACAACAGTTTGGGAAGGGTATTTTTAGCAGCTATGAATTTGTTATAAAGAAAATAAAAGAGGTGGCAAGCAGAGCTGGTAGCCGTGCCTGATTTATGCTATCGTGAGCATGGGCCAGTACTGAAATTAGCAATATGAGCTACAGGAGATGAGTATCAGAGGACAGAGCACGTCTCCTCCCGATCCGGGAAGAAGCAGAGAGCTTTGGGCAACAAGCAAACCTTTCAACTACTGAACATTCTTGCAGAACCGGGAGCCCGGTGGAAATATGTCTGGAACCTGCCAGCACTGCGGTGGCAGATGGGGAGAGGACTAATGATACATTCTGGAAATTCAAGATGTCTACATGCCTGTTCCCACATTTCCAAGGAATCAGCGATGACGGGGCCACGCCCGGTTTTCTCCCGGCTGTTACGAAAACCGGCCGGACTGTGCCAGTGCCACCTAATTCTGGAAATTCCGCATGTCTACATGCCTGTTTACACATTTCCAAGGAATCAGTGCATGTCTGGTTTTCTCCAGGCTGTAACGGAAACACAGTAGACAGGATCAGTGCCACCTCTTTGCTTGCTGACCAGCCATCCCAGCTGACCCTTCAGTGTGTGAATTGTAGCTGGAGAACATCTTGCTTTATTGTGGGGAAGCAGCCTGACAGCTGAGGTCGATGAAGTCCATTCACAGTGAGGTCAGAGTGCACAGAAGTGAGGGCCTGTGGTCATTGTAGTTTTTTTCTGTGGGAAACCCTGAAAAGGGCCAAACTCTCGAAAAGGTATAAGTATGGGGCATGCACTGCCCAGGCCTAAACAGATTAAATAACTTTATCTAACCACAGAAAACTAGTTTCATATCAAGTAGACGAAAGCTAGTTCAGTTCTGTTTCTGGGAGTTCCATGCAAACTACAGTAAATGGTATGTTAATTTTGTTTACCATTTATTTAGTGGGTTTTATCAAAGAATTTCATAATCATCAAACATAGTATATGCAAGGTTCAAGTAGAAGGAAAAAAATAAAAGCAAACAGGTGAACAAACAACACAACAGCTGCGGCAAACTGAAAATTTGCAGGACTGAACTTGGTACCTACTAAAAAAACAGACCTACAGTTCAGAGCTCAATACTTGCTGTAACAAGTACTGTGGAAAAACAGGCTTCGCTGGTTTAGAAATTCCCTTTGTCAATTTTGAATAAAAAATGTCTTTAAATGCATAAGTAGTTACCCTTTAATACAGCCAGTAAACAGTGTTGTCTAAACAGTAGTATCTACACGGTATTTGATTGACAAATATAATGAGTCACACTCCAAATATAGGAGTTCACTTCAGGTTTGTGTCAACATGAAGGGCCACTTCAATGAAGCTCAGGGAACATAACACTAATAAAAATCAAGGTAACCAGGGTTTGAATTACGGGGGGAATTGGGGGAGTCTGACCCCCCTAATTAAGACTCAGACCCCCCCTCAATTCCCCCCATAATTTGAACCCCGAAGGTAACCCCAGCATTCTACAAAATACAAGAAAGTTACCATGTAAATTCTGATACTTATTAAGACTGCATTTAATAATTCAATTAATTACAAATTAAGTATTGATTGTACCAAGTACTACACTCAACAACATCTTATAGCGAAAACTAAATTAGCTGGAAAAACTGGAAATGTGTGTCACGTTTCTCATCAGGTATATTACTGGGAAAAAGAACCTTACTCACGTGAGAGAAGGGTTCCGTGACAGAACAAACAGTCAAACAGTACATGCATGTGACAATAAAAACATAATATTTCTGGTTAGAACATTGGTGTGCTGGCTGCTGTGTGGCTCATCCTGACAAAGCACTATTCCAGTGCATGGATGGGGCCCAAGGGCTGGTATCTGTTAAGGTACTATTCCAGTGTGTGGATGGGCCCCATGATCTGGTATCTGTTAAGGTACTATTCCAGTGTGTGGATGGGCCCCATGGTCTGGTATCTGTTAAGGTACTATTCCAGTGTGTGGATGGGCCCCATGGTCTGGTATCTGTTAAGGTACTATTCCAGTGTGTGGATGGGCCCCATGGTCTGGTATCTGTTAAGGTACTATTCCAGTGTGTGGATGGGCCCCATGGTCTGGTATCTGTTAAGGTACTATTCCAGTGTGTGGATGGGCCCCATGGTCTGGTATCTGTTAAGGTACTATTCCAGTGTGTGGATGGGCCCCATGGTCTGGTATCTGTTAAGGTACTATTCCAGTGCATGGATGGGGCCCAAGGGCTGGTATCTGTTAAGGTACTATTCCAGTGTGTGGATGGGCCCCATGATCTGGTATCTGTTAAGGTACTATTCCAGTGTGTGGATGGGCCCCATGGGCTCCCTCCATACTGTGCTTGGTCTTCCCCCCTAGGTGACATGTCTACATAACGGTCCTGGATTGTGCCCTAACAGACCTCTCTTTGAGCTGCACTTATATGTGTGCTTATGTGTGTGTGCTTATATGTGTGCACTCATATGTGTGCTTATATGTGTGCTTATGTGTGTGTGCTTATATGTGTGCACTCATATGTGTGCTTATATGTGTGCTTATGTGTGTGCATGTATGTGTGCTTATGTGTGCATTCTTATATGTGTGCTTGTGTGTGTGCTTATATGTGTTCTTATATGTGTGCTTATGTGTGTGTGCTTATATGTGTGCACTCATATGTGTGCTTATATGTGTGCGTGCTTATATGTGTGCACTCATATGTGTGCTTATATGTGTGCTTATGTGTGTGTGCTTATATGTATGCACTCATGTGTGCTTATATGTGTGCTTATGTGTGTGTGTGCTTATATGTGTGCTTATGTGTGTGTTCTTATATGTGTACTTATGTGTGTGTGTGCTTATATGTGTGTTCTTATGTGTGTGCATATATGTGTGCTTATGTGTGTGTTCTTATGTGTGCTTATGTGTGTGTTCTTATGTGTGCTTATGTGTGTGCTTATGTGTGTGTTCTTATATGAGTGCTTACAGCTGTCACATTGGCTTGCATCCCTACAATCCCTACAGTCGCCCCAGCAACTGATATCAGTTAGTTCTGTTCACCCTCAAGTGCAGGTTCCAGATTGTTCAGGTCAGACCAGTTCCTAAAAGAGCCCCACGTCCCATAAGCACCTTCCAGCATTTCATTAATCACATGTTAAAACCCATAAATCTCCCATTCTCCCATTCAAGGGCTAGCAGATGGTACTTGAATCCCTTAAATAATTAAAATATATTGCCACATATTTTGCAATATAGTTTAAAACATTGATTAATACATTTTAAATTATGGAGGCACTCCAAATGTATTAAATAAATACATACCCTATGTGAAGGGGGAGAGGCAGGTGGTGGAGGGGTGAAGGGGTGAGAGGCAGGTGGTGGAGGGGTGAAGGGGTGAGGGGCAGGTGGTGAAGGGGTGAGAGGCAGGTGGTGGAGGGGTGAAGGGGTGAAGGGGTGAGGGGTGAGAGGCAGGTGGTGAAGGGGTGAGAGGCAGGTGATGGAGGGGTGAAGGGGTGAGGGGCAGGTGGTGAAGGGGTGAGAGGCAGGTGGTGGAGGGGTGAAGGGCAGGTGGTGGAGGGGTGAGAGGCAGGTGGTGGAGGGGTGAAGGGGTGAGGGGCAGGTGCAGGTGGTGGAGGGGTGAAGGGGTGAGGGGCAGGTGGTGAAGGGGTGAGGGGCAGGTGGTGGAGGGGTGAGGTCTGTGCCGCTCTCCCGTTAGGACAGCTCAGAGATGGGGATTAGCAGGCAACATGCTGCAGCTTTTCTGTTACCTGAGAAATGTGAGAAGCGGGTGAGGTCATGATCACAGGGATCTTGCCCCAACAGGGCCCAGTGCTGCAGCTCCCACATTCCAATCTCACCAGAGGATTCTTTCAGGAAACCTCGCCCAGCCGGTTCATCCACTCTCAGGAGGTCTGGACTTGGAGAACGGGTAATATTTCAGTTGCTTATTTACAAGTTGCGTCTTGTTGAATGCACAACGGCGCTGACATTCTCAAAAAATGCCACCTTTGAAGTCTGCAAAAAAAATGATGTCTTTTGTGTTTTTAAAGGTTTCAGACGAATGTGAACGGAGTTGATTTCGTGATAGGCAAAGGCGTGCATTAAAACGAACCGCCAAAGCCAGGTGACGGGAGCACTCTGTGGTCTGCCGTGCACAAGCTTGCCCAAACGGTTACCTCACAAACCCATAAATGGTGCCATAACTGGAACACATACCTGGCATACGAGCACTGCAAACTCAGGAGGGTGAATATGTCTCGTGGACAGTCATTTAATTTAGATTAAGATTGATTCACACGGCTTGCTGGAGCTTGCTCAACAGCATAGCGCACGGTTCAGTCTTTTACTGGTTAGTCCGACTCTGGTTCCAAGGAAAATAACACAGGTAGCTTTTCCCAACTGTGGCTCCTGGGTGGTGGAGGCAAGGGAATCTCAAGGGTCTTAGTATGACTAGCCACTGGCTGGAGAGCTCAACCTCCAAAAATGCAGTGCCCGTTTCATTAACACACTAATTGAAAATATCCATACTTTAATATACAATCATTTTATCACCTACCTCTGTGCATGTAGCTATTTAGTACAACCTGCATACTGGTTCAGTAAGCGATCACAATAAGAGCAAGGCAAAGCAAAAAAAAAAAAAAAGAAAACACATTTAAAAAAAGTTCAAATTGTGTGATTTGGAAAATGCAAATCTTTCGACAGAAATTTCTAGAAACAGAAAATATATATCTGTTAGATTTACTGATGATCCCAATGGGACCACTGCATTTCTGTAACGTATACACCAATAAGGCAAAAATCCCCTAATTTTATACTACATTACGGGCACTGTTATTCATAGGTAAACATCAGTCCTTAAACTTTATCAGTGTAGGTCAAACTGAGGATACAGGCCAGGTTATTTTGACCGCTTAACTTGTCTGTGTGTTTCCCAAAGCTCAGTGGGCAGCAGAGAGCAGAGAGCTGGTGAAAATTGTGTGAATTTCACAGAATCAAACACCCAGACTTTATCCTGTGGGGAGTGAGAGCGTCACAGGGGAATTAGTGAAGCTAAAATTTTAGATGGAATTGCTAGTTTTCAGGATAAAAGAACAGAACACAAAAGAGTCGAGAGAAACAAAGGGAGGCATAAAGGTAGAAGAACAGATAAAGTAGTGGAATGTAGTTTTGCTCTTGTTTGCATAATTTAAGTTAATGTTCCATATCCCCCTGAAACCTGAGTATTTAAGTTAAAGTATTTACATTTTTGGACATAATACAAGTTTCTTGGGTGATAAGAAAAATTTTGCAGTGAAAACATTTTCAAAAATATTATTTTATTTTGTATTGAATGTCCCGTGTAGTGTAGGTTTCTGCACAGTAGCATATATAGTTCTTCAGATTAAGACCAAAGACCCATGTCCCCTTCAGGAGACAAAAATGAATGTCCAGGTCACTGGTATGGGGTCTGAATGTTCAGAAGGGTGTCTGGTATGGGGTCTGAATGTTCAGAAGTGTCGCTGGTATAGGGTCTGAATGTTCAGAAGGGCCTCTGATAACTCATCAGCTGAGCACTTCTGGCACGTACTGCCTCTCTGGGGGATTACAGCACGCAGATCCCAGATCCGGCGTTTGTGTTTGCACTGCAATTTTTCTCCAAAACACTTACAAGTGAAATCCTAATTTGTCACATCACTGGACAGCACGCAGTGAAACCATCTAGTGGGGGTAGCAAACACATGCCACAATTTACCAGAGTTTCTTATCAATACAGTAGATTCTGCAAGTTGCCCCAAATGTCCACAGGTTCTCTATGTTCTATGCTCTTGTGACGAGCATTCATGTCTCCTGACTTGATAGTCTAGCACTAATGTTGACAATAATGCAAAATGTATAGGCTCTCTTCTGTCTTCACTTCTGTGCATTACAATTTTTCCCCAGCACAATACTGCCCCTCGGTGGTACCTCACATACATAACAACACTTTAATTAATGCCTAAACAGTTTGTAGTATCTGAATGTGAGTAATATTCAGGTACAGCAGAGAGACGTTTAAGTGTTTTATTAGAGGTACGGTATGCTATATTGGTATAGCACTGAGTTCACTCTTGTTGTCACCAGTGGTGTTTTCAGAAACGTACAGACAGGTGACAAATTGAAGTTAAAAGGTGAATAAACGGGTGTAGAAACATAACAAATGCAGATTCTTCCATACAGCAGTACTGCATGATACAATTAAGCAATTAACGACAAGTGGGCGAGTGCATGTGTGGCGTACACCAAGAGAATGGTACAGGCCTGAATGCTTCACCCCTACAGTGAGGGGGTCCAGTGGCTCTGTTATGCTGTGGGGGGAATTTTCCTGGCATGTTTTGGGGCCACTTGTACCCTTAGAGGGAAGGGTCGCTGCAAATCAATCAAGTCATTTTGAGTGATTATCTTTGTCCTATGATGAAACATTTCTATCCTGATGGGAGTGGTCTCTTTCAGGATGATAATGCCCCCATCTGCAGGGGTCACTGAATGGTTTGATAAGTACGACAATGATGTGAATCATATGCTATGGCCCTCGTAGTCACTAGATCTCAACCCAATTGTACGCCTTTGGAAGGTTTGACCAACATGCTCTCTGCCACCATCATCAAAACACCAAACGAGGGAATATCTTTTGGAAGAATGGTGTTCCATACCACCAATAGAGTTCATTCTGTAACATTTCACACTACTCTATGTAACAGCACTGGTCATAGACCACGCCTTTATGGTGTCGGCCTACCAATGACAAAAAAAACACTTGAACTTCATCTCAACTCGCTCAATTTCAATTGGACCTCATTCTCCTAATTTAACCAACAACCTTAAGTCCCGGTGCTGAATTGAAAAGGTTCCGACCAGTCGTCCAATGAAAACAGGCGATGAAAATGAACGCGCGTGTAGAGTCATGTGCGATGACCCCTGGCAGAACCTGGGAGGTGGTGGTCAATATTGGTTCCATATTAGTTCCACATTTCCATCATATTTGTTCCAGAGACAGTCTCGAAACTGTGGAAGAAGTGTTCATGTGACTTCATAAAGCGTCCCGCGCCGGGAAGGAAATGGGTGCAGATGTAAATGGCGTGCTGTGGACGTGTGTCGCCAATCGCATTTACACCACACGGACATAGCAAAGAAACAAACAACCCTGGGAAACTGGCCATCATTATTCTGACATGACCTGTGAAATGATCACAAATTCACCGGAATTGAATCAGTGATCTCCTTTTCAAAGCAGAAAAACGAAGGTGAGACAACTGATGGGTCACTGATAACAGGTAAATAGGCAAGGAGCAGGAGTTAACATAACATAATGAGGAGAACAGGGCATTCAGCCCAATAATGCTTGCCTTTTCCTAACTAAATTGTGCCTAGTGCTCTGATTACCTACATGCTAGATCGTGTCTAACACCATATCGAGCCTGGTCTTGAAAATCCCCAGAGTTTCTGCCTCTACTACGTGACTTGGCAGGCTATTCCACACGGTGACTACTCTCTGCGTGAAAACAAATGCTTCCTAATGTCTGTGTGAAATTTACCTTTTGCTAATTCTCATTTATATCCCCTCGTTCTACTAACAGAACCTCAAGAATCTCTTGTAGTTCACTTTGTTAATCCCCTTTATAATTTTAAAAGCCTTAATCAAATGACCCCTAAGTCTCCATTTACTAAGCCTGAAGAGATTAAGTATCTTAAGTCTTTCCTCATAGCTTTTATCTTTCATTTCAGGAATAACTTTGTATATACATGTGTATATACAGGGCAATCACTAAGTATTTAGACAGTGACACATTTTTTGTTGTTTTGGCTCTGTAATCCAGCACAATGGTTTTGAAGTGAAACGATAAATACTGTTAGCTTTAATTTAAGGGTACTTACATCCATATCCAGTGAGCCGTGTAGGAATTATAACCCTTTCAATACAACTGACCCAAGCACCATGGAAATAAACAAAATTAGAAGACCAGCTTCTTAGCTAAGGGATTTTCAAACTTACACTCAGAAAAGTGGTTAGAAGGACAAAGTACATGTAAATGAGTGTAGATAAAATGTCTAAGTGGTTCAAATTGTGTTGATACATTAAATTACCCCGTTGCTACTGTAAGATTTATAACAAATTCTGTCTGAATGCAATAATCAGTTCAGCTGATTCAGAAAAGTGTGTATTGAAAGGGATGAATGTAATGAGAAATGGAGATGCCCAGTCATTCGTTTTTGGCTGGACCGCAACAGCGGGGCCAGCCCTACAAACGTGAATGTCTGTGAGTGATTGACCGACTGAGTGATGAAGTTACACCATTGGTTGGCCGAGTTATGAAGTTACACCATTGGTCGGCCGGATCACGTATGTTAGGTCAAGCCATATACTAGGTTTTAACCTGGTCTTGTTAATGTTTAATGACCACTAAAGGCTGAGAGCTGCAGCACTGAGGGACTGAAACAGGAAGAGGATTTAGAAAATATTGAAAAGTTACTTGTACTCCCAAATCGTACACTAGATGGGAGTGTTGTGTTGTGTATGAAAGGACCTGAAAGCAGGAGATCTGCATTAAGTACCCAGAGCGGGGCCCAGATCGGTGAGAGAAGCGACTTTGCTTCCTGCATGTACTGCTGTGGCCAGTTCTGCTTCGCTATGTGAAGCATTTATCTTTTGTGGCAGAAGAACACAAATGGGTCATTTTAAAAAAATGCTTTGTTGAGCAATACCAAGCAAGAGGGTTGAGATTTATTGGGCAGATTCTGGAGGTAAAAAAGCCACCACTGGTGATTTTTTTTCAAAGGATATATTGAAAAAACTACATTTCATGGGACTTGTACCATGATGGTATACGTTCAATGCTTTCATATCCTGTGTGTTTATCTGTTTGTAGCCTGGTGAAACCACTGTAGTGATGTAATGACATTAGGGTGGGAATATAAACCAATGAACTGAGGCCACAGTACCGCGGATGGGCCTGCCGCTTTGCTTCATTAAAGAGCACATTATCGCCAATTATACATGCGGGTCTCCCCCATACAGACACGGAAACAAAACATGCGCATATATATATATTTTAAAGTAAATCTGGATGTCTAGTACCCTTTCAAATATTAGATGAATTAATTAAAACATTAATATATACATATAAAATAGCTGCATTACTGAAAGCATGCAGTAGCATCGGGTTACATGCAGTTTTATTGGTCTATAGGTTATCCAATCCTAAAAATTGGAATATGCGTGCTGAAACTGTTTTTTGATTGCGATTAGCAGACCGCAAAATGTTCAGTATCAAATTAAAACTATTGTAACTCGAATACTGTTGGTCTTTATTGGATACATAGCCTACACACCCAGAAAATGTAGCTGTTTTTTATTTTACTTTTTGCAGTAAATTTAGCCAATAATTTTTGCAGCCTATATAATCTTTAATACAGCTTTTGGATACCTGTCTGCAGAGGCTGTGGCTTTGCACTCAAAAGGAAGGAAGATCCATTTGGCTAGATCTGCGGCGCGTGGACGCACTTACATACAGCCCACACACAGGCAGGCGTATCTCACCTTCTCCTACCATGGCAACGCCCCGCCCTTTAATTTTTCAGTGAACCTCCCTCACGACGCACCATCTCAACCTGTCCCCAATTCTCGCAGGATAAACCAAATGTCAGCTTGAGCTCAGTTCAGGGGTGGTGACGAGGGGCGGAAGGAAAAAATAGTGTGGAACTTCAGTGGAGTGGGAAGGGGGTGGTGCAATAGCCGGAAATTCTGGAGCCCCATCCTACCTCCGACTCCGACGAGCATAGCCAGAAGCATCGTTCGCGGGGTCTGAGGCGGAAAGGGCGCACGGCTCGCTCTCTGAGTTCAGCAATTATTTTAATCCTGTTCATTTTTATATTTACGCAGCACAAAACAAAAAACTGTACCAAGAAACCGCTGTGTGCAAATTAAAGAAAATCAGTGTTTAAACCCGGGGTAGCCTACAGCATCCTATGGCGGTATCAGTGCATTCATGTCCGCTATCAATTTGTCGGTCTATAGATAAACATTTTATTTTCAGTTGTTAGTTATTATCGACTTAACACGATGGGATGTTAAAAGACGCAGGTCTGAGTGCGAGGAGGAATTCTGAAAAGGAGCATTTTTATGGAAAAGCATAGGCGTGGATTTAATAGTCCTTTCCTCTGATTTGAGTTAAATCAAATTTAGGCTACAGGAAAGTCTTTTAGGTTTTTCTTTCTATTTCCACTGTTTGCATTTCCCAGGGTGCTACCTTGACTGTGCTCACAGAAAAACGTGATCCTCTTAGGTTAGCCCCGGCATATCGTGAACCGCTAGCCTATATTCCATCTGTTAACGGAATCGTGTTCATTTTCTCTGTACCTGGCTCTTTATAGCTAGCCCCTATACGAAGACGCGTCATATCTGACGGAGCGTACATCCAGTTTGGGGTTGTCTCAGGACAGACACCGACTGAAAACTAGGAAAATCAGAGTTTCTTTCGTTTTCCTCGGTATCTTTGAACGCCAAAATGAATTACCTTCGTCGCCGACTGTCGGACAGCAATTTTATGTCCAATCTGCCAAATGGTTATATGAGTGACCTGCAGCGTCCCGACCCGCCACAACCTAGCCCCGCCGTGTCCCCGGGCCAAACGGAGCGCCGTCAGACCAGCAGCCAGTCCGCAGGAGCCGGCTTTTTCTCCTCAATCTCTAATGCTGTCAAACAGACCACTGCGGCAGCGGCCGCAACTTTCAACGAGGCGGCTGACAGAGCCAGCGGTCCGACGAAAGCCAAGATCCTCCTGGTTATCGATGACCAACAGACAGACTGGTAAGCCGACTGAACGATCGTGTTCCCTGATAAATACTTTGATTATGCAAATACCTATTTTGTCAGTACAGTAATGAGTTCACGTTTAGATTTGCCACTGCAATAATTAGAGGAATTTAGGCTTTATTAATAGGAGTTTATAGATGGCTGACTATGCACGTTCTTAAAATTATTGTAAGTGTGAACATTGCGTGGGATCCTTGATGGAATAAGGCTACACTCGTGCGCATCACTGAGTCGGATCAAAATGAGTCAGCATTATTTACATCGGCGGCCGAAAAAATATTACGAGCGATATTTTCACATAATAACCTACGCATCGATTTCAATTTAACCTAAATTGATACAAATAAATTAAACTGAGCAATGTTACCCATGTATACATACATGACTGGTAACTGGTGCTTTCTTACCGGAGGCTGTACGTTTGCACTGTAATCACACATAACTTACTGCTCTGGGAGGAAACAGCAAAATGATATAGCGCATAATAGCTAAGAAATAAATATTTAATTAGATGCCAAGGAGAAGCACGGATGCTGTGTTTCGGCCAAGGACGCCACCAGGGGGTAGCATATTAGCAAACTCGAATAGAGGCAATGATGGTTTGTTTGCGATTCACCGTAGGTGTCGCTCGTTAGATTCATTGATGAGGTTTTGCCACACTTCAGAAAACAATAAAATTCACATTCCATATAGTAACGTTTGGAACGATAAAAGCAACAACAAAACCTAACTATTCTGTCATAAGTTTTTAACGCAAAAATCATTGGCCCACGTTTATTAGCTGTTTATTATCAAGTTAATGAGTTATCAACGAGTTAACCCAGCCATGTAATACCGCATTTTAAAGGAAGGTTGTCAAATTGGGCGGCTAGAAGATTGATTGCATGACTGCCAATGTTGCTATCAATTCTACTGTTTTAATACGTCAGTTGTTGACAAGCAAATCACAGGTGAAAATATATCATTTCAGGATTACATTTTGGTGACTTGTGCTATATGTGGCTAAAGCTGTTTCTTGTACAGTACAGTGCATGCACACCCACACATGTTTACCTAGCAACCATTATACAACGCAAAGCAGTAATACCTTCATATTCCAGAGATTGCAATTTCCAGCCATTTCCTCTCGGCCATGTAGTAACTGGCCCTATAGAGTGGCTCAGTCAGTAAAGACTCACTACGAGTGCAGGCTGGACCCTATAGAGTGGCTCAGTCAGTAAAGTCACTACAAGCACAGGCTGGGCCCTATAGAGCGGCTCGGTCTGTAAAGACTCACTACAAGCACAGGCTGGGCCCTATAGTGCGGCTCAATCAGTAAAGACCCTCATTATGAGTGCGGGCTGGGCCCTATAGAGCGGCTCAGTCTGTAAAGTCACTACAAGCACAGGCTGGGCCCTATAGAGCGGCTCGGTCTGTAAAGACTCACTACAAGCACAGGCTGGGCCCTATAGAGTGGCTCGGTCTGTAAAGACTCACTACAAGCACAGGCTGGGCCCTATAAAGCAGCTCAGTCTGTTAAGACTCACTACAAGCACAGGCTGGGCCCTATAGAGTGGCTCAGTCAGTAAAGACTCTCACTACAAGTTCCAGCTGGGCCCTATAGAGCGGCTCAGTCTGTAAAGACTCGCTATGAGCGCAGCCTGGGCCCTATAGAGTGGCTCAGTAAGTAAAGACCCTCATTATGAGTGCGAGCTGGGTACTATAGATTGGCTTAGTCAGTAAAGGCTCTCACTACGAGTGCAGACTGGGTCCTATAGAGTGGTCCAGTCAGTAATGACCCTCATTATGAGTGCGAGCTGGGTACTATAGATTGGCTTAGTCAGTAAAGGCTCTCACTACGAGTACAGGCTGGGTCCTATAGAGCGGCTCAGTCTGTAAAGGCTCTCATTATGAGCACAGGCTGGGTCCTATAGAGCGGCTCAGTCAGTAAAGGCTCTCACTATCAGCACAGGCTGGGCCCTATAGAGCGGCTCAGTCAGTAAAGGCTATCACCACGAGTGCAGGCTGGGCCCTATAGAGCAGCTCAGTCAGTAAAGGCTCTCACTATCAGCACAGGCTGGGCCCTATAGAGCGGCTCAGTCAGTAAAGGCTATCACCACGAGTGCAGGCTGGGCCCTATAGAATGGCTCAGTCAGTAAAGGCTCTCATTATGAGCACAGGCTGGACCCTATAGAGCGGCTCAGTCAGTAAAGGCTATCACCACGAGTGCAGGCTGGGCCCTATAGAATGGCTCAGTCAGTAAAGGCTCTCATTATGAGCACAGGCTGGACCCTATAGAGCAGCTCAGTCAGTAAAGGCTATCACCACGAGTGCAGGCTGGGACCTATAGAGCGGCTCAGTCAGTAAAGGCTCTCACCACAAGAGCAGGCTGGACCCTATAGAGCGGTTGAGTCAGTAAAGACTGGGTTGTTTAGGGAGTCACATTCGTGTGACAGTCAGGCCACCAGGGTGGTTTGGGTTAGGGAGTCTCAGGCCACCAAGGTTGGGTTGGGTTTCGGTTCAGGACAGGACTCCTGTGGTCTGCCTGGTGTTACAGGGCTCAACATTAAGGAGTACCTGCTGGTCCGGGGCCGCTATGCGATTGGTTTGGGCCAGGTGATTGACCTGGCCTAATCGGGCCAGTAAATAAGGCTTATCCAGGTCGAAGAGAAAGAGGTAGAAATTATGCTACAACGAAAGCAAATACTCTGTATCGCCTTAAAAAAGGGGTTATATTTATTTTGGAAGCTGGGCCAGTGGAAATGCACCTGGGGCAAGTAGAACACTGACCTACTGGCCCGATTAGTAAAAAAAAAAAAATCCTTAACGTCGAGCCCTGTGATGTCTGTGAGGAAATGTCTCTCATCTGATGGGTGTGTACTGTAGCAGTCTTATCCATCTGGAATGCCACGGACCAAAAAACTCCTCTTAGAGGTGTTCTAGTTGAGAAATGTAACAAAATGTCTTCCACGCTTGCAGATCAGCCAAAATCTGTAGTTCTGTGGCATAACAAAGCCAAAACAAGCAAGCACGTGGCTTATGTCATAAAATAACCTTTCTAATAAACCAGGAAGAGAAAGATATGTAAATTAAGTTGTACAAATTTAGTCAAGAAACCAATATAAAGACATCAGTTTTGGACTCTACACAAACCTATATTAGCAAACCAATATAAAGACATCAGTTTTGGACTCTTCACAAACCTACATTAGCAAACCAATATAAAGACATCAGTTTTGGACTCTTCACAAACCTACATTAGCAAACCAATATAAAGACATCAGTTTTGGACTCTTCACAAACCTACATTAGCAAACCAATATAAAGACATCAGTTTTGGACTCTTCACAAACCTACATTAGCAAACCAATATAAAGATGTCAGTTTTGGACTCAACACAAGCCTATATTAGCATAGCAAAACAAAGGCATCTGTGTTGGACATTGATTAGTTCTGTGCCTCATGCTTCTCTCTGTGAAAACATGACATTCAGAAATTCTGTCTTTCACTCAGGGCCAAATATTTTAAAGGCAAGAAGGTGCATGGAGAATTTGACATCAAAGTGGAGCAGGTAGGACACTTTCTTTCTTTCTTTCTTTCTTTCTTTCTTTCTTTCTTTCTGTGTTTTGCTTCTGCACTGCAACTGTATTTATATTCAAACTGGTTTAAAATGGTCATTTCTGAGATTAGTTGGCCAGGAAGTTGTCACCAGACTATGTGGCTGGTTCATAAACGTGCATCCTGGCAGTATTTTGCATGGTTCATCTGAATGTTGGCAGGACTGACCACCTAACAGTAGCGTTAAATGGTATTTTTGAGTGACACATCAGGTGAATGAAACAGACATGGGCTCCATCAGTGATGCCTTTGCATCATTAACCTCATTTCTCAAAACTAATCTACAGGTTTGTAAAAATAAGATTTAATCGAGTATTGATACACAAAGAAAGCAGTTTTCATTTGAAAAGGGCAAATATTTGCACATGATTGTGACGATGATCTGACTGAAACAAAGACAGGTGCTTTAGCTTCTGAACACTGGAACCTGCTTGATCCCCACTTAAGAAATTAACCTATACTTATTTCTGATAATCACCTTCTCAGTGCACTGCTATTAACACTGCCCCCTTTTCATGGAGGCGTTTTAAAACCGCTCATATTTCATATGAATTAAATGTTCATATTTCATTACCAATGAAATATTCATGCATTTTTAAAACTGTTTAAATATTCTTATTTTATTAAGATACGTCACTAACTACACCTCAAACAACTAACCCAGCCCTATCTACACCTCAAAGGACTGACCCACCCCCATCTAGAACTCAAACAACTGACCCAACCCCATCTACACCTCAAACAACTGACCTAGCCCCATCTACACCGCAAACAATTAACCCAGCCCCATTTATACCTCAAACAACTAACCCAGCCCCATTGACACCTCAAACAACTGACCCAGCCCCATGAACACCTCAGACAACTGATCTATTCCTATCTACACCTCAAATAACTGACACAGCCCCATTTATACTTCAGACAACTGACACAGCCTTATCTACACATCAAACAAATGACTCAGTCCCACCTACACCTTAGACAACTGACCCAGCCCCATCTATACCCCAAACAACTGACCCAGCCCCATATACACCTCAGACAACTAACCCAGCCCCATTGACACTCAAACAACGGACCCAGCCCTATCTACACCTCAAATAACTGAGACAGCCCTGTTTATACTTCAGACGACTGACCTAGCCCCATCTACACCTCAAACCACTGACTCAGCCCCATGAACACTTCAGACAACTGATCCAGTCCTATCTATAACTCAAGCAACTGACCCAACCTCATCTACACCTCAAATACCTGACACAGCCCCATTTATACTTCAGACAACTGACCCAGCCTTATCTACACGTCAAACAACTGACCTAGCCCCACTTACACCTCAGAAACTGACCCAGCCCCATCCATACCTCAAACAACTGACCCAGCCCCATCTATATGTCAAACAACTGACCCAGCCCCATCTACACCTCAAACCACTGACCCAGCCCTACCTAAACCTCAGGCAACTGACCCAGCTCTATCTACTCCCCGAACAATTGATCTAGCCATATCTACAGCTAAAACAACTGACCCAACCCTATCTACATCCCAAACAATTGACCCAACCCCATCTACATCTAAAACAAATGACCCAACCTTATCTACACATCAAACAACTGACCCAGCCCCACCTACACCTCAGACAACTGACCCAGCCCCGTCTACACTTCAAACAACTGACCTAGCCCCATCAACACCTCAAACAACTAGCCCAGCCCCATTGACACCTCAAGCAACTGACCCTGCCCTATATACACCTCAAACAACTGACCCACCCCCATCTACACCTCAAATAACTAATCCAGCCCCATTGACACCTCAAACAACTGACCCAGCCCTATCTACACCTCAAACAACTGACCCACCCCATCTACACCTCAAATCACTGATGCAGCTGCATCTACACCTCAGACAACTGTTCCAGCCTCACCTACACCTCAGACAGCTGACCCAGCCCCACCTACACCTCAGACAACTGACCCAGCCCCATCTACACCTCAGACAACTGATCCAGCCTCACCTACACCTCAGACAACTGACCCAGCCCCATCTACACCTCAGACAACTGACCCAGCTTCACCTACACCTCAGACAACTGACCCAGCCCCACCTACACATCAGACAACTGACCCAGCCTCATCTACACCACAGACAACTGACCCAGCCTCACCTACACCTCAGATAACTGACCCAGCCCCACCTACACCCCAAACAACTGACCCAGCCCTATCTACACCCAAACAACTGACCCAGCCCTATCTAAACCCCAGACAACTGACCCAGCCCTATCTAGGCCTCGGACAACTGACCCAGCCCCATCTGCACCTCAAACCACTGACCCAGCCCCACCTAAACCTCGGGCAACTGACCCAGCTCTATCTACTCCCCAAACAATTGATCTAGCCATATCTACAGCCCAAACAACTGACCCAACCCTACTACATCCCAAACAACTGACCCAACCCCATCTACATCTAAAACAAATGACCCAACCTTATCTACACATCAAACAACTGACCCAGCCCCACCTACACCTCAGACAACTAGCCCAGCCCCATTGACACCTCAAGCAACTGACCCTGCCCTATCTACACCTCAAACAACTGACCCACCCCCATCTACACCTCAAATAACTAATCCAGCCCCATTGACACCTCAAACAACTGACCCAGCCCTATCTACACCTCAAACAACTGACCCACCCCATCTACACCTCAAATCACTGATGCAGCTGCATCTACACCTCAGACAACTGTTCCAGCCTCACCTACACCTCAGACAGCTGACCCAGCCCCACCTACACCTCAGACAACTGACCCAGCCCCACCTACACCTCAGACAACTGACCCAGCCCTATCTACACCCAAACAACTGACCCAGCCCTATCTAAACCCCAGACAACTGACCCAGCCCTATCTAGGCCTCGGACAACTAACCCAGCCCCATCTGCACCTCAAACCACTGACCCAGCCCCACCTACACCCCAAACAACTGACCCAGCTCTATCTACTCCCCAAACAATTGATCTAGCCATATCTACAGCCCAAACAACTGACCCAACCCTATCTACATCCCAAACAACTGACCCAACCCCATCTACATCTAAAACAAGTGACCCAGCCGTATCTACACCCCAAACCACTGACCCAGCCCCACCTAAGCCTAAGGCAACTGATCCAGCCCTATATACACCCCAAACAATTGACTCAGCCCCATCTACATCCTATATAACTGACCCAGCCATATCTACACCCCAAACAACTGACCCAGCCCCATCTACACCCCAAACAACTGACCCATCCATATCTACACCCCAAACAACTGACCCAGCCCCATCTGTATCTTGAACAACTGACCCAAATTCACATCGACGGTACCCATTACGGATGGTGTCGAATACAAATACCATATTCATATAACACTCAAATGCATTCTCTCCAAATGTTTTCTTTTCCTGAATTTGGCCAATAGTATTCGGATTCAGACCTCTTTCCTCACCACTTTAACATTGCGATTCACTCAGACATCAGTGAAACAGACATTGTCAATTAGATGCACCCACCTGCAGAGAGACAGCGAGCGAGAGTTTCCCTTAACACTAGATAGACCAGAGCAACACCATCACACTTTGGGGACTTTAAAATTAAAATTACTCCACGTCGTAAATGCTGTACGATCCTCCTTCCATGACTTTCCTAAATATTTGCACTTTTAAAATGAGAAAAAAACTCAATAAAGAAATGCATGCAAGTTTGTGCCATTTTCGTTACAAAACCCCCCTCCAGACAAGAGACAACAGGTGGTTTTACCCAAGTGCAAGCGTGTTTCTGTCTGCTCTGGCACACTATGACTGGAACTTTTATATGAAATTTCCAATCAAGCGTTATCAAAACTAATTTTGCACATATAATCACACAAAAGTCATTTACTGCAATCGTGTGATTAAGGTGATAAAGCCTTTAGGGTGGGGATGAATAATTGTGGACTCTGTAGTTATAGAAATGATAGGCATAGAACTCCACAGACATATTTTCAGTTTCTCTGAAACATTGAATAAACTGAATAGAGCAGCTACATGACAACTGCGTGAAATGTAATTGATCTGTGTGCGTGCGGTCCCAGCAAACCACCAAAGCTGCGCGTTCTCAGTGGAATTGATAAGAGGAGACCGGCAGTGTGTAGGCTGTGTAGAAGCGTAGTTTTGCTTATAAGAAATAATATTGCACTTTGTATTTCTTAATGACTATTCCATTTTGTGTTTTGTCATGCACATTTTAGCTCTTTTCTCAGTGTTCCTTAGCCTATATAACAAAACTGCTATAATTTAGAAATACAAACGTTTAAATTGATTCAGTTGTGTCCGTTATTTAAAAAAAAATAGTTTTGCAATGTATGGTTTTCTCATCTTTATGAAATAAATAAATATATAAAGGTCGCTGCTGGTGCAGAAATCATCAATGCTCTAATGCTGGATAAGTCTGATACTGCTGGACAACAGCGTGATGCGGCCTTTCTGGAGTTAAAATATTACATAATAATAATAATAATAATAATAATAACAGTTTGGAAATGACACCAGAGATGGCAGGTTATGGAAGCAGAAATATGCTATTTTGTTGTTGTACCAGGATATTTTCATGAGACCCTGATTACCACTGGTGTGATCATTGGTTTTTGAGTTTAAGTTTTAACCTGTAACTACAGTAACGCAGGTTATGATTCTGATGAACAAAGTACTCATAAAACAAATGAATTCTTTAAACAGTGCATTGGAACATCACTTCCAAAGTTATAAAAAATATTTCAGAAAGGTCTGCACTCCCAGTACATGTTCAATCTTGAGGTGGCACTGTGTATGACTGCTAATCTCTGCAGTTCCAGTTTCTCATAACCATTTTTCCTTTAAGGCGGAGTTCTCAGAAATTAACCTGGTGGCTCATGCAACTGGAAGCTACAGTGTGGACATTGAGGCAATCCGAAATGGGAACAAGATTACCAAGTAGGTTTTCATTTATTCAGAAGTACTCCACAGATAAGCTATCAAGCTTGCAAGCTATAATTTTAAGAAATAGCTTTGCTCATTTTTAACCCTGATGTTTTAATATGTCAAAGTGTATTTGTAGGTCCATCTCATTGTAGCAACATCCTCTGTCAAATCAAGGGATGCAGTGAAGCAAGTGTTCTTAATCAAAGTCTGTTCTGTGAGCTGCTGTCTCTATTCACTGTGCAGTACACCATCCGTGTCTCTATTCACTGTGCAATAAACCAGCTGTCTCTCTATTCACTGTGCAGTACACCAGCTGTGTCTCTATTCACTGTACAGTACACCATCTGTGTCTCTATTCACTGTGCAGTACACCAGCTGTGTCTCTATTCACTGTGCAGTACACCAGCTGTGTATGTATTCACTGTGCAGTAAACCAGCTGTGTCCCTATTCACTGTGCAATAAACCAGCTGTGTCTCTATTCACTGTGCAGTACACCAGCTGTGTCTCTATTCACTGTGCAGTACACCAGCTGTGTCTCTATTTACTGTGCAGTACACCAGCTGTGTCTCTATTCACTGTGCAGTACACCAGCTGTGTCTCTATTCACTGTGCAATAAACCAGCTGTGTCTCTATTCACTGTGCAATAAACCAGCTGTGTCTCTATTCACTGTGCAGTACACCAGCTGTGTCTCTATTCACTGTGCAGTACACCAGCTGTGTCTCTATCCACTGTGCAGTACACCATCTGTGTCTCTATTCACTGTGCAGTACACCATCTGTGTCTCTATTCACTGTGCAGTACACCAGCTGTCTCTCTATTCACTGTGCAGTACACTAGCTGTGTCTCTATTCACTGTGCAGTACACCAGCTGTGTCTCTATTCACTGTGCAGTACACCAGCTGTGTCTCTATTTACTGTGCAGTACACCAGCTGTCTCTCTATTCACTGTACAGTACACCAGCTGTGTATGTATTCAGTGTGCAGTAAACCAGCTGTGTCCCTATTCACTGTGCAATAAACCAGCTGTGTCTCTATCCACTGTGCAGTACACCAACTGTGTCTCTATTCACTGTGCAGTACACCAGCTGTGTATGTATTCACTGTGCAGTATAGCAGCTGCGTCTGACATTTCATCAGAAGTTGATGCACACAGACTGTACACATCAGCAGCTGGTGCACACAGACTGTACACATCAGCAGCTGGTGCACACAGTCGTGTTTGCAGGTGCTGTGGAATGACGGCTGTGCTGCTGTCGTGTTCGCAGGTGCTTCAGGCCCGACTTTGTGCTGGTCCGCCAGCACGCCTTCAGCATGGCTAAGAACGGAGACTTCCGGAACATCGTGATCGGGCTGCAGTACGCGGGGCTGCCCAGCATCAACTCGCTACACTCCGTCTACAACTTCTGTGACAAGCCCTGGGTGGTGAGTGTGGCCTGCGATCACACGGCTTTGCATTGCTCTCCTACTGGCCGTGCCCATATATGGACGTACGTGCACAAACCCGTTCTCATTAAGATTAAGAAAAGAGTAAAAATGCTGCTTAACCTCAGTCAGTGTGCTGTCATTATGGGATGAGGCAGGTTAAGGTTACAGCCTCTTGCTATGATGCAGCGCTACACTTATTCATTTACTCACCCTGTGATCAGTGAACCATAGCTGAAGCTCCAATGCCTTTGAATCTGCCTGAACAACCCTTACTGTCAGCTGTCAGTTACTACATTCAGAAAAGATCCACACTTAACATTTGTGCTTTAAGGTGATGTTTCAGCATGTTTCCATCGCCATGGAAACGGCGTTGAGTGCTGAGGGCAGTGTTATGTACCCAACTCTACAGCGTCGTCTTCCTCTAAATAGGTTCTCTGTGTACTTGTTGTGTGCCACGTACATGTAATATTTGTGTTATGAAAACCAAGAAATTCATGATACAAGCAAAAAGAAAAATTGTATATATATATATATATATATATATATATATATAAATTTCACATTGCTGGATGTGGATTTAAAGTCTGGTAACAGTCTGTGTTATACAGTCTGAGTGTGAATAGTAGTTAATGCCCAAAGACTGTAGAAAAAATATGGACAAAGTCACTGTGGCGTTGCCCGCTGACTCTCCATGGGCTTGGTGAAAAGCAATTTGAATCCTGGGAAGTGCAGTTTGTGGGCACCGCCATGTTGCACAAATTGGAGCCAGAGACTGCGCAGTAGGGAAAAAGGGAGACCCTTATATGGGCATGAAGTCCAGTTCAGTTATATGGGCACTTGAGATACAGTAACATGCAGAGACACAAACTGTCACCGATTCGTCCGTAAAAAATTAAAATATTGTCCAAATGACACAATTACTCAATTACTAATTGCCATATGGGGAGACATTAGACAAAGAAAAAGCATCTATTGCGTCTGCATGTTCTTGCAGAAAAAAATTATTGATGTATTTTTCCTATTGGTACCATTGGTTTACACTGAAGCGGATGGCTGAAACACCTATACTGGAGCCAACCGCACTGGCGCTAGTGAGCAACGTATCTCAACAAGGTCAGGAAGTGAGCTTCAACAGCAAAGTCTATTTTTGTTGGCTTGTTTGTGCTCTGTGCCTCGCTGCCATTGGTTAGATGAGGTTATTTGTGAAGGATGTCACAACAGACCTGTCACACCATCCAGTGCCACTGGAAATGGGCTCTGCAACTGGACTCTTACTTAGTGCAGCCCAACAGCCCACTTTAGCCTGTAGGTAACCTTAGTGCAACACAACAGTCCACTTTAGCCTGCATATAATTATATAGAATAATAATAATTATTATTATAATTATTATTATTGATAATAATAATAATAATAATAATAATAATAATACATGTATTTCTTCAGTGCTTTGTCTGGCTGGTGCACAAAGTGCTTTACACCATAAAAGTAGAACAGAATTAACACAACGAACATGCAACCAAACAGTATTACAGTTAATACAGTGACATAAGGTTGATTTTTAAAATCTTGAAAGTTTAAAGTCTTGTTTGATATATTTGTGTGTAAACACTGGGACTGTGACACCGTGTGTGTTTCTTCCAGTTTGCTCAGATGTCCAGACTGTTCAAGCAACTGGGGCCAGAGGAGTTCCCGCTGATAGAACAGATCTACTACCCCAACCACAAGGAGATGGTGAGTCCTGTGCCCTGCTGTGTGTCCCATCTGTCCTGCAGGGCAGGGCCAAGGCTGTGCGTCATCCTGCGACTGCTAAAACCAGGAAAAGACCCTGTGCAATCAAACCCACAGACCCTGTGCAATCAAACCCACAGACCCTGTGCAATCAAACCCACAGACCCTGTGCAATCAAACTCCATTAGACCCTGTGAAATCAAACCCATAGACCCTGTGGAATCAAACCCATAGACCCTGTGGAATCAAACCCATAGACCCTGTGAAATCAAACCCATAGACCTTGTGCAATCAAACTCCATTAGACCCTGTGAAATCAAACCCATAGACCCTGTGGAATCAAACCCATAGACCCTGTGAAATCAAACCCATAGACCCTGTGGAATCAAACCCACAATTTTAATCTTTCAATTGAACATTAAGAACCAAAGAAAACAAATCTGTTATTAATCCTATTTTACTGAGATATTACATTATTTTTTATCCTGAAAGTCACTGCCCCAACACAGTAGGATTCAGTATTGGGCAGTATATTATGCTTGCCATGTTACCTATGTAAGTAACATGATTATTTAAATTTTGATGAATTAACAGTGCATCTGTTTAGTGGGCTGCCAGGTAAACCTGTGAAAATCCACAGAAAAGAACATGATTTTTGATAACACTAGTTATTATATTTAGAAATGGCATACAAAAGTTGATACAGTTTATGAACAATTTATAAATTGGGAAAGAGCAATCTTTACATTGTGGCATAATGGACACTTTAATGCACAGAGTCTTTAATAGCAGAAGGATATTAGGCCTGTAGGCTTTTTGTACTTATGTCTGTATGAATAATGAGCACGTGTGAGGCTGTTCAGCCATTGGGCGACTCTCTCTCTACACTGTGACGTCCCTATTTACCCAAATACAGAGCATAATACAGCCCTACCGCCCATAAACAGCTCACTCCATGAGTATTTGGACAGTGACACAATTTGTTTTGGCATGAATGAAGTGCGGACTGTCCGTTTTAATTTGAGGGTATCTGCATCTATGTCAGATGAACCATGTAGAAATGAGCCGTTTTTATTCATACGCACACGGCCCTCACACCAGCCAAGAAGGCTCTGCTGTGTGGTGGAAGCCCCAGAATTCAGTCTCTCATAGTCACTGGATTCACACAAGCCCCAGAATTCACTCTCTCATAGTCACTGGATTCACACTTTTCTTGAAATCTTTTATATGCTGCTGTCCATTCTGCTGATTCATACTGCCGGACAATACTCTACTGGGAAGCAGCTATGTCTGCTTTATACTCATTTAAATCTCCTCTTATTTATTTATATATATAGGTATTTATTTCTCTGTGATCCAGGGGGTGGGTGGGAGGGAGGTGTCGCCTGGTATAGGACAGGGGTGAGGGAGACAATAATTTTTATTAATATTAACTTTTGTCCTCTTGCTCCTTTGTACTCTTGTACCCCCTGTCTCATTAATAATTAAAAAAACAATTGATCACAAAAAATATGTACATAACTCTCCTCACTTGCAGTGTTACAAAACTGGAAAGAAACAGGGTTTTATTTATTGTTTTCCCCCATGATGTTACTTTAAATACAACAGCAAAATTTATAGGGCTGCATCTATTTAAGGCATCTCTTTATTCTTTATTATACCCCTGTGCAGCTGCACTGTTATAAAATGCTGTTGGCCGGTTACATGTGGTGCTGCTGAATCCTGTTTTTGAGCTTGGTATGATTATGCTAGTGTGCCCATGTCCCCCCTGGGTGGTGGGAAAGCCCTTGGTTGGCTCAGCAGAAGCTCTGATTGGCTCAGCAGAAGCCCTTGGCTGGCTCAGCAGAAGCTCTGATTGGCTCAGCAGAAGCCCTTGGCTGGCTCAGCAGAAGCCCTGTTTTGGCTCAGCAGAAGCCTTGGTGTTCACAGTGGGGATAATGCCATAGCCAGGCGGGACCCACTGCTGAAGTGAGTTCAGTATCGTTTGTGTCGTCGGGGTGAGTCTTTCCTGGATATGAATTACTTATGCGATTGTAACATCTCTGACTCTGGAGCTGTTTGCTGACTAAGGGAAATGTAGTTTTGTAAGTTGTTTGGCTAAAAGCATCTGTCAAATGACTAAATTGTAAATGTAACAAAAAAATGTCACTCACTCAGCAGGGTTGGGCTCCACGTGTGGCCAGCACAGCTAGTACGAGCTACGGCACTGAGTCTAGCAGCATTTCACTCAGTATGACACAAGGAGCCATATTGAGTATTTATTTATTTATTTTATTTTTTCTTCCCGCTGGGGAGTTTTTCTTTTTTTACCTCACATGCTGGCATTTTAAGGGCTCAGGCTCGGTCTTTCCAGGTTTTGCCATTTCCTGTTTTCCTGCAAAGCCTCTTTGTAAGCGTCTCTGTAAAAATACAAAATGCTGCACAAATAAACTGAACTGAATGTGTGTATGTATATGAAGAATTAACTGACGGGGAAGCCTTCAGCCATTTTGAGATTATAATTCAAATATTTTGCATTGATTGATGCTGACCAATCACGTTTCCCCCGATGCAGATCACGATGATGCTGACCAATCACGTTTCCCCTGATGCAGATCACCAAGATGCTAACCAATCATGTTTCCCCTGATGCAGATCACCAAGATGCTAACCAATCACGTTTCCCCTGATGCAGATCACTACACCTGGGTTCCCGGTGGTCGTGAAGATGGGCCACGCCCATTCAGGCATGGGAAAGGTACCGGAGACCGACAGCTCTGCTTATTAAGTGATCTCAGACCAGACTACACAAGAGCAATGCTAGTTGTATAAGCAGGACTTATACTACATAACTGAAGATTTTTTAAGCATCACCTGATGAATTAAAACAGCCCGTGAGACTCATTTTGTTGTGATTTTGATGTGAACGTGTCAGCGAATGCTGGCCCGTTAACCGAAAATGTGTGCTTGTTTTTTCTTTGCCAGGTGAAAGTGGACAATCAGTATGACTTCCAGGACATTGCCAGCGTGGTGGCCTTGACCAAGACCTACGCCACGTCAGAGCCTTTTATCGATGCCAAGTACGATGTCCGCATCCAGAAGATAGGCAGCAATTACAAAGCCTACATGTGAGTGTTTTGATCTCGCAGTGCAACTGGCCCACTGAGTCCCGCACATTCAGTGCTATCAGGCGCCAAGCACCAAAATATGTTGGTGGCGTTATCTCCACGGAGTGCTAAGCCATGTCATATTCCTGTAACTACAGCGTGATTGTTCATCCCCACCCCAAAAGGCTTTATCAACTTCATCGGACGACGATTGCAGCGAATGAATTCCATGTGATTATGTGTGCGCAGATAGTTTCGACAGAGCTTGAGTGGGAAACTTGTATGAAAGTGCTGGTCATTCAGTTGCTGAGCAGTGTGCTGGAGTAGGCAGCGACATGTTTGCACGTGGGTAAAAGCACCTGTTGTCTATTGTCGGGGGGTTGTCAAGAAAATGGCATGAACCTGTATTTCTTAACTGAGACAATATTTTAAAATTTTAAAAACGCAGTTAGTTTAAGCCCAAATATTTAGGAAAGTCATGGAAGGAGGATCATATAGCATTTACGACGTTGGAGTCATTTTAATTATTAAGTCCCCAAAGTGCAATGGTGTAGCTCTGGCCTGTCTAGCGTCAAAGCAAACTCTCCCTCGCCATCTCACTGCAGGTGTGTGTGTGTGTGTGTGTGTGTGTGTGTGTGCGTGCGTGTCTAACTGAGAAACTTGGTGCTGGTGTCCGAGCGAATCGCATCAAAGACATAGGGAAAAAGATCCGACTCTGAGTAATATTGACCAAATTCGGGAGGAGAAATCATTTGGAGAGAACGCATTATTCCAGTGTTGCCAAATGAGGTATTTGTATTCGGCACCATCCCTAGTGTATTAATTAGAGGCAATGACCATTTGGCCCTTTGTTTCCTTTGAGGGCCAGGGTACAAGAATTGACTTTCTCCCTCACTTGTTGGTTTTTGTTCATCCGTACTTGGGGAACAAACCCGCAGGTTCCTTTACTACATTAAACTACCTATTTCAAAAATGAAGACGTGCCTGCGTTTATTTTTCTGCTTACAAGAGTACGGAGGAATAAATTGATCTCTTTCAAAATTTCACGCAAATGCACTGTTATCATGCCTTTCAACACATATTCTGCAGAAGCTGCTGTTAAGAACAGCATTGGACTGATAGGTCCTGTCAGAGGATGAGCCTTGTTCACTAGTGTGTGTGAGGATTCACTAGTATGAGTGAGGTTTTTAACTGGTGTGTCAGAGATTTTCTCTAGTGTGAGGTTTCAGTAATGTGTCAGAGATTTTCTCTAGTGTTACTGAGGTTTTCACTTGTGTGTCAGAGATTTACTCTAGCGTGACTGAGGTTTTCAGTACTGTGTGAGAGATGTTCACTAGTGTGTGTGAGGATTCACTAGTGTGACTGAGGTTTTCAGTAATGTGTGAGAGTTAAATGATGGTTTTAATAACGTCCCATACAGTACCTCACAGGTAGCAGTACCTGTACGCTGACCCTTTGACCAAACACAAACGCGCAGTACCACTGTGTGTGACCAGTGGTGCACATTGTGTGAGCCTGACTGATCCCTCATAGCTGCTTTGTCCAAATGTTTTGTGATTTATTAAAGAAGTGGAACGAAGTGCCGTCAGAGCCTTTGTGTTTGAGAGCGTTGTCTCTCTCCCTGTGTTGTTTACTCAAGGTGGGTAGAGGAACTGCACTCTGTTTTTATTCTTCCAAACATTCAAAACAACTTAAAAAATATATATATATATATTTTTATTAGTTTTTTTAAAATATTATTTTTATTAAACAGATTCTGGTTTTGCAATTTTGCTATCTTTTATGCTATCTTCTGTAAAGCACTTTGTAAACTTTGTTTTAAAAAAATGTGCTATACAAATAAAGTTTATTATTATTATTATTATTATTATTATTATTATTAAAGGGAATTCTCTGCCAGTGATAAACTGATGATCAATCGGTACAAATCCATCAAATCTGCTCACTGTTTTTGTTTCATAGGAGGACATCGATTTCGGGAAACTGGAAGACCAACACTGGATCTGCTATGCTGGAACAAGTGGCCATGTCTGACAGGTAGGACACAGTGTGTAAGTTTATCAGTGTAATACTGCTATTTTAGATGGAAAAAAATGCAGTGCCCCTGAGGTTACTGTTTTTATCCTGGCTGTGTTTTTTAGCTGTACAGCTGGGTAAGCAGAACTGGGTTTGAGCCGTTTGTTTTGGATTGGTGCAACACATGCCACCGCAGTATTTTAATGGCCAGGCACTCGCTGCTCTTTTATGTGTGAACAATTAATTCAAAAGGAAATACCTGAGCAGCACCTGTCAGTCATCTGTTAAAGGACTTCTCCACAAATGAAAATGGGGGGGGGGGGGGGGGGCTCAACACAAAAACAGCTGTTTCTGTAAAATGGTAAAACATATACGCATGTAAATACCATGAAATAAAAGCGGATAGTTTGTACTTTTGCATAACATTAATCTTTTGATCTCAAATCCAAATGCCTTAAGCATATGGCAAAAATAACAAATTTCACTCTCCTGTTACTATACTTTTGTAGGGCAGTGTATGTAGATGTGCCCAAGTACCATAGAAGTACAGCCCAGCCCCACCCTCACACCACAGGTCTGAGCTTACTGGTGTGCTAAGACATCACCGTGTTTAAGTGGCATTTTAGTAGGGTCCAAGCCGTTCTGTGGCTGAACTGATCAGCTGGAAGCACAGTAAGGCCCTGTGGACTAACAGTGATAACCATAAGTGCTGACTGCACACCTGTCACGCAGGGTATTCTCTCCGTGTTGCCTAGCTACAGCAAAGAGCAGAGACGCCCATGCCAGGGCCGTCGTCAAGCCCTGATAGAGCTGTGCAGCATTGTTGCTTGGTTACCAGTATTAACCAATCCAAGAGCTACTCGCCAGTCATCTGCCAGTCGCTTCCCACGTGCCCCTTTCACAAGTTTTATTTTTACACCTCGACTACAGTTTTTATCAGTCTCAGCCTGATTTATTCTCCTCTGTTTTCTGACTGAATATAATGAAGGGATTGTTTAATAATCCGTTTTATTTATACAGTTGTGGTTGATAGTATTTTAGCATTTTTGCCACATCTACAGAACAGCTCTGAAAGTGAACATCTATAAAACAGATGCGAAAGTAACCATAATGATTGCTGCCACTATCAATCAATCAATAGAGGGCATTTTGAGAAGAAAACTGTGATCACTTTAATTAATTTAGTAAAATTGTAAGGACACAGATACACCTGTCCTACATGCTACAACTAAGGCCTGCTATCTTTGCACCACACTCAGCTAGCCATGGCATGATATCTTAGCAGCACTCTCAGCTAGCTAAGACAGGCTATTTAAGCAGCACTCTCAGCTAGCTAAGGCAGGCTATCTTAGCACCACACTCAGCTAGCCACGGCATGCTATCTTAGCACCAAATTCAGCTAGCTAAGACATGCTATCTAAGCACCACACTCAGGTTGCTAAGACACGATATCTTAGCGCCACACTCAGCTGGCTAAGACATGATATCTTTGCACCACACTCAGCTGGCTAAGACATGCTATCTTAGTGCCACAATCCTTAGGCCTGCTGTCTCTCAGGTGCAGATGGCATTTCATCAGTTCATGTTTCTTATTTTTATAATTATCATTCTGATGGGGTCTGGAGTTAATAGTCACTAGTTTTACCGTTATTTGCAATCTGACCGTTATAACTAGATCACTGATGCAGCTACTTCATGTTTAACAGTCTTGCAGGAAATGACTGCCTGTCATGTTATAGAGACGTGGTCTGTGAGCACATCACACTCTGCTGGAATAAAGGGTATTTAGGGTCTAAGTACGATTGATCCCAAGTACCTCCCCCACAATGATATCTCGTTCTTGTGCAAAATGGATTGAACTTTTTGTTGTTTTGGCACTGTACTTCCACATGTTGGATTTGAAACGAAACCATAGATATGAGGTCAGAGTGCAGACTGTCAGCTTTATTTTGAGGGTATTTACGTCCATATCATATCAAAAATCTGGAATTTAGGAATTACAGCCCTGCTACATTAGGTGGATTAGATTAGAGACTGGTTTATATTAGATATGTTTAGATTAGATTAAAGATTAGATATGTATGATAAGATATGAATAGATTGAATGTGACTGGATTAATATAGATTAGATTCATTTATGCTAGATTAGATACAATACATTTCCAAAAGTATGTGTGCACCCGAACATCACACCCATATGTACTTGTTTAACACCTGGCTCACAGTTGGCATTCCAATTCATCCGAAGGTGTTTGATGGGGTTGAGGTCAGGGCTCTGTGCAGGCCAATCAAATTCTTCCCCACCAAACTCAGCAAATCATTTCTTTATTGACCTTGATTTGTGCACGGGGCCACTGTCATGCTGAAACAGAAAAGGGCCTTCCCTAAACTGTTGCCACAATGTTGGAAGGGCATAATTCTCTAGAATGTAATTGTGTGCTGCAGCAATAAGGTTTCTGTTCACTGGAACTACGGGGCCCAGCCCAAACCATGAAAAACAGCCCTAGACCATTATTCCACTGCTGGCGCTATTTGGGCCAGTACAGTTGGCACTATGCATTCCACCAAACCCAGATTTTCCAGACCGCCAGATTGTGAAGCGTGATTCACCACTCCAGAGAACGCATTTCCACTGCTCCAGAGTCCAGTGGCAGTGTGCTTTACACCAGCGTTTCCCAACCGGTGTGCCACAGCACTCTGGTGTGCCGTCAGGCGAGGTCAGGTGTGCCGTGTGAAAAATCCTTAAAAAACTTTTTAATGTTCAAATTAATTTAAAAAAGCTTAAATGAACAGATCCCATTCACAAAAGCCAAAATAAATGTCATTAAAATGCATATCGCTTAATTAAAACCCCCAAAGAACATTTAGGCCTACGTGCGTGCGTGTGTGGAGGGGGGCTGCAGGGTGTTTATTTTTTTATGCTTTTGAGAGTGGTGTGCCTTGAGATTCTGTAAATTTGGAAAGTGTGCCGCGGAAGGAAAAAGGTTGGGAAACGCTGCTTCACACCACTCCAGCTGACGCTTGGCAATACGCCTGGTGATCCAGCAAATTGAAACCCGTTTATGAAGCTCTTGACCAACAGTTCTTGTGCTGAATTTGTTTCCAGAGGTAGTTTGAAACTCTGTAGTGAGTAATGCACAGCTGCATGGCTATATGCTTGATTGTATGCACCTAATTTGAAGGGGTGTCCACATACCTTTGTAAATGTAGTGTATGATTTAATTCCATTAGTTCATATATGATTAGATATAGACTACACTAGACTTGACTAGAATAGAGTACATTAGATTAGATTAGATTCCAAACTCATTCGCGGTGGGTGTCAGCCGTGTCTCCTCTCCTATTGGTGGTATTCCTGGACCGGATATCGCGGCACAGCCGAGATCTGGAGTGTGTCTGGTTTGGGGATGATGTCGTCCTTTTAGCCTCATCGCACTGAGGCCTCTGATGCGCATCAGAGCGGTTTGCAGTTGTGAGTGACGTGGTTCAGGAGGTCCCTCGGTGTCTTTGACAGATGACCAGCCCAGCTCTCTCCACCCGACACATACTTATTCCCCATCTGAACTGCCTTAATGAGCCCTCTCTCTCCGCTTCAGTTGGTGTGTGATGAGCACAAAATGGTTGCCGTGTGTCACCCTGATAAGTGACACTTTGAGACCATGAAAGTTCTGTACTACAAATCCAATCCATCATTATATTTTGTACAAGGCTGCCTTTTTTATTGCAGGGGTAGCTTTTTTTTAGGAATAAGGAATTTACTAGGAATAAGCTCCATGTTTGTGGCAGAATTTAACAACATCAAAATGCAGATTTGGAGAGTTTAAATATAAATGAAAGACCTGTCTGTCTGTAAATAAGAGATCTGTTTGTCTGTGAATTAGAGATCTGTCTGTAAATGAGAGGTCTGCCTGTCTGTAAGAGATATGCCTGTCTGTAAATGAAAATGAGAGATCTGCCTGTCTGTAAATGAGAGATCTGCCTGTCTGTAAATGAGAGATCTGTCTGTCTGAAAATGAGAGATCTGCCTGTCTGTAAATGAGAGATCTGCCTGTCTGTAAATGAGAGATCTGTCTGTCTGTAAATGAGAGATCTGCCTGTCTATAAATGACAGATCTGTCTGTCTGTAAATGAGAGATCTGTCTGTCTATAAATGAGAGATCTGTCTGTCTGTGTAGCATTCAGACCACCGGAGAAGCGGATTGGTATCGGCTGCGCCGACTGGTGGAGAGAGCACACACACCTGGGCTGTGTAAGCTAATCAGCCTAAGTGCTTGAAGGTGTGCTGCTCTCCACAGTTCGGGGCCGAGACTGGGAGCTCACACCGAGAGCGTTGTTTTGATTTTAGGTTAGTTTTATTTGTGGAATTGTGTTTGCAAAAGATAAAGAAAAAGGAAGTAATCCTCAACTGGGATGCTGGAGGAGCTGGACCCGGCCGGGAAGGCAGGTCAGCTACGGGCAGCGCACGGGAAAGTGGTCACGCCATTTTATTTTCCTTTGTCTTTGTTATTTTAGCTTGTTGTTTTAGTTTATTGCTTTTGCCCGGAACCCATGAGGGGGAAGGGTGAAGGTGTCATTTTATTTTATTTCGTGTTTGTGTGGGTGCGCGCTCTCTCTCTCTCTCTCTCTCTCTCTCTCTCTCTCATGTGGCAGTCTGTAAGTAAGAAATCTGCCTGTCTGTAAATGAGATCTGTCTGTCTGTAAATGAGAGATCTGTCTGTCTGTAAATGAGAGATCTGACTGTCTGTAAGTGAGAGATCTGCCTGTCTGTAAGTGAGAGATCTGCCTGTCTGTAAGTGAGAGATCTGCCTGTCTGTAAGTGAGAGATCTGCCTGTCTGTAAATGAGAGATCTGCCTGTCTGTAAGTGAGAGATCTGTCTGTCTGTAAATGAGAGATCTGCCTGTCTGTAAGTGAGAGATCTGCCTGTCTGTAAGTGAGAGATCTGTCTGTCTGTAAATGAGAGATCTGCCTGTCTGTAAGTGAGAGATCTGCCTGTCTGTAAGTGAGAGATCTGCCTGTCTGTAAGTGAGAGATCTGTCTGTCTGTAAGTGAGAGATCTGCCTGTCTGTAAGTGAGAGATCTGTCTGTCTGTAAATGAGAGATCTGCCTGTCTCAGGGGCGCAGCTATGGGTGGGCCACCCACTTCTTGCCCAGGCCCATCCTAGGGTGCAACTCGCATCTGCCTTTTAGCGATAACAGCAAAAAAAAAAAAGACACACGGACTTGTCACCGTCGTTACTTTGAGAGCGTAATTTCCCTGCTGATACGATACCCCTCCCCCTACTTAGCCTAGTGAAAGCATTTTCATCTATTCAACATCTATTCAATCAAGCTCATCCAAATTCAGTGCACGGATTCCACAAATACAGTACTAGGGAATGAAGCCGAAAGACTAAGTGAAAGGGATGAAAATGCCAACGAGCTTTGATTGATTCTTGTGGCTTTAAACGTTCTTTTATCTGATCCAAAAAAACGAACTTTCGGGTAAGGAATTCTGGTAACAATTTCGGTAGTCTATATAGCCTATCACAGCGTTTCCCAAACGGTGTGCCACAGCACTCTGGTGTGCCGTCAGGCGAGGTCAGGTGTGCTGTGTGAAAAATCCTTTAAAAAAAATTTTAATGTTCAAATGAATTAAAAAAACTTAAATGAACAAATCCCATTCACAAAAGCCAAAATAAATGTCATTAAAATGCTTATAGCTTAATTAAAACCCCCAAAGAACATTTAGGCCTACGTGTGTGCGTGTGTGGAGGGAGGCTGCAGGGTGTTTATTTTTTATGCTTTTGAGAGTGGTGTGCCATGAGATTCTGTAAATTTGGAAAGTGAAAGGAAAAAGGTTGGGAAACGCTGGCCTATCAAATAGCAATGTGTACTTTTATATTTTGACTCAAATTTTCATTCATTTTCCGCAGCTGATTTATGAGACTTTCTCGAGCCGATATGTTTTGAGGACATTGATTAGTTTACGGTACCTACCTGTAATGTTAGTTGTTTAACACAATCTTTAAGTCTAATAGTAATGACGAATCAGTATTACTGCAAATAAGCCTGGCGAAAAAACATCCACATAAGTAGGCAAAACTAAATAGATAAACAATAGCAGTGTAACACAGCAGGCCAACGCATAGCAGTACACTTTCGCGCTTGTAATGTAGGCCTACTGTAAATGCTATTGAGCTATTAATGGAATGTGGCCCACCCACTTTTATTCAGGCCCAGCTGCAATTTCATTTCTGGCTACGCCACTGGCCTGTCTGTAAATGAGGGATCTGCCTGTCTGTAAATGAGGGATCTGCCTGTCTGTAAATGAGAGATCGGCCTGTCTGTAAATGAGGGATCTGCCTGTCTGTAAATGAGAGAACGGCCTGTCTGTAAATGAGGGATCTGCCTGTCTGTAAATGAGGGATCTGCCTGTCTGTAAATGAGAGAACGGCCTGTCTGTAAATGAGGGATCTGCCTGTCTGTAAATGAGAGAACGGCCTGTCTGTAAATGAGAGACCGGCCTGTCTGTAAATGAGGGATCTGCCTGTCTGTAAATGAGAGATCTGCCTGTCTGTAAATGAGAGATCGGCCTGTCTGTAAATGAGGGATCTGCCTGTCTGTAAATGAGAGATCGGCCTGTCTGTAAATGAGAGATCTGCCTGTCCGTAAGTGAGGGATCTGATGGACGTGTGTGTGTCTGCCTGCAGGTATCGCATGTGGGTGGACAGTTGCTCTGAGGTCTTCGGGGGTCTGGATATGTGTGCCGTAGAAGCTCTCCATGGGAAAGACGGAAAGGATTACATCATAGAGGTGAGGCCCGAAGAGCCACAAGCTATGCAATGCATTCCCGTGAATATTCACTTGACTTTTCAAATCATAAATAGGCAATTCTTTGATGACAAATTAGGTTTAAGAAAGTGTTTTGCACCAAGCACAGTTTGAGTGACACACTCATTAGCAAGGTATAGAAGGAAGTGGGGCCCACAGACGTTAATGTGGGGACCTCTGCCCTTTATTATTTAAAGAACTGACACAAAACCCGAGGACCTCGGAAACAATCTTAAATAATGAATTAGTGGGTGATCTCCAGCCCATAAAGACACTGCAGTATAACCCAACGCTGTGTGTATAACCCAACGCAGTCCCCTCCCATGCTGTGAGTAATCGGCCCCAGGCTGAGGCCCTGCTGGATCCAGATGCTGGATCCCAAACAAAGGACTCCTTTACATTTAAATTAAGCGTTATGGACACTCACACTCCACCCCCACACAGGCTCCACCCCCACTCACACCCCACCACTACACACACTCCACCCCCACACAGGCTCCACCCCTACTCACACTCCACCCACACACACACTCCTCCCCCGGACACACACTCTCTCTCTCTTCCGTAGGTAGTTGGACTGACTCAGTCTTGCTCTCTCTCTCTTTCGTAGGTAGTTGGACTGACTCAGTCTTGCTCTCTCTCTCTCTTCCGTAGGTAGTTGGACTGACTCAGTCTTGCTCTCTCTCTCTCTTCCGTAGGTAGTTGGACTGACTCAGTCTTGCTCTCTCTCTCTCTTTTGTAGGTGGTTGGCTGCTCTATGCCACTGATCGGGGACCAGCAGGATGAAGACAGAGCTCTCATTGCTGATGTGGTTCTGTCTAAAATGAACCACACTGTCCCTCGTACCCCAGTACGCTCCCCCCAACGCCCAACAGCGGGACTGCAAGCACAGGTGAGTTCACCCCCGCACCTCCCCCCTCCTCACTACAATCCGTCAGCACAGGTGAGTTCTCCCCTGCATACCCCTCCCCCACCCCAATACAACACATCAGCACAGGTGAGTTCACCCCTGTGTACGCCCCCATAACACATCAGCACAGGTGAGTTCTCCCCTGCATACCCCTCCCCCACCCCAATACAACACATCAGCACAGGTGAGTTCACCCCTGTGTACCCCCCCATAACACATCAGCAAAGGTGAGTTCTCCCCTGTGTACCCTCCCCCAACTACAATACATCAGCACAGGTGAGTTCTCTCCTCCACACACCCCTCCCCCCCCCACCACATTAGCACAGGTGACCTGTAAGTCTCACTGGATTTACCAACAGCTAACTGGCTAAGTGCCGTGTAATATTCACACAAAACCACAAGCTGGCCCAGATTAAACAGTTCTGCTCGGCCTAGTTTGGTTGCTAAGGAAACGTTAAGCTTCTGTTTTGTGAAACATGGTCTCTGCTTTAGTCGTATTCCAACATGGTGCTGGGAGATGGAGTCAAAGAGCTTAAAATAATGGCCCCCAGTTTGTCTCCACCGTGTGACCTCATGTCGGTAATGCAGTGTTTATCACCAATGCAGCCTGCTGTACCTCCCCAGCCGATTCAGCCCCAGGCCTCCAACCCAGTGCCTCCTGCTCAACAGCGCCCCCCTCCACAAGGTAAGGGACTGCACCAAGTCAACCCAGAGGCACATCCTAGGAAAACAGTGTCCTTGAGTGCCACTTCCACTGACACAGCGGCCCTCCAGGACTGGCATTGTAGATAGTGTGCAAGGTGCAAGACCTATGGGAATTAATAAATATGATTTAGCACAGGGAGCTGAACAATACTGTAATTTATAAGTGAACCTGGATGGTTAAACAGATGATTTACTCTTTGAAGAGCAGGTTTTTTTTGGAATGTTTTTCAAAAGTTCAGTGTTTTGAAAGTCAGTGTTCTAGAACTCCTTTGCTTTCAGTTACCAGCTGTAATTGTGACATGAGCATTCGAATGTTCAACAGTGTAAGAACATTCTAATCACATTTTTGTGATCTTACACCTTAAAGCACTGGTACTTAAACATTTTAATATCAGGAGCCAAATCAGAAATTTAGTACCTTTAAGAGACTTGTCAAATACATATACTAGCTTAGCCTAGTGAACTACAGACTCATTCTGGGACCCACCTCTTACACTCTTGGGTCCCATTTTGGGTCCCGACCCATAGTTTAGGAAACACTGCCTTAAAGGGTTAATAAAATCACTGCTCACTTGTTCCAGGTGGCCCCCAGCAGCCCATGGCCAGTCCCCAGGCCCCACGCCAGACTCCCCCAGCCCAGCAGCGCCTGCCCCCCCAGGGCCAGCCCCTCCCCCAGGGCCAGCCCCCCCCTCAGTCGCAGGCCAACCTGCCCAGCCCCAGATCCCAGCAGCCCCCTCAGCAGAGGCAGGTCAGCCCGGGGGCTACCCCCCAGCAGCGCCCGCCCGGGCAGGGCCCCCCACCGCAGAGCAGACCCCCCACAGCGCAGGGCGGGGGGCAGGGCGCAGGGCAGGGCGGAGGGCAGGGTGGGCCCCAGCGAGGCCCGGGCGGGTCCCCCCAGAGCCAGCGCCCACAGCAGCAGTCCCCGCCCCAGCAGCAGCAGCAACGCCCCCCTTCCACAAGCCCCGCCCACAAGCCCGCATCCGGCCAATCGCAGCAAAGACCCCCCCAGCAGCGACAAGGGCAGGCCGCCAGGCAGCCGGCGCAGGGGGGCCCGCCAGCCAATCAGCAGCCGAGACCCACCACCCAGCAGCCACGCCCCTCCGTGCAGGGCCAGGGGGGGCCGGTAGGAGGGGCGGGCAGCGGGGGGGGCAGGCCCCCTGTACAGCCCAAACCACAACCCCTGCAGAGGCCGAGCCAGGACCCCCCCGCGACTGGAGCCCCCCCTCAGCTGAAGTAAGAGAGCCTGGTTTTACTGCTTTTTTACCAGCGGCTGCTATCAGACATGGGTCAAATACAAATACGTATTTGTATTTGAAAATGTAGTCAAATACATATTTGTATTTGAAAATGTAGTCAAATACATATTTGTATTTGAAAATGTAGTCAAATACATATTTGAAGTATTTTCAAATACATTTACACATGAATTACTCTGTATTTGATTTATTTAAATTATTTTCATGGAAAACCAAATACTTTCCCAAATAGTATTAAAAAAATGCATTCCTTTAAATAAATACTTTCCAAACCAAATACTTTTTCAAATAGTATGTAGCACCTCTTAAAAATACATTAAAATACAATTACAATTTTAACATATTTAGAAATATTTCTGTGATAGACAACAGAAATGATGGAGCCAGCAACAATTCATAGGCTTCATACTGAAGGGGGTATCCCAGAGTGGCCATCGATGTGATGTCAGGGAGTTATAATACTGAGGGCACTCCAGGGGAACTACAGTATTATTATTGAATTTATATTATGGGCAAGGGTAGCCTAAGCTGGCAATTTTAAACAACCCATGCGCTGCCCCTAACAGACAGTAGCCTAAATGCTCGTGCATGTCTTTGCATGGGGGGGATGGCAAACTCAGACTTCTTGATAAGCTACTTGACAGTTTATTTGTACCCATGCAATCTTTTTAAAGTTAGTGACCTTTTACTGTATTTCCCTTTTTTTCTGTTGTCAGACCGTTTAACAGCCATATGTACAGTTCCATCTTTTACATTTAGTAAGGTTAGACACTGATGAAATAGAATTTAGCTGTGTATATTCACTACCAATGAACAATGGAAATTGGTACAATCGGACTGGGGCCCTCACCAGTCACATCAAAATACTGTCCAATTAGACAAAATGCTCAACATTCAGAACTGATGGGTTCCTGCATATCCAGTGCTTTTCAAGTCTTTCAGCAGCTTGGTGCAATTGCACATCTTGTACCACTGGCCTTACGTTGTGAAAGTATTTTCAAATAATGCTATTAAATCAAACACATTGTATTTGAAAATTCTGTAGTTGAAATATTTTTTAAAGACAAAAGTAATTGCAAATACATAAATGGCTCCTTAAATGTATTTTCAAATGCTTTTTGTAATTTAAACACTCAGTATTTGTAAATGCTGAATTTCAAATAATTTCTAAATAAGTAATTGGAAGAAATTAAAATACTTTAAATATGTATTTGACCCAGGTCTGGGTGCTATGTTTTAGGTCCTGGGCTTCAAACCCAGCTCTTCTCACCCTGGCTGAAAATTCCAGCTTAAAACAGCGTAAACTGGTCAAGATGGTTTAAGCTGTGGTTTTGACATTTTTAGCTGGTCAACCAGATGTTCACCAGCTAACCGGCCAACATAGTTTGACCACCAGCTTACTCTACCAGCTTAACCAGCCGCAGACCAGCTAGAAGTGTCTAAAACGCAGCTTAAACCATCTTAGAATCCCAGCGGATCGTGGCTGGCGTTTTCAGCAAGTACAATAAGGACAGTGCCTCATTGATGCAGATGCTTAGACATGACAGAGGGTCCACAGGGTCTCAGTCTTTTTGTCGCGTTCTGCCTGAGTATCGAACCTTCTGCGAGGTCATTCCCTGTTACCCTCATACAACGTGCTCGGTTGTATATGCAGCCTTTTCTGGGTCTGCTATAACTATGCATTCTTAAAACACCCTCATAGAATTCTTTACACAACTGTACTGAAATAAGGTGCGTGATGAGCTGTACTTTGCTGTGGTCAAAAGTTATAAGGGTTAATGATTTATGCGAAGAATTCATAAAGGAGCACGGTGAGCAGTGTCAGTAATCTCCGAACGGGAATGCTGACCGATAGCATGGATTAGCATGCAAGTTCCCCTTCACTGCATATATCTGGTTAATGTTAGCTAGCTAACTACAGCGGTCACGAACCGGGCACTGTTAGCAAGCTGACGAGAGTTTGTGAGCTAGCTATGAGTTACTGAGAGTGTCAGAATAATATTACTCTTCTACGAGAAACAATAAGAGTGACTAGTGGGTCAGCAAGTACACCAGTGTTCATTGGTCAGTGGAAAAGAAGCAAGGTAACGCAAGTTAACCCTACCTCCTCATGAACAGTCAGACAAGTGAGCTTCAGGACAGCACTGATTGGGTAGAACCATCATTAGAACAGAATATGCAGAAGAAGAAAATATTTACTCTTCTTTGGATTGAGAACTTCTTACTGATACACATATTATCGCAAGTAACCACTAGAAGTGTGTGGGACGTGTGCGATCATGTGTGTAGCAAATTCTCCGACTTGTGTTTTAATGCCTGTGGATGCGCACCAATGTTGAACTGCATGAATTCAGAACGGATTTCTTTCTCCATTACAAATGCCATTGAGAGTTTGCCACAAGTTTGTGCACTTCTTGGTGGGATTTGGCGCATGCATGCCATGCATGGTAAAATCATTCCCAGCCTGAACACCGCGAGGACGGTGGTGGCTTCATGTTCACCACAGTGCTTCCCCATCACTTTGGGAGTGCAAACGGCCAATGGGAAACAATCTTAAATAACGTAATATGGCAACAAGCCGCACACTTCTCTGTGAACTATTTCTCATGTCAGGCAGAACTTCAGCAAAAGGCTCCTGTAGAGCCTCCAGTAAGACACTCTGGATGTTTGTCATTAGAGCCTGCTGTTTAAATTATACAAATAGTCTTTTTTGACTACATGTAGGTGACAAGTTAGTTCAATAAAACCCTGATAGCTATAGTACTGATAGGTATAACGGAAAGCATGAATTATATAGGGCTTGAGACTAACTATATTTGAGTTAATTTCCTGCCGTTGAAATTGGGAATGAATGACTCACTTTGCTACATTAGTAAGCATTAGTCAGCACTCTATCACAGACTGTGTTACTCCTCATTTCCCAGTAAAACTAATCCCGTCCAGATAGGTCTCAACACCATAATTGTCACTGGAGTAATGGTACTTGTAGTTTTCACCACAGTGTTCACTGGAGTAATGGTACTTGTAGTTTTCACTGCAGTGTTCACTGGAGTAATGGTACTAGTAGTTTTCACCACAGTGTTCACTGGAGTAATGGTACTTGTAGTTTTCACCACAGTGTTCAGTGGAGTAATGGTACTTGTACTTTTCACCAGAGTGTTCACTGGAGTAATGGTACTTGTAGTTCTCACCAGTGTTCAGTGGAGTAATGGTATTTGTAGTTTTCAGTTCAGTGCTCAGCTGCACTTGGGCCTCCTGTTAGCCCCCCATTCACCCCACAGTTGAACAATCCACCCATTAAAATGGTGACAAGGTGTCACGAAATCCACCATACACGTGCTGATAATGGGTACAGTGGGTCTGGAGCTCCACTAAATTGTGATTTATAACAGTGAACGGTAGACTCCACCTATTTTAAAACACACATGCACCCTTTGGGTTAAGGCTAGGGTTAGGGTAGGCCTTTCCATAAACAACAATGCATTTGTGAGTTCACTGCGTGGTTGCAAATCACGGTTTTATGGAGATCTGTGGAGTGTAGGGGGGACCCATTATCAGCATATGAATGGTATATGGATTGCATTTAAATAGCGCTTTTATCCAAAGCGCTTTACAATTGATGCCTCTCATTCACCCATTCACACACACACTCACACACCAACGGTGAAAGGCTGCCATGCAAGGTACCAATCAGCTCGTTGAGAGCAATTAGGGGTTAGATGTCTTGCTCAGGGACACTTCGACACGCCCAGGGCGGGGATTGAACCGGAAACCTTCAGACTGCCAGACAACCGCTCTTACCTCCTGAGCTATGTCACCCCAAGTATGTGATTTTGTAACACCTTTTTAACATTTTAATTGTGTATTTGTGGACAACTGGGTGAAAAATCTCTAGTGGAAACACTGCTCACTGCTCAGCAAATCTAAGAATTGCAGGGCTAGAGACAATTCCATTTCAATTCAGTCAATTCAGAAAAGTCCACAAAATCCATCAACTGAAAAGCACCCTTAAAGTTCTAAGGATTTTTCAGTAAATCATTTCCTGACTCAAAAAAACTGAAATGGCATTGACTCCTAATCTGATGAAAAGATTGAGCGCACGCTGTTGCAGCAGATGGTTGCGTACAAAGTTGTGCTGCCACTTACAGTCTGTTCTGAAAGTACAAACAATAAATAATAAACTACCTTTGCACATTTTTGCCCAGTTGGTAGAACACAAACTCCCGAAGAGATTTAAACACAGCTGAACCAGAAATTATTCCTGTGCGAGAGTTAGTCCCAACTTCTTAAAAGATAAATGTAAAGACACACGGAGGTTGAAAATTTGTTGGCACAGATGAGGGAAGCAACTCCTAAAGTAAAAGTAAACATAGCTCTTCTTTCATGCACTTGAGCCAATCTCCATCCCAACGTTTGCTGCATGACTTTAATAGTCTTTTCCTCTCCTCTATTGCCGTTTTCCTCCCTTTGTAGCAAATCCCAGTCTCTTACCAATGCCTTCAACATTCCAGACCCTACGGCAGTCCCGCGTTCCAGCATTAGCCAAGACGAGGTGAAGGCCGAGACCATCCGGAATCTGCGCAAATCCTTCGCCAGCCTCTTTTCCGACTGAGGCCCCACATTACCCATCACACACACACACACACAGGAAAATAAGATCCAAACCCGTAGGACCAACGGAATGTCCATTCCGCTTCAGTTATGGACATGATATATTTTGGACAACAACAACAACAAAAAAATTGCTGTTATTCAACAACACAAAGTGGACGAACGATCGGTTTGAATTACTGGTCGGGCTGTTTGTGTTCCTGCCACACACACACACACACACACACACACACACCTCTCCTGTATCGTCTCCATTGTGAAAACACACAGGACCTAGGAGGACACCTGCACACACGTGCACATGCTTCTCTCCCTCTTCAGCATGTTCAGTGGTTGTTTTAGTGAAAAAAAGCCTTAACCAGGCAAGTGTAATGTTCTCCCCGTCCTTTAGACCTGTGTCGTCCAACTCATTTCAAGTTCTTTTACAGCCAAGCAAATATACATTCTGAGTACGTTCCAAGTGATAGCATTAGCAAGAGGCTCAAATTTCTATTTAGCATTACAGTTTTTAAAATATTTTTTTAATCCACATTGTTCAATTATAAGTGGTCTTTTCTCTGACATTGACTTTGTTCCTGAAAAATGTATCTTGTTTCATACCTTGGTCTGCTGCAGATGAATTACTTGAAAAAAATAACAAGGCAGTCCAAAATCGCATTTTACTCCACAACATAAGCGTGAATTGGGATTAACTCGGTAAGATATCTCAAATGAAAAAAAGCAAAAAATAACTGCACTGCCGGATACATGCTAGTGTGGAAGCATGGGCTTTTTTTACACCCATACGTGTAATTGAGTAACATTTTACAACAAAATAAAGAGGGTGCTTCTGCACACTCACACACACACCTGAGCTCTTAACCTTGTTATCAGACATAGGTCATTATTTTACATGTGGTTTGTGGAAATATGCTGGTCAAACTGCCTCCTTCTGTCCTCTCCTGGAGATGACGCCTTACAGACCCAGTGGTTGTGTCTCAGTGAAAAGGCTCAGGGCTTCTCTCACAGGAGGCACGGAGCCTCTACGGTAAGCCGGAGGGCACACTAATGTCAGTGTAGCGCATAGATTGTTTTCTCCCGTTTTTGGAGAAGATATGACCACTTCACTACTATGTATTACACTGTCCTAGATGGAATGAACACTGAAGCCCGTTTTGAAGTTTTGCTTAAATGTCCCTGCAATGCAAACGTTTCCGTATCCCACGGCAACTTGCAGCCACATCACATCAAGTGCTGGAAAATTGTTGGATTTTCACACTTGAAGGATAGTCTCTGGAACAAACACTGCTGAGGTTTGCTCACAAATACGAGCAACCTAAAAGTGTGTACATTTCATACGATGGCTGAACTACTCTGCACTAAAGCATTGAACCGTCTTCCATGAAAGAATATCCATCTTGCTGCCATTGTAACCCTCTTAGGTACATGGCAAGATGCTATATTAGTTCAGACATCCTTGATCTGGCCACATCCTGTTAGCCCTTAGCTTTGCCTCTTCTGCGTACCATGCATTAGCTTCTTTGTGCAATATCAGTGATTCTTTGTGAAAATAGTGCATAACCGTGTAAAACCTGTAAACTGTTAAACCAAATATGTTTTGTGCATCTGGTGAGTTATGAATGATACATTGTAAGTGAAGCTTTTTTTCCTCCTTGAACTGTGCTCGTTGCGGCTTGTGTGTTAATGAACTGTCGGTGTGTATGTTTTTATTAATTCTGTGTACTTTCAGTTACTGTTTGTTAATCTCTTGAGGTATGCTCTAATGTGTTTGGGCCTGGAAATATTGCACTCTGTAAACAAATAATTATTGTCATTATTTGAAGAGAAAAATCTGTTTGACTGTTTTCTGTGATTCTTGGGACTTTGTGGTGGAAAATTTACAAAATCCTTGGTAAGACAAGTCTGCATGGAGCACTGGAAAATCACCATTATTTGTTTGAAGTCTCACATGGACAAGTAACCCATGTTATCATCATGTTGAAGCCTCACATGGTGAACTCTGTCATCATGGTGAAGCCTCACAAGGTGAACTCTGTCATCATTGTGAAGTTACACATGGTGAAGTCTCTGGTGCACGAATGTCAGTACCCATGTGCAACTTTCAAGCACGAGCATCTTCATCTCAATCACCAAAATAAAAATGAAGCCTTCACAGCACTGAGTACAGATGAAAGCATATACAATCCTTATTTTTTTAAATATGGTAAATGTCAATGATATAAAACAGTGAATAATACAGTAGGCAAGGACAAGTGTTTTTTCAGAATAGATGGCACTGAATAAATTCAGCACGTTTGGTAACTGCCCTTCATCCAGCTGATTATAAATTACATAAAAAATGATAGTGCTGGGAAGGTGAATCTCAAGGTGTAGTAGCACAGGTATTTTTATGGTGGGTAGATATATTCACAAGTATTCACTGTAGCATGTATACAGGCAAATTCACTTCATCTTCTTTGTTGACTAAAGATTTTTTGATTTCAAGTTTAATTGCATCATTTTCTAAACAAAATCTTTTTCTGTATTTCACCGCTATAATTTTGGTCTTGTGTGCACACACTTCATGTATTTATCCATCGTCTCATAAACTAATGCAAAAGTGTTTGAGGCTTGCCTGAAATGTGTAACATATCGGTAACACACAAGACAATTGATGAAAAATGATTATATATGAAACATATTGTAAATCATGTTGTATTTATTTACACACAGAAATGTATCTTTGGTGTGATGTGATTGTTGGTGTAGTTCAGTAAATGTGGGAAAGTAAGTGTCAAAATGGAAAATTCTATTCTAAAATTATGGAAATTCTAAAGAGAAAAATATTCAATAAAGTCTATGATTAATCTTAAATGCTTCAAGGTTCCCCTTGTTTCTGAAATGCAATGAAAATGAGAAATTAATGTAAGATTTATTTCTCTATTACAGCTTTGTTATTGCTCTGTGTGGTTCGTTCGTGTTTTCAGTTTACATACACTTTGTTAGTATTTGGTGCCATTGCCTTTTAATTGCTCAACTTGAATCAAACGCTTGGGGTAGTCTTCCACAAGCTTCTCACAATGCTGGGCTGGAACTTTTGCCCATTCCTCCTGGCAGAACTGTTGTAACTCAGTCAGGTTTGTGGGCCACCTTGCTCGGACATGCTTTTTCAGTTTAGTCCACAAAAATTCTATGGGATTCAGATCAGGGCTTTGTGATGGCCACTTTGTGATGGTCACATACTTTCACTTTGTTGTCTCTAAGCCATTTTGTTAGAACTTTGGAGGTATGCTTAGGATCACTGTCCTGCTGGAAGACCCAGTTGCGACTTTCTAGCTGATGTCTTGAGGTGTTGCTTCAGTATTTCTAAATAAGCCTGCTTCCTCATTATGCCATCTAAAGGGAAGTGCACCATTCCATTTTCCAGCAAAACACCCCCACAACATGATGCTGCAAACCCCATACTTCACAGATGGTGTTTTTCGGATTAAAAGTGACCAGAGAACACTCCTCCAAAAGGCTAGGTCCTCGTCCTGGTGATCACCTGCAAACTTCATTCTGGCTTTCTTATGCCAGTCTTGGAGTAGGGGCTTCTTCCTTGCACAACAGCCTTTCAGGCCATGGCGATGTAAGATTCTCTTAATGGTAGATACTTTGGTACCTGATGCCTCCAACTCCTCCACCAGTTCCTTTGTTGTTGTCTTGGGGTTCAGTTGAATCTTTCAGACTTGAATCTTTTGAATCTTTCAGCCCTGGGAGTTAATTTGTGCCTCCCTGTGTCGTCCCAAGATTTTTATATTTGCATACAATTGTTTGTACAGATGCTCGTGGTACCTTCAGTTGTTTGGAAATTGCTCCTAAGGAAGAACCAACTTGTGGAGGTCCACAATTTTTTTTCTGAGGTCTTAGCTGAGTTGCTCTGAAGGTAAGCCATTAAATACAGCCACGGGTGCCAAATAAATCCCAATGAACTGACAATTGGCCAATCAGAAGCTTCTAAAAAGTCATTACGTCAATTTCTGGAATCTTTCGGACTGTTTAAAGAGACAGTCAATTTGGTGTATGTAAACTTCTGACCCACTGAAATTCTGATATAGTGAATTAAAGCTGAAATAAATGTGTCTCTAATCTATCATTTTAAAATTACCACTGATGTGAACAAAGTACATGTCCTAATTGACTTGCCAAAAGAAATGTATGGTAACATGAAATGTGCAGAGTTGTGAAAAATTGAGTTTGAATATCTTTAACTTAGATTATGTAAACATTTGGCCTCAACTGTACTTTTTCACGACACTGACATGACAAATAGGAGTCACAAATAATCGCTACATAATCACCGCATTGCTACGACGTGGTTCGAAAAGTACCTAATCAATAAACAAGCAATGTATGCAGCACACAACGGGTGGGAAATGCACTCAGATTAAAAGTGGCCAAAATACCTTCCCCATGATTAATAAGGCGAACCAATGGGGCAGAGTGTGGCACAGTGGGTAAGGAACTGGGCTTGTAACCGAAAGATCGCCGGTTCGATTCCCGGGTAAGGACACTGCCGTTGTACCCTTGAGCAAGGTACTTAACCTGCATTGCTTCAGTATATATATCCAGCTGTATAAATGGATGCAATGTAAATGCTATGTAAAAAGTTGTGTAAGTCGCTCTGGATAAGAGCGTCTGCTAAATGCCTGTAATGTAATAATGTAATGTAATGGGCGGAACAGGTAAGCAGCAGCAAGCTGCAGAGTGTGGAGTAAGCAGCATATTCCACAGCCAAGCGCTAACGGCATCCCTAAACTCTGTGGCTACCCAACACACTACAGCACGTGGACGTGTCGTCATTCTCTCACTCCACTAACCAAACATCCGCATGCATTATTTTCACTGGCGCTTTGATTGGTCCACTGTAATCAGCACCAAACATCCGCATGCATTACCCTTACTGCCGTTTTGATTGGTCCACTGTAATCGTCTGGTCTACAAATGCCTTGTTTCTTGTTTGCAAAACCTTGGCAGGACACCTGACAGACTACCTGTATGGGTCAAGTCAGTTTTAATCCCAAATGGATGGTGCTCCTGTTTCAACCCCTGGAAAAGCGAAATGAGGCCACAATCAAGTTCTATTTGAAACGTGAATAGAAGGATTTGCTACTATGAGTTACGTATTCTTAACAGCCTCTTTGACAACAGAGGCTCTGATTGGTGGTTGCTTGCATACATTCGGTGAGGCTAGGGTTGGGTATATACTACTCCATCAGCACACAACACCGTTTCCCTGATGAAGGCTGAAATCTTAAGGCTTTATCTTAAATCAAAATGTTGAGTGTGGATCTTCTCTAAATGTCATCCAGACTATTGCCAGCAGAAGATTTTATTGTGAGTCAATTCCAATTTCCCCATTGGCCTGTTGAATTGTTTCAGTCAACTTAAAAAAGGGAATCTCTGGCAAGATTCTTTACACTCAGACACACGTTAAAATAAAACCAGGCAAACTCCAAAAGATCTACAGTAACAGGCAGCTGGATGGAAAATCCAGTAATCCTAATCTTTACTCAAATCCAAAATCGTGTCTTTTTCCCCATCCAATTAAAAAGTTTTTTATACACATTTCATATTCATACGCATTCCTTGTAATGCCAGTCTGCACTCTGGAAATCAGAGCCAATAAGAAAACTGAAACAAAATCTTCGGTCACAGAAAATAGAAATTCCAAAGAGTATAAAGTGAGGTAGTCTTATTAGATGACAGCACGATACAAGCCTATACAGTGACACTTCCAAGCCTTACTGCCTTCTGTTTTCTATTACAGCATGATTAGAGCACGGAAAAGGACAGAGAAATAAAAAACTGAACTGGTATCCATATGAAGATTCACTTCTGTAAAAACCACATCCAGAAAATGTAATATACTGCAATACAGTGTTGTAAATATATGGGCATTGAGTACTTCAGAGTAAAGAGTTCTTTAAAACATACTGAAAGTTGAAATTATTTCTGTATTTGTCCATGAAGTTTTGCAATATCCGCCCAATGTATTTTAATAGAATATATTAAGGTATAATCAAGGTCCTTCAGCGTTAAAGTAGATGAGCCACAAAACATGAATATAAACAGTGAAAAATAAACACCATCAGCCCTGACAAATTCAGCATTTTTTTCTTTTCTTTTTTTACAACAGCTGATTATCAAAAAAATAATAATACAAAACACAAAACATTTGTTTTTTCCCCACCGCACCTTTGTAAACAGATCCAAGTGAATTCAAGAAGGTGCCATTTTAGGACTATCGGCCAGCCAAGCCTCATGGAAAAATAAGGAATGCGAGACGGTTGCCCTTTAAATTCCCCGTGAGGTAAATCTGCTTTACGTAGGGACTCTGTCACAACACAACACCCCTCACACTGCTGTCCTTAAGGGCACCTTGCAAGTCAGAGGTTGGAGTCACTTTTAAACCGAAATGGGGCAAACGGTATGATTCTGAAGTCAACAGGAAGTTTGGGAAGGGACTGTCATTAAGGAGAGATGGCGGCGTGCACTGCGTACGGAGGGAAAGCCAAGGCTGTGCTACTTCCCTGCCTTGAGCTTGAGGGACTCTCTGTAGAGCAGGAGCCGCTCGGTGGTGTGGGGGGGCAGTTTGCTCCTCCGGGCCCGAACGATGCAGCTGGCCAGGGGGAAGAGGCGGTCGAAGCCCCCGGAGGTGGCGGGAACCACCAGCAGCTTTCGGGACAGGCTCTGGAGCTGCGGGAAGCGGAAGGCCTCTCTCCAGAAGGCCTGGGTGGAGCTGTCGCCGTCCAGCAGCGGCTCGGCCAGGTACAGGTCCAGCTCGGACAGCTTCAAGCTCTTAGCCGCTGGCTGGAAGAAGCTGAAGATCTTCTTGCGCTTGATGTTGCCGCTGGCGGAGAGGGAGCTGGGGGCTGGATCGGGGTCATCCTGGGAGTGCTCCAGGTCTTCCTGCTTGATGCAGACCTCATCCGTGGCGTTCCAGTGATCCAAGTCGCTCATGGCCGACTCTACCACCGTCCGGGCCTGGAATTTGGAAGGGGCAGCCAGGGTGGCGCAGTCCATCTCCTGCTTGGCATCCTGGAAGGGCTGGAGCTTGAAGCGGGGATCCAGAGTGGTGGCCAGGATCAGGTCCCTTTGTAGGATGAAGGGCTGGAAGTGGGCGTGAAGGCCAGTCCGCAGACCTTTGCAGAAGTGCGTGTAATTGGTGGACCTGGTCTCCAGCGTTTTGTCCAGGCCAATGAGCGAGGGGATGACGAGCGAGAAAGTGACGCCCTCACCCTGCAGCACCTGGATGGCCTCCTCAAAGGGCTCCAGCAGGCCGATGATGTCCACCACCTGCTCCCGCTTGGCCCGCACCATGGGGGGTGAGCTGGACGAGTCCTTAGCCTCGATGCGCGCCTGGGCCAGCAGAGTCATCACCGAGCCCCAAACCGACTCCTGCACCATCCTGCGCACCGAGACAAAGGTGGAGTTCCAGCGGAAGTTGCTGGTGCTGTGGGGCGAGGCCAGGGACAGGCCACACTCCTTCCCCAGGACCTCGTTCCAGTACGCGCTGCGCCGAAAGAAGGCCACCACGTTCTGCACCTGCGACAGCAGGTTCTCCACCACGCGCGAGTTCCTCAGCGCCTCCTTGATGACCTGCTGCAGGAGGTGGGTGATGCAGCTGACCCGCGTGCCAAACTGGATCTCCGAAAAGTCTTCAGCGGGGAGGCAGTCGCCGAGGAAACCCAGCAGCTCTTCCTCGTCCGGGTCGTTCTTCTGAGGGGAGCACATGATCTTGTAGTTGCAGAAGAGGTCGTTGGTGGCGATGGTGTTCTTGGCCTCGTTGGTGACGATGTAGCCGATGTTGTGGGGGAAGAGGCCGTAGCTCAGCAGCACCGCCTCCAGCTCCCGGGCCACAGCCGCCGGGACGTTCTTGCGGCTCAGGTGGCGGAAGGCCACCGTGGGGCGGTGGATGTTCCAGTGCTGGTCGATGAAGTGCAGCTGCACGGCGATGACGGGCTCAGCGTACTGGCTGGCCCACAGGTCCAGGATGACGTGAACCACGGCGTCCCCTCCGCCCACAGCCATGCAGAGCTTCAGCTCTCGGATCAGGTGGGGCTTCACCACCTTCTCCACCTCGTCGTACAGCTTCAGCCCCACGGTGCGCTGGGACAGCCTGGGGTACCACGGCACCGCCACCGACATGAAGCTCCGGAACCCCGACCCTTCCACGAAGCTGAGCGGCAGCATGTCCTCCGCAAGCATCCTCAACATGGCCTCCGTGACGCTCTTCTGCCGAGCCTGCTGGGAGCTGGAGGCGGAGCCTGGAGCAGAACTGCAGGTGGAGGTGGGAGTGCTGCTGCTAGCAGGTGGGCTGCTAGCCTCTTTGACCACAGGAGGCGACGGCAAGACAACGGCCTTCAGTTTAGAGGAAAACGGATTCTTTTTCAACTTGGGCCTTGCCTTCTGTCCCATTGAATCCCTCGTGTGTCTCGTCTATACAGGAGAAAAAGGAATGGGGAGAGATCACCATCTTTATTATGAGTGCAAGAAAACTGCACATGAAAGCTTGCAAATGTGTATGAATGCAGCTTATTTACACCAAACCTTCTATGATGAGTACAAGGTGATGCCTTAGAATAAAATGCAAACACCATCTCCTTAAACTCAGCTTAGGGTACCATTTTACATTTTGAATCTGTCAAGATCATGTACCCATGCAGTGAATACCTGTGTTACCGACGAGACCATGCACCTCCCAAGGAATATAGGCAAACTGAATGGTTATCTGCCTTATACATGCCTTGATTGCTGCAAGAAACTATAGCTCCTAAAACATCATGCTTGACCTACTACACATCATCCTCAGCCTACTACACCTCACCTTTACCCTAACTACACCTCATCCCTGAACTACTACCCATCATCATCAGCCTATGACCCCACATTCCAGGACTAGACCGCATCTCTGGCCAATTAAAGCCAGCAGTGGCCCCTGCACAGGGTGATGGGACTGTTCTGAATACAGGATACACATGCTGGGATACAGGCCTCCCCCTGCCAACTGTTTTCAACCAACGGGAATTGCAAACAGCCTCGGCACACCGCAGGACATGCTTTGTGTGCAGCTGCCTGGAGTCTCAGCCATCCGTAGGGCTGAATAATTCTTCAAACTGCAGTCTAGCAGATATTATGTAATTACACTGCCCGAGGGACTCGTTTCCATAGCTCCAGCGGCCATCTTAAAGTGGTTCAGCACCTGGCCATACAGCCAGTTTGTTACACAGGTGTAAAAAGTTTGCAGGGCACACAAAAACCCACCTGCTCGATAAAATCTGGTTCTGGGTCCGTGTCCAAGACAACATCACACTGGAATTCTACCTGGAAGCATGATAAAATAACCAGGTGAAGCCCCAACGGCATAAAACGGTTTAGTACAAGAGACAAACCTCGCGGTAACACAGGGGCACACATCCCTTCAAGCAGGGCTGTAAAGTGGGACAATACTGTCCTATATGTGATTTTAAACATGTACTGTGCCAACATAAAAAATATTCCTATCACACCAGTGAAACAAGTTGTTTTGTTCAATTGAGTTTTATGTAATGTTAAATCTGCAGGACTCAAAGTTCAATGTAATTTCTCCTCCAAGACAGACAATTAGCTGCATTATGGAAGATGTATTTCAAGTTGTCAGTATCATTGCGCAGCACGCCCCATGAATAGTGACACTTCAGAACTCCAATTCCTGCCTAACACTGCGAGATATAGCAACTGTCAGTAGCGCAAAGTCTGTCGGCTAACAAGATTGAAGAAAACAGCGTGGTCATAGGAGTTATCATCTAGTTGATATTGTCCATTTTGTCTCACCTCTCAACTATTCATACATTGTCTGATTCATACAAGGTCAGAAATAAAGAAACAAAATAACAGAACATCTATCACCATAGTAACATGCACTCATAGGTTCTCTATGGGTTATGCCGATCGTCATAGCAACACTCACACATATACAGGTTCTTATTCTCTCGTGTCTTACACGGACAGAAACAATCGTAGAAAAATGTTTTCAAATGGAAAGCGCAGCTCACCTGTGTGTCAGTGTTGTGGTAGGTGTAGCTCACCTGTGTGTGGGTGCTGTGGTAGGTGTAGCTCACCTGTGTGTGGGTGCTGTGGTAGGTGTAGCGCACCTGTGTGTGGGTGCTGTGGTAGGTGTAGCGCATCTGTGTGTCAGTGTTGTGGTAGGTGTAGCGCACCTGTGTGTGGGTGCTGTGGTAGGTGTAGCGCACCTGTGTGTGGGTGCTGTTGGAGGTGGAGCTCACCTGTGTGTGGGTGCTGTGGTAGGTGTAGCGCATCTGTGTGCCAGTGTTGTGGTGGAGCTCACCTGTGTGTCAGTGTCGTGGTAGGTGTAGCTCACCTGTGTGTGGGTGCTGTGGTAGGTGTAGCTCACCTGTGTGTGGGTGCTGTGGTAGGTGTAGCTCACCTGTGTGTGGGTGCTGTGGTAGGTGTAGCTCACCTGTGTGTGGGTGCTGTGGTAGGTTTAGCTCACCTGTGTGTCAGTGTTGTTGTGGAGCTCACCTGTGTGTGGGTGCTGTGGTAGGTGTAGCTCACCAGTGCGTGGGTGCTGTGGTAGGTGTAGCTCACCTGTGTGTGGGTGCTGTGGTAGGTGTAGCTCACCAGTGCGTGGGTGCTGTGGTAGGTGTAGCTCACCTGTGTGTGGGTGCTGTGGTAGGTGTAGCTCACCTGTGTGTCAGTGTCGTGGTAGGTGGAGCTCACCTGTGTGTGGGTGCTGTGGTAGGTGTAGCTCACCTGTGTGTGGGTGCTGTGGTAGGTGTAGCTCACCTGTGTGTCAGTGTCGTGGTAGGTGGAGCTCACCAGTGCGTGGGTGCTGTGGTAGGTGTAGCTCACCTGTGTGTGGGTGCTGTGGTAGGTGTAGCTCACCTGTGTGTCAGTGTCGTGGTAGGCGTAGCTCACCTGTGTGTGGGTGCTGTGGTAGGTGTAGCTCACCTGTGTGTGGGTGCTATGGTAGGTGTAGCTCACCTGTGTGTCAGTGTCGTGGTAGGTGTAGCTCACCTGTGTGTCAGTGTCGTGGTAGGTGTAGCTCACCTGTGTGTGGGTGCTGTGGTAGGTGTAGCTCACCTGTGTGTCAGTGTCGTGGTAGGTGGAGCTCACCTGTGTGTGGGTGCTGTGGTAGGTGTAGCTCACCTGTGTGTGGGTGCTGTGGTAGGTGTAGCTCACCTGTGTGTCAGTGTCGTGGTAGGTGCAGCTCACCTGTGTGTGGGTGCTGTGGTAGGTGTAGCTCACCTGTGTGTGGGTGCTGTGGTAGGTGCAGCTCACCTGTGTGTGGGTGCTGTGGTAGGTGTAGCTCACCTGTGTGTGGGTGCTGTGGTAGGTGTAGCTCACCTGTGTGTCAGTGTCGTGGTAGGTGGAGCTCACCAGTGCGTGGGTGCTGTGGTAGGTGTAGCTCACCTGTGTGTCAGTGTCGTGGTAGGTGGAGCTCACCAGTGCGTGGGTGCTGTGGTAGGTGGAGCTCACCTGTGTGTGGGTGCTATGGTAGGTGTAGCTCACCTGTGTGTCAGTGTCGTGGTAGGTGTAGCTCACCTGTGTGTCAGTGTCGTGGTAGGTGTAGCTCACCTGTGTGTGGGTGCTGTGGTAGGTGTAGCTCACCTGTGTGTCAGTGTCGTGGTAGGTGGAGCTCACCTGTGTGTGGGTGCTGTGGTAGGTGTAGCTCACCTGTGTGTGGGTGCTGTGGTAGGTGTAGCTCACCTGTGTGTCAGTGTCGTGGTAGGTGCAGCTCACCTGTGTGTGGGTGCTGTGGTAGGTGTAGCTCACCTGTGTGTGGGTGCTGTGGTAGGTGCAGCTCACCTGTGTGTGGGTGCTGTGGTAGGTGTAGCTCACCTGTGTGTGGGTGCTGTGGTAGGTGTAGCTCACCTGTGTGTCAGTGTCGTGGTAGGTGGAGCTCACCAGTGCGTGGGTGCTGTGGTAGGTGTAGCTCACCTGTGTGTGGGTGCTGTGGTAGGTGTAGCTCACCTGTGTGTCAGTGTCGTGGTAGGCGTAGCTCACCTGTGTGTGGGTGCTGTGGTAGGTGTAGCTCACCTGTGTGTGGGTGCTGTGGTATGTGTAGCTCACCTGTGTGTCAGTGTCGTGGTAGGTGTAGCTCACCTGTGTGTGGGTGCTGTGGTAGGTGGAGCTCACCTGTGTGTGGGTGCTGTGGTAGGCGTAGCTCACCTGTGTGTCAGTGTCGTGGTAGGTGGAGCTCACCAGTGCGTGGGTGCTGTGGTAGGTGTAGCTCACCTGTGTGTGGGTGCTGTGGTAGGTGTAGCTCACCTGTGTGTCAGTGTCGTGGTAGGCGTAGCTCACCTGTGTGTGGGTGCTGTGGTAGGTGTAGCTCACCTGTGTGTGGGTGCTGTGGTATGTGTAGCTCACCTGTGTGTCAGTGTCGTGGTAGGTGCAGCTCACCTGTGTGTGGGTGCTGTGGTAGGTGTAGCTCACCTGTGTGTCAGTGTCGTGGTAGGGGCAGCTCACCTGTGTGTGGGTGCTGTGGTAGGTGTAGCTCACCTGTGTGTGGGTGCTGTGGTAGGTGTAACTCACCTGTGTGTGGGTGCTGTGGTAGGTGTAGCTCACCTGTGTGTGGGTGCTGTGGTAGGTGTAGCTCACCTGTGTGTGGGTGCTGTGGTAGGTGTAGCTCACCTGTGTGTCAGTGTCGTGGTAGGTGGAGCTCACCTGTGTGTCAGTGTCGTGGTAGGTGGAGCTCACCTGTGTGTCAGTGTCGTGGTAGGTGCAGCTCACCTGTGTGTCAGTGTCGTGGTAGGTGGAGCTCACCTGTGTGTGGGTGCTGTGGTAGGTGTAGCTCACCTGTGTGTGGGTGCTGTGGTAGGTGTAGCTCACCTGTGTGTCAGTGTCGTGGTAGGGGCAGCTCACCTGTGTGTGGGTGCTGTGGTAGGTGTAGCTCACCTGTGTGTGGGTGCTGTGGTAGGTGTAGCTCACCTGTGTGTGGGTGCTGTGGTAGGTGTAGCTCACCTGTGTGTGGGTGCTGTGGTAGGTGTAGCTCACCTGTGTGTGGGTGCTGTGGTAGGTGGAGCTCACCTGTGTGTCAGTGTCGTGGTAGGTGGTGACTTCGCCCTGTTCCAGCAGCGACGCCACAGCCAAAGGCACGTTTTCGTCTTTAGCGTAGCAGCCCAGCTCCACCCTGCGCTTAATGGTGGAGTTCCAGTGGTTCTTCACAGAGTTGTCCGTTCTGTCAGTCAACAGAATGCAGCTTTAACCCCTGGCCCCTTCACTTCAGACTACAGGTGTGACACTTCAACATTTTCATAAAAGGTAAGAAGCGGATAAAAGGTATAACTCAAATACCCTTACTCTCGAAAAAAACTTTTGTGCCTGAAGCCTGTTTGAGGGGGTGGGTAGGGATGGGATATTATACATGTAGGATAGCATACAGGCTTTGACTTACTGTTACAATGGCAATTATTTTAGAAAAATGTAAAAAAAAATTATAAAAAAATATTTAATAATTTACATTTTCCAATTACGTTTGTTTCTAAATGTTGAAGAATGGCCTGTGGCCAGTCCCACGCCTGCTTTAAACCCTGACCACTTCCCCTCACACAAGGCCTGCAGTTCACTTCACAACCGGAGCTCGACCCTCTGTGAGGCTTTTGTAAAAATGCAACTGGAAACGTGGGGAGAACAAAACACGAAAACAGAAATGTTTTTCTTTGGCACGCCATGAATGTATTAATGCTAACAGACTGCGGAATGAAACCAACTGGCTGGCCCTGCTGTTCTGCCGGCTTTGTTGCAGTCGGTAAGCAGTGAAAACGATCGAATGAAGACGTTCAGTTCAACAGCAGCACAGGCAGTTAAAGGGCGTGAGAAGCCAAAACAGCAGACTGCACCTCTCTCTCTGACTAAAAGTGTGAATTTTTGCTTACACGTCTATATATTCTAATATACACTTAACTCACGAAAAATCAATGATGAAACAATGCAGGAACAAACATTTTTCTAATCACCCATTTTTAATTGCAATCTGTCAAAAATATATAGATTCATCAAAAGCCAACAAACGTCACAAAAAATATATATATTTTTGGTAAATTAACGAAACAATACACCAAACCAAAAGCACCCTGTCTTTTTTCTGTAGCTCAGGGCTACAGGTTCCATTTCCAGGTGGGGCACTACCATTGTAGCCCCGGAGCAAGCCCTTGTACCACTAAGCTGAACTGCTTCAGCTATGTAAAAGAGCGCAGAAACAAAGAAATGACACCGGTGAAGCGAGTGTCCGGTGAACGTGCCGGTGTGCCGGGGGGACTCCACCTGCCGGGCAGCAGCTTGGCGATCTCGGCCCAGCGGTTTCCCAGGACGCAGTGGGCCTTGTAGATGATGAGGTCCTCCTCGGCGGTCCAGGAGGACTTCTTCACGTCGGGGTTGAGGTGGTTGTGCCAGCGCTCGCGGCACTGCTTGCCCTGGCGGCCCTTCAGGTGCCGGGCCACCATGCTCCACTGCTTGGTGCCGTACACGCTCACCAGCTCGATCACCTGGAGGGGGGCGAGGCGGGCGAGGCTGAGGGGGGGGGGGGGCGGGAGTCACACCAACCGCTCTGACCCAGGCCAGGCCTCCCGCAAGTCAGCGCGGCAAGCAGGGAGCGACACAATAACTGTGCAAATCCAAATTAATTAGCAAATCCTGGGGACAGGAACAAAACACGGGGGAGGAATTTTACTTCCTGAACCTGGATTTTCCAGCCGTGGTTTGGGCCACGCAGTCACAGTGCAGCTCACCTTCTCATCCTCCTCCTTGGTCCAGGGCCCCTTGACCAGATCTGGGTTCAGGAATCTGGCCCAACGGTACTGGCACTGGTACTCTGTGCGACCCTGCAGGAAAGAGCATTACAGCACAGTCAGCATCTGAGCTAGACCAACACCAGCCAGGAATGAGCATTACAACACAGTCAACATCTGAGCTAGACCAACACCAGCCAGGAAAGAGCACAACACAGTCAGCACCTGAGGTAGACCAACACCAGCCAGGAAAGAGCACAACACAGTCAGCACCTGAGCTAGACCAACACCAGCCACTCAGCATCTAAGCTAGACCAACACCAGCCAGTCAGAATCTGAGCTAGACCAACACCAGCCAGTCAGCACCTGAGCTAGACCAACACCAGCCAGGACAACACAGTCAACATCTGAGCTAGACCAACACCAGCCAGGAATGAGCATTACAACACAGTCAACATCTGAGCTAGACCAACACCAGCCAGGAAAGAGCACAACACAGTCAGCACCTGAGGTAGACCAACACCAGCCAGGAAAGAGCACAACACAGTCAGCACCTGAGCTAGACCAACACCAGCCAGTCAGCACCTGAGCTAGACCAACACCAGCCACTCAGCATCTAAGCTAGACCAACACCAGCCAGTCAGCATCTGAGCTAGACCAACACCAGCCAGTCAGCACCTGAGCTAGACCAACACCAGCCACTCAGCATCTAAGCTAGACCAACACCAGCCAGTCAGCATCTGAGCTAGACCAACACCAGCCAGTCAGCAACTGAGCTAGACCAACACGAGCCAGTCAGCACCTGAGCTAGACCAACACCTAGCACTGACATCACACAAGAACACACGCCTGTCTACACCCCCCTGCATTGATAACAGAGGCTGCAGCTATGAGCTCTGACCAGCACAACTGGCCATTCCAAACGGAAGAAAATCTCACTTTCTCAAGTATTCAGCCCAAACTGAGGGACCTGCGCACAGCCCTTAAAGCAGTGGTCATTAACCAAACCAAACTAAAATGGCTCCTCTTAACCTGAATGTGTAGAGCAGTGGCAGCTAGGCCCAGGGCCTGCTGGGAAACGGCCCCGCGGACGCGCTCCAGCGCTCAGCTTCACCCAGACCATGCGTTACCCCTCGCTCACCGGGAAGAAGCTGGCGATGGCCTTCCAGTCACTCTGCCCCAGATTCTGAACCAAAATCTTCAGGTTCTCATCCTGAAAATGAATGGAAGAAAGCCTGTGAATATCATCAGCTGCAGCGGCCACACTGAATGAACACAGGGACGTGAGAAAAGCGGCACGTGCGTGATGCACTTATTGATTATCAATGGGCCGTCGGTGCCTTCCTGATGACATCACACTTGCGTATCGCTGAGACCAACACTGGTGGCCTCTACTTTGGTTCTGCGTAAGACGTAAGACCATCTGTGAGTGACATGTAATGAGGACTGATAAATATTATTAAGCATTCCAAAAAAAAAACAAACCATACCCGAAACATACCAATACAAATGAACTTATCTGAAGCCTATTTCTGATCCCAGTGTTTATTTGTTCCCCTAGTCTGGAATGTCCAGTTGTGTTCTTAGGCCTGACTCCCACTGCAGCACAGCCACTCGAACTGGGAGGCCCCAGTCAAGCAGCCACTCGAACTGGGAGACCTCTTCTGCCCACCAGCTGAGCTGTGACTGTATGAGAGAAAGGCACCCATGGGCAGGCAGAGCACTCCCACAGGCAGGGGAGGGCAGGGTACCCCCACGGGCAGGGCACCACCACGGGCAGGGCACCACCACGGGCAGGGTACCCCCACGGGCAGGGCACCACCACGGGCAGGGTACCCCCACGGGCAGGGCACCACCACGGGCAGGGTACCCCCACAGGCGGGCAGGCAGACTATAAACATCCAATCAATCAGAGGTGGAATCTAGTAGAATTGATTGCATAGTCTACAATGGAATGCCATATTGGAGGAAATGTCACCACTCAAGGAATTTTGAATAATTTGATTACTCCATTAATAGCAGTGGACACGCAGGTATTAATTCTGCGGTCCACAGTCCACACCTGTAAACTATTCCCTTTTGACAGCTGCCCCTGTTTGAAAGTTCATAACCTCATGTAAAAAATTTTTTTTTAAAAGACACATGAACTTCACTAGTATGCTAACATCGACTAGCACACTAACAACATACAGCTAATTTTTTCCAACGGCGCGCAGGGACTGCCACCGTGGCCTATGCATGGCAAATTGCACGCACGCACGCACGCACGCGAAATGTGTCTGCGGAAGTCAGTTGCGCCGTGGGTCTGGACGGTTCTGTGCTTGTTATTTATTTTTGCAGCTAAACTGCATCAAGCTGGAATTCCCAATTCAACTGTTACATACTAGATACCTCAAAAGTATGAAAACTAAAACTACAAACTGTAAGGGTTGGTAGACATGAGCAGTTTATTAATTCTGGAGAAAGCTAATATTTTGTAATTATACCGACAATGTAGTTCGCTTACCAAGCAAACACATTAGCGTCACAATACCACTAAATAATGTTAAAACAGTTGGTACTGTAATCAGCTGAAAAATATGAAGCCCTATGAGGTAGCATACCGCTACCCAAGATGGGGTTCGTTTGCTCTGACTCGTCGGCCCCTTCATTGTACAAAAAGGACGGGATGTGCAAAAAAGAGCATGGCTCAACAATTCCTTCATTTTAAAGTAGCTTCTTGTACAGGGGGGTTTCACAGGTTCACAGGGTCAGAGTTCATCCAAGTGAACTTGGCACAATGGTGATAAAAGTAACCACTGAGCAAAATTCGCACTGCAACCAGAAACAAACTTCAAAGGGGCAGTTCACCCAAAAATGCACTGTTCCCACGTACCCACTATCTATCTATCCATCCAGAGAGTTTCACTGAGATCTGAGCAGTTTTCCAGATACCCGCTGCAGCTCACGGCAATACAACAGACCTCAACACAGCCATACATTTATGGCATTCTACGTGCCAAAAATATACATTGGAAAAACTCAACAGCAATGACTCTTTCCAAATACAACGCCATGGATACCCATGAACATCCACAGAGCTTAATTTGTGCAGCTTGATCAAGAACTAGGCCTACTTCTACCAAAGTAAGCCAACTGTGTATATCTACACAGTCTCCACCAAAGCACACCGTGGAGTGCTAGAGCTTGTAGTCCTAAGACCAGGAAGTGAGCATTTTTGATCCATGGGTTCGAGCGTTTGGGGACTTCCAATGCTTTGATTTTGGCAGAACCTAAGCAAATTTCACATTTTGTTCAATTACATAAATTACACTGCACTAATATCTCAACCATGAATTTCAATGCTATTATGTGTTTTAATAAAGTAAGTTGCTAAAAAGTTGCTATATAAAAACTACAACAAACGGTCACATTCCACCAACATCACAACCACAGTTTCATACTAGTCTGCAGGCACAAGACTTTGCTCGGATATAAACAGTTGGCATACTTCAGTAGAAGTAGTAGTTCTCGATGAAACCATACACAAATTAAGATCTGTGGATGTTCGTGAGTAACCGCGGCATTATATTTGGAAAGAGACGTCAGGGTTTTCTAATGTAAATTTCTGGTGCTTTAAGGGCCACAAAACTTGGTCAAATTCAGGTCTGTTGTACCAGGGTGAGCTGCAGTGGATATCTAGAAAACTTGTCAAATCTCAGAAAAATAATCTGGATGAATAGACAGTACTCTAGGTAAGTGGCAACATACAGTTTTTGAATTTTGCTTTCATCTGATCTGGACTCTTCAGCTCTTCTGGGGTCCAGAACGAAATCCAGCCAGGCTCACAACCCCAGGGGCAGCTGTGGCAGGAACGGTCCAGTGAATAGCTGGTGATAACACCACCCAAAGAGGGAGGCTCGGGACGGCAGGGTAAGCCCAAGTTCATCATCGTGCAGAAGCACATCCCACGGCTACACAGCTAGCCCTAACCCCAACCGCCCAGCACCACGGTTACACAGCTAACCCCAACCCCAACCGCCCAGCACCACAGTTACACAGCTAACCCCAACCGCCCAGCAGCACAGTTACACAGCTAACCCCAACCGCCCAGCACTACAGTTACACAGCTAACCCCAACCACCCAGCACCACGGTTACACAGCTAACCCCAACCACCCAGCACCACGGTTACACAGCTAACCCCAACCGCCCAGCACCACGGTTACACAGCTAACCCTAACCCCAACCGCCCAGCACCACGATTACACAGCTAACCCTAACCCCAACCGCCCAGCACCACGGTTACACAGCTAACCCTAACCCTAACCACCCAGCACCACGGTTACACAGCTAACCCCAACCGCCCAGCACCACGGTTACACAGCTAACCCTAACCGCCCAGCACCACGGTTACACAGCTAACCCCAACTGCCCAGCACCACGGTTACACAGCTAACCCTAACCCCAACCGCCCAGCACCACAGTTACACAGCTAACCCCAACCGCCCAGCACCACAGTTACACAGCTAACCCCAACCGCCCAGCACTACAGTTACACAGCTAACCCCAACCGCCCAGCACCACGGTTACACAGCTAACCCTAACCCCAACCGCCCAGCACCACGGTTACACAGCTAACCCTAACCGCCCAGCACCACGGTTACACAGCTAACCCCAACCGCCCAGCACCACGGTTACACAGCTAACCCCAACCGCCCAGCACCACAGTTACACAGCTAACCCCAACCGCCCAGCACTATAGTTACACAGCTAACCCCAACCGCCCAGCACCACGGTTACACAGCTAACCCTAACCCCAACCGCCCAGCACCACGGTTACACAGCTAACCCTAACCCCAACCGCCCAGCACCACGGTTACACAGCTAACCCTAACCCCAACCGCCCAGCACCACGGTTACACAGCTAACCCTAACCGCCCAGCAGCACAGTTACACAGCTAACCCTAACCGCCCAGCACCACGGTTACACAGCTAACCCCAACCACCCAGCACCACGGTTACACAGATAACCCTAACCACCCAGCACCACGGTTACACAGCTATCCCCAACCGCCCAGCACCACGGTTACACAGCTAACCCTGTTTGGGGTAGAGTGGCCCAGTCGGGGCTGTTTGAGGTATGGCTGGTAGGGGCAGGTTTGGAGTACTTTGTGGTCACTGTGTCACTCACCTCCTCCCGCATCCACTTGACACTGACCTTCCCGCTCTCGCGCTGTTCCGCCACATCAGAGTCGGTGTCTGGATAGAGCGTCTCCTCACCATCCTCCCTGGAGCAACAACACAACAGCTCAACACAGCAGCTCAACACTATACCAGCACAACACAGCAGCTCAACAACAGGGCTCAACACTATACCAGCACAACACAGCAGCTCAACAACAGGGCTCAAGACTATACCAGCACAACACAGCAGCTAAACACAACAGCTCAACCCCAGGCCTCAACACTATACCAGCACAACACAGCAGCTCAACACCAGGGCTCAACACTATACCAGCTCAACACAACAGCTCAACCCCAGGGCTCAACACTATACCAGCACAACACAGGAGCTCAACACCAGGGCTCAACACTATACCAGCTCAACACAACAGCTCAACCCCAGGGCTCAACACTATACCAGCACAACACAGGAGCTCAACACCAGGGCTCAACACTATACCAGCACAACACAGCAGCTCAACAACAGGGCTCAATACTATACCAGCACAACACAGCAACTCAACACTATACTAGCACAACACAGCAGCTCAACACCAGGGCTCAACACTATACCAGCACAACACAGCGGCTCAACACCAGGGCTCAACACTATACCAGCACAACACAGCAGCTAAACACAACAGCTCAACCCCAGGGCTCAACACTATACCAGCACAACACAGGAGCTCCACACCAGGGCTCAACACTATCCCAGCACAACACAGCAGCTAAACACAGGAGCTCCACACCAGGGCTCAACACTATCCCAGCACAACACAGCAGCTAAACACAGCAGCTCAACACCAGGGCTCAACACTATACCAGCACAACACAATACCAACACAACACAGTAGCTCAACACCAGGGCTCAACACAGCAACTCAACACTATACTAGCACAACACATCAGCTCAACACCAGGGATCAACACTATACCAGCACAACACAGCAGCTCAACACAATACCAGCACAACACAGTAGCTCAACACCAGGGCTCAACACTATACCAGCACAACACAGCAACTCAACACTATACTAGCACAACACATCAGCTCAACACCAGGGATCAACACTATACCAGCACAACACAGCGGTGTGCATGATTTAATATCCCAGCTGAAGATGTGTGCGCATGATTTAATATCCCTGCTGAAGATGTGTGTGCATGATTTAATATCCCTAATGAAGATGTGTGTGCATGCTTTAATATCCCAGATGAAGATGTGTGTGCATGATTTAATATCCCAGCTGAAGAGGTGTGTGCATGATTTAATATCCCAGCTGAAGAGGTGTGTGCATGATTTAATATCCCAGCTGAAGAGGTGTGTGCATGATTTAATATCCCAGCTGAAGATGTGTGTGCATGCTTTAATATCCCAGCTGAAGATGTGTGTGCATGATTTCATATTTCTGCTGAAGATGTGTGTGCATGATTTAATATCCCTGCTGAAGGTACTGCTGTGATGGCCATTATAAATAAATTCAGTTATATAAAATTTTGTTTTTATATTTAGCATTTTCCCTCATTTCTGTTATGGAGCATGTATATTATGGCTGAAGCATGAATATATGGAAACAGCAGAGATAAAGTATCAACTGTTTTTTGTTGTCGTTTGTTTTTACTTGATGAGAAACGATTTCAACAGCAAATGACCCACTTGATTTGTTGATCTGTATCAATAAATCCAAATCCAAATGAAATATCTTAAATACTGAACCAATCAATGAAGTGAAATCCACAAGTATTCCATGTTCATAGCTGGCAATGCATTGTGCATCCAAGGTTAAAATTCTTTCTTTTTTCAAAGTAAAATAAAATATACATTAATAATTAAAACACACATATACAACCATGATAGATTAACCACTGGTTAGGAAGCATGACATGGTCCCTTACCATTTCTAGTACTAGAATATAGGTAGCTACACTAGTCTATATACCGGTAACTACTTGGCTCAAAAAACTTATCATAACAATATGGCTAAAATTCCAACTTTGGCTAAATAAATAAATAAATAGTGTCAGACGTGTGATTAATGCATTTCTATCTAAAACACTATATTCGAAATAGAACACCAAGAAGAAACATGAATCTAACGACTAAAAACTAAAACCAAGACCCCTCCCCCACTTGGGAATGCACACTTCTTCCAGCTAGCGACACAAGCTAAAAACTAACGTTACACAGTAAGAAACTGAACATCTGAGCCATAAAACGGCAGCTCAACCGCTCGTTAAAAACACAATCCAGCGAACGTCAAGTAAATATATCCAATGCCAGTTAATACCTCTCGATAGCATTTTAACATCGAAAACGGACATGTCCACAGTTTCCACAATGTTTCACGAACGAACACACTTTCCCCGTTTTGCTAACTAGATAGCTTTCCTGATTGCAACCTGAAAATACTACCAAAGCAATTCCTTGCTTGCAACTGCCCTGCGGTCGTACCATTCGCTGTTAAGCAATTAATCGTTCACTACTTGATTTTACATCAAAATGCAACATCTACTTTGTAGGAAGCCAAGTGGTCGGTAAAACATTTCACCACTAGCTAGATGTACATTTGCACGAGTGTTAATTCGCCAACTGCTCGCTTCGATCGACGACTAACCGTGTTCGGTTATAAACAACTCCGAGTCACTTCAGCTAAATTACTCTATGCTTGCAAGGTTTAGCCCAAGTTACAACTTTAACTAACCTCAGTAAGTTGCCTGGCTAGGCACTGAATCCGAATTCATTTCACGCGCAAGTAACGAGATAACCGGTTATAACCGTAACATGTCCGTACATTGTATTTAAATTTGCGCTGTTTTCCGCGGAATACTGCGATGTAAGTGTTCGGAGTTCTGATCACTTACCCGCGAGGCCACCAGGACATTTCACCGCCGCAGTCCCGAGGTACCCGACAAAATCCAGAATATAGCGTAGGCTACGCGTCTACCGCGTCAGCTCAGTTCATAGAAGTCCAGAGTCAAAACAACTATTACGGTAGTCGTTCGCTTCTGCGATATATGGGTCTATATATTTTTGGTTTTCTGCAAACAAAAATGATATTGTTGTAGCAACATGCAGGTCTCGCGCTACAGTTTCTATCTCGCGCCCACCATGTCTCGTGGGGTTTCCCGGGAATTACACGCGCGTATTTGATGGGAGGAGCAAACTGCGCCATCATGCCCGCGAAACCAGGACCGAGCTACCCTGCTTACCCTTAAAAATGTATTTGATTACCCGCTCTATCAAAAACGAAGCTGTATGCCCGTTTCAGGTCGTCTGCACCATAGGCCCTAACCCTGACCCAAAAATAGTTATTTTATGAAATGCATTTTTATAAATAAGGCCACCAAAAGCAAATATTCATTTAAATATTTCCAATGGTCCAACTACAAATGTTAGTTAGTTGTATGTCGGCTATATACAAACCAATGTTATCCTCAAATCACACATAAGAATAAATGCCTTGAATAAAATATCATATGCAAGTGAGAGTATTTTATGGAATATGTGTTCATACAGTTTTAAAAGAGTTTAGTTTAGGTCATTGTACAGTCTTAAAAATGGGATTTCATTTTTTGAATAGCTTGCCTAGTTTTTGTGTGATGTTATTTGGCTAGACTGTGTTCTGAGCTGGAAGCATTGTGCATGCCCAAGTGTCAGAGGGGTCTTAGTTTTTCGGTCGTTCGATTAAAAAAAAAATTAAATTCATGTTTCTTCTTATGTTTATCCATGTTCTGCTGAAAATGTAACATTTTAAAATGCATGAACCACATGGCTTACATTATTTATGTGTGCATTAAATTATTTTATAAAATGATAGTTCCCTTTCACAGAGACAACATATTTGTCTCAGGTGTGCTATTCACAAGCATACTCACTTACCTGGACCAATCAATTGATTACCTTTATTTAAACAGGGAAGGCCAGTTAAGAACAGAGCTCTCTTTTACAATGGCTCCATGACTTCACGGAATAACAGATATAATAACAGAAATGATAATAAAAGTGATGATATTAAGTGAAGGTCACCCTACCTTCTGTGATCTAAAATCATCCCCAGCAGTGAAGCTGAAGGTACTATGGTAAACTGCATCGAGAGATACAGTAGGTGCTGTTGGATGCATATAAAAATGCCACCATAGTCTGAAGGTGATACAAATGTTGCCTGAACAATTTAAAATATGGCTTTAATGGTCAGACATTGCTTATTTCTATAGAGAAAACCTAATTTGCATTTCAGTTTTATTTAACAGTTTGTCGACGTGTACCTTATACAACGCATTTTTGTCTAACCAGATACTCAAATATTTATAACATTGGACCCTTTGAATTTTCTACATCATCTTTGGTGAGTATATAGAAACCAATTTAGTTTTTCTATTTAGATGTACTAATGAGCACAAAGTTAGTGTTAGGGTTTAGAACAAGCTTAAGACTGATGACAGCATTTTGAATGGCAGAAAAATCAGTCTGCAATTTACTAAAAGCTGGATTAATTGAGGGTGTGGATGCATAAACAACAGCGTCATCTGCATAATAATGAACAGAACTATTAGTAACTGGTGGTCCTAGGTCATTTATAAAAATGTGAATAACAGAGGGCCCAAGATTGAATTTTGTGGCACACCCTTTGTAACCTCCAGAAAAGCAAGCTGATGCCCATCAAGCTTAATTGCTTATGTTTTGCTGTGTAAATACCACTTACAAGCTTTTTTCATCAAAACCAATGGATTTGAGTAGCATGTATAAAAATGCTGAACAGGCTGAGTTGATCTCGATTTTTGATCAAGATGACGAGAGGAAAAGATCTGAGTGACTTTGCAGGAGGGTTCATTATTGGGGCACGGATGGGAGGAGCTTCAGTCACAATGACTGCTCAACTGGCTAGTGTTTCAATAGAAACAGTGACATTTGAAATTAGATCTATGGGAAAGACATCAGGAAATAGGGTTGTAAATTGTGGTCAAAAGCACACACTCAATGACCGTAGTGCTCATGCATTAGTACGATATGTAAGGAAAAACAGAAGAGCACCTCTCCCTCAGGTGACAGAATGTATTGCAAGACATGATCAGATGATGTCAGCAAGAACAGTCCGTCGATAACTACATGTAGAGGGATATTATAGTAGGGTTGCAGAAATCCCTCATTATATAGACAAATGCACATTTGAGAGTTCAGTGGTGCAAAAACCATATGCACTGGTCTACCGAGATGTGGACAAAAGTGCTATGGTCAGATGAGTCATCCTTCACCGTACTCTCAACAATTGGGCGAGTGCATGTGTGGCGTACACCAAGAGGATGGAACGGGCCTGAATGCTAGTCGCCTACAGTGAGCTGGTCCGGTGGCTCTGTTACACTGTGGGAGGAATTTTCCTGCCATGGTTTGGTCCACTTATCCCCCTAGAGGACTGGGTCACTGCAAATCAATACAAAGTTATTCTGAGTGATCACCTTTATGCTATGATGAAACATTTCCTGATGGGAGTGGTCTCTTCCAGGATGACAATGCCCCCATCCACACAGCATGAGGGGTCACTGAATGGTTTGATGAGTGTCAAAATGATATGCTATGGCCTTCGCAACCACCAGATCTCAACTTGATTGAACACCTATGGGAGACTTTGGACTGACATGTTAGACAGCACTCTCCACCACCATCATCAAAATACCAAATTAGGGAATATCTTTTGGAGAAATGGTGTTCCATCCCTCCAGTAGAGTTCTAGAGACTTGTAGAGTCTATGCCAAGATGCATTGAAGCTGTTCTGGCAGCTCGTGGTGGCCTAACACCTTATTAAGACACTTTATGTTGGTTTTTCCTTTAAATTTGTTACCCGTCTGTATATATATAGTGTTACGACCTCGTTGTAAGTTTTGTGTTTACATTCTTTGTATTTGCTGTGTGAGTGTCCCTGATTTTCCTCCGGTTCTTTGTCAGATTGCCCATTTTTGTCTCCGGGTTTTCGGTTTGAAAAAGACACGGTTTGCCATTCGCTGGTGGAGAGTCGCTCTGAGGATTTTGCTCAGTACTTGTGGATTGCGATTACTTCATTGCTGTTTTGCGTTTGACCCCAGCAGACCCTGCGACTCTCCAGGACCAGGGCCGGGGACCCCAGCAGACCCTGCGGCTCTCCAGGACCAGGGATGGGAACCCTTGATATAAAGGGATACCTGTAAATTCTGTATACAGTAATTAAGGTACATTCTTAATTCTTATTAGATGCTGAGCTTCAATGCACAGAGCTCTGACCCCAAAATCTTCAACAGTACATTTATTGTTTTTGATGGTTTGAAAGACATTGTGACCCAAGAACTGCGAATCTCAACACAGTCTGTGCGCCTCAGAGAGAGAGTCCTGCCCGAGAATTCTGCGACACGTCGATACGCATTTTACACATTCATTCATTCTATTTATGAATGTAAGGAAGCTGGAAAAATTTTGGCCCAGAAATGTTTTGCAAATTTCATTTTGGCGAACATTCTTTTTTAAATGATCAAACTGAGGAAATACAAAGAACTGTAACTCGTTAGAGAAATTTAAAGAAACGCATTCTGAAAAACTCGCCACACAACCGACAGTCCTTCTGGAATGACCCAAGTAGCCCTGTCTGAGGATGGCACAGAAAAATAAGAAAAGCACAAACTGTTGTGAATGTTGTATTGTTTGGCTACATTATTGTAGTATAAGTCCCGAATCACTGCAGATACTTTTAACACTGATTTTCTATTGCACTGTGAGTGCGTCAAAAACACACCTTGCTGAATGCAAATGTATAGGGACGTATGGCACAGCCTGCAGGTCAGGCTCAGTACAGATGTGACTCGATATGGCCGTGCCATTCTCACTCTCTCTCTGACAGGAGCTGAACAATACACACACAGAGGAGGGAAAAGGAGGAGCCTGGCCCACCATGTGCCGCAGGATTGGGCGACCACCAGAGAGGCGGGGTTTGGCACATTACACGCCACAGGATTGGGCGACACCAGGAGAAGGAGGGAGGCTGGGTTTGGCACATTAAACGCCACAGGATTGGGCGACACCAGGAGTAGGAGGGAGGCGGGGTTTGGCACTTTACATGCCACAGGATTGGGCGACACCAGGAGTAGGAGGGAGGCGGGGTTTGGCACATTACACGCCACAGGATTGGGCGACACCAGGCAAGGGAGTGGGAGGGAGGTGGGGTTTCACACATTATTCGTCGCGGGATTGGGCGACACCAGGCAAGGGAGTGGGAGGGAGCTGGGGTTTGGCACATTACACGCCACAGGATTGGGCGACACCAGGTGGGGGAGTGGGAGGGAGGCGGGGTTTGGCACATTATTCGCCGTGGGATTGGGCGAGACCAGAAGTCACTTCAGGCCTTCGTCGGTGCTCTTGAACATGAGAATAGCATTGTAGATCTTCAGAGCTGGCCCCAGCTTAATACTCATGATCTTGACAATGTCTGTTTGAGTCAGCAGCAAGAAAGCCTCTCCATCAATCATCTGTGGAGACACGCCCACTGCTCAGTTTAGCTTGAGAGAGGAACAGAACAGGATTGGACACACATTCAATAGAGAATATACCATGGATGGGAACAGAGTAGGAATCCTCCTTAATTCTGCTCAAGGACGAATAAGCCTTCTGTTCCATTTAGGCTCTCACCTCATCTCTGAACAGACGAGCTTGTTCTTCACAGCCAGTCAGGTTCTGAACAAAACCAAAGACCTGTCAAAAAAGTTTTACATATTTATTAGTACAGATGAAAGAGTAAGCATGATTAATTAGAGGTATAACCATGAGTTGTCTCTACCTGGTTTCTTAACATGCATTCTGCTGAGTGTCCACCAGGTGTCTCTATAGTCACCACATTTGGATTAAGAGGGACAAAACTATGCACTATGCCACTAATTTGACTGGTAAAAAGATTGGTAATGATTCTTTTGACATACTGGCCTTTAAGCAGTGAAAAGTTGACCACACCTTCCAGATATCTATAAACAGTGAGTAGATGGAGATAAAAACTTTATAAAGTTTGCATAATGTAACAGAATCCAACTTTTTGGCCAGATACTTTTTTCAATTTTCTCCAAATTTGGAATTCCCAGTTTAATAAAACCTGCACCTGAACAGTTCACCACACTCAAAAGCTCATGGAAAGGCACCCGGAACAGGCTGACTGTCCCAATTATTTTCTATTTTAGAACCTTTTCTTAATTCAAATTTTTAAAGTTATCCATGAGTTAGTGTACAAGCAAACATCGGGAAATAGACCAAATTAGACATTGAACTTACACGGATTACATTTTTACATACATTCCTTTTATAGCTGGATTTTTTAGGTAATTCGGGTTAAGCACCTCTGTTCAAGGGTGCAATGGCAGCGTCCCAGCTCAGAGTTATAATACTAACCACTATGATACACTGGAAAATAAAGCTGTGAGGTGTCAGTGAGCAGGTTTCAGTCGGGTGAGCAGATTTCAGTGGGGTGAGCAGGTTTCAGTCAGGGGAGTAGGTTTCAGTCGGGTGAGCAGATTTTATTCAGGTGAGCAGGTTTCAGTCGGATGAGCAGGTTTCATTCAGGGGAGCAGGTTTCAGTGGGGTGAGCAGATTTTATTCAGGTGAGCAGGTTTCAGTCGGGTGAGCAGGTTTCAGTCAGGGGAGCATGTTTCAGTCGGGTGAGCAGGTTTCAGTCAGGAGAGCAGGTTTCAGTGGGGTGAGCAGGTTTCAGTCAGGGGAGCAGGTTTCAGTCAGGGGAGCAGGTTTCAGTCGGGTGAGCAGGTTTCAGTCAGGGGAGCAGGTTTCAGTCGAGTGAGCAGGTTTCAATCAGGGGAGCAGGTTTCAGTCGAGTGAGCAGGTTTCAGTCAGGGGAGCAGGCTTCAGTCGGGGGAGCAGGTTTCAGTCGGGGGAGCAGGCTTCAGTCAGGGGAGAAGGTTTCAGTTGGATGAGCAGGTTTCAGTCGGGTGAGCAGGTTTCAGTGGGGTCAGCAGGTTTCAATCAGGTGAGCAGGTTTCAGTCAGGGGAGAATGTTTCAGTCGAGTGAGCAGGTTTCAATCAGGGGAGCAGGTTTCAGTCAGGGGAGCATGTTTCAGTCGAGTGAGCAGGTTTCAATCAGGGGAGCAGGTTTCAGTTGGGGGAGCACGTTTCAGTCGAGTGAGCAGGCTTCAGTCAGGGGAGCAGGGTTCAGTCGGGGGAGCAGATTTCAGTTGGGGGAGCAGGTTTCAGTCGGGTGAGGACTGTGCAGTGCTCACCTCCTCCACAGTCCAGCCAGCCACCTTGCTGGAGTGGATTCCAGCCACTCCGGGCAGCAGCTTGCAGTGCTGCTCCCAGCACAGGGACAGAGAGCGGTCAGGGTGAGCCGACAGCGCGGACATGAAGAGCGAGGGGTACACGGCCTCCGCAGACAGGCCTGCAGCGCACACACACATACACAATATATATAACCTAGCAGCACACACACACACACAATATATATATAACCCAGCAGCATACACACACAATATATATATATATATAACTCAGCAGCACACACACACACACACAATATATAACCCAGCAGCACACGCACACAATATATATATAACCCAGCAACACACACACACACACACACAATACATATATATATATATATAACTCAGCAGCACACACACACAATATATATATAACCCAGCAACACACACACACACAATAAATAACCCAGCAACACACACACACACAATATATATATAACCCAGCAGCACACACACACACACAATAATTAACCCAGTAACAGACACACACACAATAAATAACCCAGCACACACACACACAATATATATATATATATAACCCAGCAGCACACACACACACAATATATATATAACCCAGCAGCACACACATACACAATAAATAACCCAGCAACACACACACACAATAAATAACTCAGCAGCACACACACACACACACTATATATAACCCAGCAGCACACACGCACACGCAATATATATAACCAAGCAGCACACACACACATATATATATATAACCCAGCACACACACACACTATATATAACCCAGCAGCACACACACACACACAATACATATATATATATAACCCAGCAGCACACACACACAATATATATATGACCCAGCAGCACACACACACAATAAATAACCCAGCACACACACACAATCACAATATATATATAACCCAGCAGCACACACACGCACACACAATATATATATAACCCAGCAGCACACACACACAATAAATAACCCAGCAACACACACACACAATAAATAACCCAGCAGCACACACACACACACACACACACACTATATATAACCCATCAGCACACACACACAATATATATATAACCCAGCACACACACACACTATATATAACTTAGCAGCACACTCACTCTGGTGCCGTAGCATTGGGCATAGTGCTATCTCACTCTGGTGCCTGTAGCATTGGGCATAGCGCTATCTCTCTCTGGTGCCGTAGCATTGGGCATAGCACTATCTCACTCTGGCGCTACCCGTAGCATTGGGCATAGCACTATCTCTCTCTGGCGCTGCCCGTAGCGTTGAGCATAGCGCTATCTCTCTCTGGTGCCTGTAGCATTTAGCATAGCACTATCTCACTCTAGCGCTGCCCATAGCGTTGGGCATAGCACTATCTCACTCTGGCACTTCCCGTAGCATTGGGCATAGCGCTATCTCTCTCTGGTGCCCGTAGCATTGGGCATAGCGCTTACTCACTCTGGTAAGCCCGCTGCTGGCCCTTCCTGTATTTGGGTGGGCGTCCAATCCTGAGAGAAGAAGAAAAACAAAGAAATAAGAAAAATCACATGATTGACAGCAATGAAATCCCTCTTCACTGTTTTCAAGCACAGAACATCGCTCTCCATCCCTAAGACTGAGGCTCTCAGCTCCTACCTGCCAGCACCCTGGCACGGCAATGATGTGGTGTGATGTGGTTGTCATTGGTTACCTGCCATGGTAACGAGACTTCTTGGATCGCTGACCGAACACCAGGAGGTTCCTCTTCCCTCCGGGCGCGTCGGCGTCGGGCAGCTCGGTCTTCAGCCGGCCCTGGTTGCGCTCAGCCAGGGGACAGCCCGACAGGCAGTGGTGCGCTGTGAAACGGCCGGTCACATGACCCGAGCCGTCGCACCCCGGGGTGGGGCACTTCCTGTTTGAAGAAATGTTTTAAAAGAGGTGCTGAGTAGCCTGAGGCACACTTTAGAAAGCGCACTCCCAGGGTGGTTACGCGCAGAAATACATGTATGTCCATGTCAAATTCACTGGAATTCTATTGGCTTTTAGTTGCATATACATAAAAATACTAGTGGATGACTATGGCTACTTATTGAACTACGGAGCTGCATTTGTGTCTTTATTATGTTATGCAATCAAAACTTTTGATACTGCAATCAAAAAATATTTTATTGACAGCTAAATATACCTTACAATTTGGAGATCAAATATTCGTTAACTGATAGCAAAACTATTTGTTAGTTCACTGATAACTACAATGAAGAAATATTATATATTAAATATAATAATATTATATATTATATTGAGAGCAAAAACCTTTTGTCGCGTTCTCAGAACTTTTACTCTCAGTGATGCTCTTTTCATTTGTGCGTTGAAAGTTTTGATCTCAAATCTTTTAAGGTATATTCTTGCTTTCAATTGATTTTTGCAGTGTTGAAAGTTTGATGGCATAATAAAGATACAAATATAACCAAAATGTAATTAAACCAGTGTTAAAAATACAACATGCAACTAATAATTTTTTTCAGTGAAAAAAATGTCAGAGGAGTAGAAGCAGAAGTGAGCAGCCAGCAGGGGGCACTACACTGACCTGTGGTGAAAGCTGTACTTGGTGCTTCTGGGGTGAGTTATTCCCTTACAGGTGAGGGAGGAGAAGCTGGTCTGTCCTGCGGCTGGCGGCTCCCTGGGACCTGCCACACACCGTTACACAACCACAACACAACCACAACACAGTTTCACCAAACCATGTCTTTATGGACCTTGATATGGGGAGGGTGTTAGTGTGTCAGTGTGTTAGCGGTAGGACAGGAGGGGTGTGAGTTAGCGATATGGGGAGGGTGTTAGTGAGTCAGTGTGTTAGCGGTAGGGCAGGAGGGGTGTGAGTTAGGGATATGGGGAGGGTGTTAATGTGTCAGTGTGTTAGCGGTAGGACAGGAGGGGTGTGAGTTAGCGATATGGGGAGGGTGTTAGTGTGTCAGTGTGTTAGCGGTAGGACAGGAGGGGTGTGAGTTAGCGATATGGGGAGAGTGTTAGTGTGTCAGTGTGTTAGCGGTAGGACAGGAGGGGTGTGAGTTAGCGATATGGGGAGAGTGTTAGTGTGTCAGTGTGTTAGCGGTAGGACAGGAGGGGTGTGAGTTAGCGATATGGGGAGGGTGTTAGTGTGTCAGTGTGTTAGCGGTAGGACAGGAGGGGTGTGAGTTAGCGATATGGGGAGGGTGTTAGTGTGTCAGTGTGTTAGCGGTAGGACAGGAGGGGTGTGAGTTAGCGATATGGGGAGGGTGTTAGTGTGTCAGTGTGTTAGCAGTAGGACAGGAGGGGTGTGAGTTAGCGATATGGGGAGGGTGTTAGTGTGTCAGTGTGTTAGCGGTAGGACAGGAGGGGTGTGAGTTAGGGATATGGGGAGGGTGTTAGTGTGTGAGTGTGTTAGCGGTAGGACAGGAGGGGTGTGAGTTAGCGATATGGGGAGGGTGTTAGTGTGTGAGTGTGTTAGCGGTAGGACAGGAGGGGTGTGAGTTAGCGACATGGGGAGGGTGTTAGTGTGTCAGGGTGTTAGCGGTAGGACAGGAGGGGTGTGAGTTAGGGATATGGGGAGGGTGTTAGTGTGTGAGTGTGTTAGCGGTAGGACAGGAGGGGTGTGAGTTAGCGATATGGGGAGGGTGTTAGTGTGTTAGCTTTAGAACAGGAGGGGTGAGCGTTTACCGGGTTGTTGGGTACTGGAGTCATACGGAGGCCATTTCAGGGGGTGGCCTGTCTGCTCACACCAGCCAGCGGGGTGGATGTCCGGGTGGTCTGAGTCCATCCATTCATCATACACATGGTTCCACCCATCAAAGTGAATCTGAAAGGGGCCAGGGGGTGCAGTAAACAGCACTGTACAGTCAACGTATAATTTAAAACATAAGGCTACCTCCTACCACTGAAAGGTGCATATTTTAGCTGCAGAATGAGCTGATGCATATATCAGCAGTGTGATGCTATCACAGCAGTGCTCTGGTACATATCACAGCAGTGTGATGCTATCACAGCAGTGCTCTGGTACATACATCAGCACTGTGATGCTATCACAGCAGCACTCTGGTACATATATCAGTAGTGTGATGCTAGCACAGCAGCACTCTGGTACATATAACAGCACTGTGATTCTATCACAGCAGTGCTCTGGTACATATAACAGCAGTGTGATGCTATCACAGCAGCACTCTGGTACAGCATCACAGTCCCTTTACAGAGTGAGCTGCTCGGCAACCCCTGACGTTGTCAGAGCCTTGAAGGGAACACGCGGACAGAGACCTTTATCCTGTGGGTGTCCACTTCCTCCACGGTGGCGACCCGCACCAGGGCCGGATTGCGCCTGTCCACCGCCTCCAGCTTCATCTGCACCTGAAAGCCATGCGCCGGCCGCTGGAACGACAGCAGGAGACTGGTGACCCCCACACAAATACCCACACACTACTTATCACCCAGACTCTGCCCCAAACACACATGCTTTCCCTCTCAGACTCTCTAACGCACACACTCTAACACACAGAGTCATGCACACACGTGCACACACTCGCACACACACACACACACACACTCATACACATACAATCACACACACGCACACACACTCATACACACAAAGTCACGCACACACACACGCACACACTCGTACACACAGAATCACACACACACACAGGCTCTCTCTCTCTCTCTCTCTCTATTTTTAGTTCACTCCTAAGGGGCAGGTATGCTCAGTCCTACCAATTAGCACCGAGTACATTTCTCAGGCGCTCTTCTCCTCCTCAGTGTACATCTTTTATTACATCAGTCCATTTATACAGCTGGCTGTTCACTTCAGAGGGTTCCAGAAGGTTGCAACAGCATAGCTCCAAAGAGAAGGGTACACACCACTTTAAACATGTCAGATTTGAGCTCAGAGAGAGAGGGGTACACACCACTTTAAACATGTCAGATTTGAGCTCAGAGAGAGAGGGGTACACACCACTTTAAAGGCCTCTGCAGCCACAGCTGTGGAGCCTGTTTCCTCCAGGTACTTCTGCCAGTTAAACCTGTCTGGATCTGGGTAGTCTGGCGAGAAGAGAGACAATCTCAGTTTTAATTCAACTCTAATATGGATTAAATGTACTCAGTCAGAGTAAAAGTCGCTCTGTCAGTGTAAAATGAACTCTATCGGTTTGAAATTTACTCAGTCAGAGATGTTGATTTAATGCTGAAATTTTTTTTTTACCAGGTATCCTGCTACGCCTGACTGGATGTATGTAAGTAAGTAAGGCTGTGGGCAGGTGCTTGATGTTCACCTTGCGGGGGCGTGAGGGGGAGGCCCCTCTCCTGGCACCAGCCAATGGGGTGGATGTAGGGGCTGCTGGCGTCGCACCTGGAGGGAGGGAGGGGGGCACACACGCTCCGCTAAATTCAGAAGATGAGAGAGCTACAGCAGGACGTCACACGAGCGCTCGTTCGCACGGCGGTGCGAGCTGCGGGGCGCTCTCTCCCCCCCCCCCCCCCTCCCCCCGCGCGGAACCCACCAGTAATCGTAAGTGTCGTCCCAGTTGTCAAAGTGGACCAGGAAGCGGCCGTCCACCACGTCGGTCACCGTGGCAACACAGATGAGGGAGGGGTTCATGCGATCCACGGCCTCCAGCTTCATCCCCACCTCGAAACTGCAGGGCACCTCCACCTACGGGCAGGAGCAGCCCCAGGCCGCCATTAGGAGGCGCTGAAAACCCAAAAAAATTACCTGGCAACTAAATAGCCAAGGATGTGCATATACCCAGCGGAGAGTGGCAAATGGTCTCTGCCATGTCTACAGGTGGAGGGAGCACACACACCTGGGCTGAGGAAACGAATCAGCCCAGGTGCTTAAAGGTGCGCTCCTCTCCATGGTACGGGGCAGAGGCTGGGAGAGAGAGAGCCATTCTGTCCGTCAGAGAAAAGGAGAGACACTAACCCGGCCGGGCGCAGAAGAGCGGGTCGGAGGGAAACAGAGCTGCAAAGCGGCCGCCGCATTTGGCTCGTTCAGTCCTCCTCCGTTTAGTTTAATATTTGAGGGAGGAGGGTGAAGATAAGTGGTGAGAGTCTGTACTGACTGAGCCGCTCTATAGGGCCCAGCCTGCGCTCGTGGTGAGAGTCTTTACTGACTGAGCCGCTCTATAGGGCCCAGCCTGCGCTCGTGGTGAGAGTCTTTACTGACTGAGCCGCTCTATAGGGCCCAGCCTGCGCTCGTGGTGAGAGTCTTTACTGACTGAGCCGCTCTATAGGGCCCAGCCAGTGCTCATGGTGAGAGTGATTACTGAATGATTTATTTATTATATCAAGATTATTATTATTATTATTATTATTATATTACATTATTTCCACACTTAAAGATTCAATAGCAGTAATACCCTGTTTGCTATGGTATTACTTACACCATGACTCACACATACACCGTGCTACAAGTGAAAAGTATTTCTTTATTTGTATTTGAGAATATATACATCTGTTACCCAAATAATTTGTGGCGTTTTAACGCCTCTCAGCATCACGCTCATTTCTGTGTGTGTTTCATGCAGCGCACGCGTGCGTAAGGACTCTGCTTCATGGACTCACACAGCCAGGGCTGACGAACAGCTCTGTCGGGGCGACCTGTGCTTTTGTGAGCCTTAAGTAGCTTGACCAGGAGAACTCCTCTTCCTTACACCCTGGAAAACATAAAACACAGAGGAGTGTAAATTCAGCAGTAACCGTCCTGCCCATGGATCGTCAGCACTGCTCCACCCCTGTCCCCCGTGCCCTGTGCCCTATGCCCTCCGACCTCTGACCTTTGGGTGTGTAGAGCTTGTGGCCTGTCCGTTCGCACCAGCCGGCTGGGTGGATCTCTGGGCAGTTGACATTTACCCAAAAGTCATGGCAGTCAGAGTACCCGTCAAAGTGAAGACGCATCCTGCAACCACAGACCTACAGAACAAGGAAACTGGGCCAGTCTCAAAGACTGAGTGCATACCCCTCTATCAGAGACTAACCCCTCTATCAGAGAATAACCCCACTATCAGAATATAACCCATCTATCAGAGATTAACCCCACTATCAGAGAATAACCCCTCTATCAGAATATAACCCCACTATCAGAGTGTAACCCCTCTATCAGAGTATAACCCCACTATCAGAATATAACCCCACTATCAGAGTATAACCCCTCTATCAGACAGAGTGTAACCCCTCTATCAGAGAATAACCCCACTATCAGAATATAACCCCACTATCAGAGTATAACCCCTCTATCAGACAGAGTGTAACCCCTCTATCAGAGAATAACCCCACTATCAGAGTATAACCCCACTATCAGAATATAACCCATCTATCAGAGTATAACCCCTCTATCGGAGAATAACCCCACTATCAGAGTATAACCCCTCTATCAGAGCATAACCCCACTATCAGAATATAACCCCTCTATCAGAGTATAACCCCACTATCAAAGTATAACCCCTCTATCGGAGAATAACCCCACTATCAGAGTATAACCCCTCTATCAGAGCATAACCCCACTATCAGAATATAACCCCACTATCAGAGTATAACCCCACTATCAGAAAATAACCCCACTATCAGACAGAGTGTAACCCCTCTATCAGAATATAACCCCTTTATCAGACAGAGTGTAACCCCACTATCAGAGTATAACCCCACTATCAGAGCATAATCCCTCTATCAGGCAGAGTATAACACCACTATCAGTATGTAACCCCATAATAAAACCCCAATTTTATTATGAAAAGAGACCAATTATTCTTACATTAAATATAAGGTTTATGTACTTTCTCATATGTTCCTATTAGATGCCATCTTCATGGTAAATTTATCTGAGTAATACATTTTAATTTATATTTCATTTTTTCTGGGCATGGATTTGTGCACGTTCATAGAGAGAGACGGGCTGTGTCCAGCATACCTCAGCCACAGTCAGAACAAAGTACATGGAGGGGTGCTGGGGGTCAATTCCTTCCAGTTTCATTCCCTGCCGGAAGGTGCTCCTGGACCGCGGGACCCTCTGAGACTGACAACACAACAGTTACAAGCACAAAATACTGGGCGGGGCTAAAGCCAGTTCCACAATACTGGGCGGGGCTAAAGCCTGTTACACAGTACTGGGAGGGGCTAAAGTCAGTGATGAAGTACTGGGCGGGGCTAAAGCTTGTTACACAGTACTGGGCAGGGTTAAAGTCAGTGACGAAGTACTGGGCGGGGCTAAAGCTTGTTACACAGTACTGGGAGGGGCTAAAGTCAGTGACGAAGTACTGGGAGGAGCTAAAGCCAGTTCCACAATACTGGGCGGGGCTAAAGCTTGTTACACAGTACTGGGAGGGGCTAAAGCTTGTTCCACAGTACTGGGTGGGGCTAACGCCAGGTCCACAGTACTGGGAGGGGCTAAAGCCAGTTCCACAATACTGGGCGGGGCTAAAGCCTGTTACACAGTACTGGGAGGGGCTAAAGCCAGTTCCACAATACTGGGCGGGGCTAAAGCCTGTTACACAGGACTGGGAGGGGCTAAAGCCAGGTCCGCAGTACTGGGAGGGGCTAAAGCCTGTTCCACAGTACTGGGTGGGTACTTTTCTCTCTTAGTCACACAAGTGCTGAATTTTCATGCATTGTACATGATGTCAAAATGTCAGACTCACACAAAACAAAATTAGTCCCTATTGTATTTCATGTCTACGTAAAACTCACAAGGTACAGAATTAGTGTCCTGATGTCACAGTGTGAGAAAGTTGCCGACCTGATTGGCAGTGGATAATTGGACTGCTGTGTTACAGTAAAACATTATGTTACATGTAATTAAATGGAGAAGGTCCATTTTAATCAGTAAGTTCAAACACATACCTCGTGGAAGAGTTCGGCTGGGGCAGCAATAGCCTTCTGATCCTCAAGATATTGAGCCCATGTCGTCCGCATTTCCTTCTTACACTCTGTGAGCCCTGGAGACCCCACGCCCAGAATGATAAATTCACTTTAACACAACACTGGTTCCTTACCCACAGAAAATCTAAAACTGAAGGCACGGTAAAAAATAAAACATTTTAAACAAGGAAAACATTTTCCCGACATCGGTGTCCTGTTTCTGTGCTTTAGGCCTAAATGAGTCCAAATATTTAATATTATATCAAAAGCCAAACAACTGTTTTTGTGGATCATATGCTGTGCAATTTCACTTCGCTATGAAAACAGCATGATTTGCATTTATTGTTCATTTTCTTTTTTCTTTTTTAAAATGTAAATTCCTGTATTTTATTTCATTTTTAATTGTCCTTGGCAGTTCTGCACTGTGGTACCTGGGGTACTGAATTCTGTTCTTTTTCTTAAAGCCGTCTGTAATCAGAAGAATGACACTAAACGCAGGGTCAGAAGTAATTCTTTGGAGGACAAGCACCGAGTATGAGAATATAATTTCTCCTTTGAACAGGAATGGCCTCAATAGGCCAATCAGTCCAGAATTGACTGTTTTCATGAAACACTGGGCCAGTTTACAAGATGTTTAAGTGCAACATGTTTGCTGTCACCGGATTCTCTGCTGGACATCTGTGTGCGTCTGTGTGAGTGTGTGTCAGGCAACAGAAATGGCATGCTGTATATTTAGCTAAACCATCCGAAACAAATCAACCACCGCAGTAAGTCCTATTATGGACTCAGCATGCAAATCAACCACCGCAGTAAGTCCTATGCATTCAACATGCAAATCAATCACAGGAGAAAGTCACATAACAGACTCAAGGTGCAAAGCAGCCACAGGAGATGGTCACATAACAGGCTCCAGGTGCAAATCAGCCACAGGAGAAGGTCACATAACAGGCTCCAGGTGCAAATCAGCCACAGGAGAAAGTCACATAACAGGCTCCAGGTGCTAACTGGTGGTGTGCCCAGGTGAGCACCACCAACAGGTAACATATCGGCAGAGCGGCTTCGCACCTGGCCGGTTCTGTCCTCCCTCATCTGCCGGGCTGTCGATCTTCAGGTCCTCAGCTTTCTCCTCCTTCAGAATAAAACACATTTGGCAATATTTAACATGTGTGAAAACCTCCCAAATAACCTCAACACGAGAGAGAGACTTAACATGAAACATGAACTCCAGGACAGGTCACCGTAAGGCCAGTTCAAAAAGTTATCAGGTCACCATGCCACGATTTTGTCTGTATGGCACACAAAATTCACTGGGTCAAATCTTCAGTCCACAATTAAAGATGTGATGGATGGATGCATAAGCATAGGTTTGTCATCCCCAATATTTTAATATGAAGTGTTAGCTAGACTAGCTAGTATGCTTGTGAGACTTCATGTCTGACTACGCGAGACTAGTTGGTCCAGCAGTGTGGCTCCCCCCCAGAAATAAAATAAAACAAATAAAACTTTCACCTATGGACAAATCACCTAATTCAGCTCACAACCGGTTGTGACTGAAACAGTAATGTAATAACTGTCATTTGTGAACTCTGTAGTTTTTACTCCAACGATTTTGTATAACTTGCATGCAAACACATCTGAAGTGAACTACAGAATGCAAGACCATGTACTGTAGGGTTGTATCCCTTCAGGGGGTCCTCAATACTCCTGCTGGTATGCAGTTAAACACATTGGCAGCCAGCCATTTCCGGTTCACAGAATATTCCCAGAACATTAATAAACGTATGACCTTCTGGTTACAAGCCCAGTTCCTTGCCATAACCGAAAGGTCATAGGTTCGATTCCTGGGTAGGAACTGCCGTTGTACCCTTGAGCAAGGTACTTAACCTGCATTGCTTCAGTATATATCCAGCTGTATAAATGGATGCAATTTAAATCCTATGTAAAAAATCTTGTGTAAGTCGCTCTGGATAAGAGTGTCTGCTAAATGCCTGTAATGTAATGTAAACTTAGGGAAAATGTGTCCAGCAGGTATATGGGTCAGTTCCCTGCAATCTTGATACTGCACCCCAGAATACTGGAGAGCTTTGGTTGAGACTTTGCATGGATATACACAGTTAGTGCACCTTCGTAGAAAATACCAAAAATAACCATGTCATTATATTTGTAAAGAGACATTGTTGTTGAGCTTTTTGAATGGAAATTTTTTGGGGCTCGAACGTTATCACTGCAGCGCTCATCAGAACAACTTCCTGTTTATCACTGCAGCGCTCATCAGAACAACTTCCTGTTTATCACTGCAGCGCTCATTAGAACATCCTGTTTATCACTCCGGTGCTGATCAGAATGTATGTTTTTGATTCAACAAAGCAGTGTTGTTGCTGGCCACGCCCCTCTTACCCCGCCCTCCGCCTCTGACTCCTCCTCTGACGGGCACAGGAAGTCTTTCCTTTTCCTCTTCTTCACCGGCTTCAGCAGCTCCAGATCCACCACTGATCCCTGACTCCTGGGCCCCTTCTCTCCTCCCTCAGCCCTGCCACAGAAAGCACATTCATCCCTCCATCCTCTCCTCCCTCAGCCCTGCCACAGAAAGCACATTCATCCCTCCATCCTCTCCTCCCTCAGCCCTGCCACGGAAAGCACATTCATCCCTCCATCATCTCCTCCTCAAACCTGACACAAAGCACATGTATCCATCCATCCTCTCCTCCTCAAACCTGACAGAGAAAGCACATCTATCCTCTCCTCCTCAAACCTGACAAAGCATTCATCCCTCCATCCTCTCCTCTCTCAGTCCTGACACAGAAAGCACATTCATCCCTCCATCTTCTCCTTCCTCAGAACTGACACAGAAAGCATATCCATCCCTCCATCCCTCCTCCTCAAACCTGACAGAGAAAGCACATCAATCCTCTCCTCCTCAAACCTGACCCAGAAATCACACCCATCCCTCAATCATTTCCTCCCTCAGTCCTGCCACAGAAAGCACATTCATCTCTCCATCCTCTCCTCCGTCAGACCAAACACAAAAAGCACATCCATCCCTCCATCCTCTCCTCCCTCAGCCCTGACACAGAAAGCACATCCATCCATTCATCCTCTCCTCCCTCAGCCCTGACACAAAGCACATTCATCCCTCTATCTTCTCCTCCCTCAGAACTGACACAGAAATCACATACATCCCTCCATCCTCTCCTCCCTCAGCCCTGACAAAGAAAGGACATTCATCCCTCCATCCTCTCCTCCCTCAGACTTGACACAAAAATCACACCCATCCATAATCTTCTCCTCCCTCAGAGCCAACACAGAAGGCACATTCATTTATGGATTCAGATTGCAATTTTGATACTATTTAAAGTAATAATCTTGAATATTTTCATTAAAATAAATGTCTGTTAAGTCACTATCTATAGCTGAATTAGGTAACACAGTGGTGATTGAGCCTATTATTATATTAATTAATATTATTATTATTATTATAATTTATGATTAAAGAACTGGGTGTCTGTGGCGACATTCCCGGGAAAAAATCACAAGCGGCGCATAGATAGTAACACGTTTTCTATCACCCATCAGTGGTTGGTCCGCCAGAGAGGGTAGGCGGAGCTAACGCAACAGGCTTGCTCTTCAACTCACTTGTGTGTGAGCGGCGTACTGTTTTTTCCGGTGTCTGCTAGCGTTAAAGGTGGGGGGGTTATGGAACCCTAATAAGTTTTTGTGTAACATGAGAGGTCATATTATTTGTTGATGTAGATTTCGTATTACATTTGATGACAATGTAACGTTACTAAATTACATAGCTATTTGCACAGCTAACGCTAGCTACTGGACCATGTCAATAAAGGCAACATTAGTTTAGACAACGTTGCGCACAGTATCCATCTCTCATATCAGGTAACGTTGCGTTAGCCAGCTAGCTAATATAATTAACACAATCTAATGTCAGCTAACAATTAGAAAAAACGGTAGCTAACGCTACCGACTGGTACCGACCTCGCAAACCGTCTCTCGAATGCAATGCTACTTTGTTGCAGCGTTGCAATGTAGCTAACTAAAGGCCAGTTCAGATCAATGATTCGCAACGAGACTGGATGCAACATGCAAAATTCCAAGACGTCTGATTGTAAATGTTCTAAAACTGCACTTGGCGATTTGACAAGGTGGGTCTTTTGAGACCCCAGGCAACGGTTTCAAACGCTCTGCAACTAACCAGTTCACACCGCTGCAATTTTCTCTGCAACACTCTAAAACCGTTTTGTCTCGTTGCGAATCATTGATCCGAACTGGCCTTAACGTTACCGTTATTTACATTGCCATCAAGTTCATCAATATAGAAGCCGGGGTATAGGTGGAGAAGAGCCGGGTCTGATTTCTGTGTAAAGATGTCAAGCTGGAGAAAATTAAATAAGAATACGGCAGTATGGATTAGCGTTGTTATTATTTTATTACGCTTCCTCATATGTTCCTTCAGCCTCGATGCCCTTTTTTGATTAATCTCCTTTGTTTTTGTTTTATTCTTCTTATTCTGATTGCCAATTTAACACCCAGCTCAGCTTTATTCTCGAACAGTTTAGCTAGCAAAACCAGAAACAAGGCAGTTGTTTCAAAAATATCACACAACAATCATTCAAGATGATGATGCACCAGATACATAATTGCACAAGCCACAGTGAATCCTGCAAATTCTTCTCTGCAGTGTAAAGATGTTCATACCGAGCAAAAGGTGAATAAAGAACGTTTGTGGAAATTGATCATCACTAATTCTACCCCAGGTCTGCTACAGCATTTTAACCCGGCTCGGCAATGTAAAGACAGCTTAAGTTACCTAAAGTTAGACAATGAATGAGTATGTACATAACGTTACTTGTATAACAACCATTTTTATTCAGTAGCCTAAATAATAAGTGTAATAGTTGGCGTGGCCCAGGTGCCAACTGACTGACGTCACACAGGCGACACTGGTTGGATCCGGTTGGATCTATGGGAAGTGAGGTCCAAAAACACACCTGCAATTACCGCTTCTCGCCATTGGTACCGCCAAAGAGAACGAAACGGAAATCTTTGAGATTGTAACTTTAAGTATCTTGTCTTTTATGTTGTCCTTCTAAGCAACTTTGGTACCTATCTTATAGGATGCTCCTTTGGCCTGATCACTCTCTTGTAATCTATCGTCATTTTTACCTGCTTAAATTAAGGGTTTGTCCTTATGTTCTAGATGGGCTGAATGGCCTGTTCTCTTCATTATGCATTCTTATGTTCTAGACAGGCTGAATGGCCTGTTCTCCTCATTATGCATTAGGTCACTGCTGTATTCTCAACTTCTCACCTCTCACTTCCTGGCTGTGTGTGTACTTCCTGTGCGTACGTCCTCAGAGTGCCCAGCTCTGAGGTTCCACAGCGAACTGGGGTGTCCTCAGTCTTCCGATCACCCGCCACACCCCATGCAGCATCAGCTGCAGCACCACCCGCATCTGCAAGAGATTTATCCTTATCAGTATGATATACAAAACACACACACATGCACACACACGCACACGCATACACACACACAAACATTCATGCACACACACACACACACACACAAACGTTGATGCGCACACACACACACACACACCCACACATACCAACGTTCATGCACACACACACACACACACACACACTAACATTCATGCACACACACAGACATTCATGCGCCCACACACACACACACAAACATTCATGCACACATTTATACACACAAACATTTATTTGTACAAACACAGATACGGGAAATAACACTGCTGTAATAATACTGGAGTGAAAGATAGCAGCAGTTGGAGGATTTCCTTTTTAATGAGTTTCTGTGATTGTATCCAACCCGTGTATATAAAGGGGTCGGACAAAATCACATAAAAGCATCAAAAAAGGACTTTAACTTTGATTTAACTAAATCACAATAACAAAGGCAGCAACACAGGTGAGTCATATTAATTTGAATGCTGAGTAGCAGAATTTGTCAGCTATAAAAGAAGTCTGGCGATCAGCACTTTGATGTGTATGTGTGTTTCCATGGCAACAGAGTTCCAGTATTCAGTGCCTGAATTATGTAATGTGCAGGGCCCTACCAAATTCACAGCCTTGAGAATAGTGTCATAGACTATAAAATCAGCTTCTTCCCGAGAAATTTGGTTCCTCAGTGTAAGTGATCTTTTGCCATGAGATACTGTGAAATGCAGTGTGTTTTCTTTGCAAACTGTGTGTAGGGAAGCTAAGAGAACTTGTAAGGGCTCTAATCATGTGGCAAGAGGAATAGTGTTGAAAATGTGAATCTCTGGATTTCAGTATTTTAGTCGTGAGTCACATTATTGAGCAAACTCACAGTATAAAAATGACTCAGCATTCCAAGCTGGAGAGAAATAAAAAAAATGTAAGTAGTATTTATATCACAAATGGTGCATATGGAGTCATGTGGTTTGAAACTCATGAGGTTTTACCTGCTTTCTGGCTTGGTCCTCTCTGGTCCACGCCCTGCTTCCCCACAGTGTCCTCGGCAACAGGTCCCACACAGGTGACCTTTTCATCACTGACGACCTCCAGTGTGCCACAGTCTCTCATTCGAAACTGAAAAACACACCAGGTATCGATAACACACCTGTCTAACAGTTGTTATAGCAAAATACACACACCAGATATCAATCACACACCTGTAAAACAGTTATCATAGCAAAATACACACACCAGGTATCAATCACACAGCCCTTTTCTCTCATCCCTGATGAAGCCACCAGAGCAGTAAAAGCAGGCATCCCATGATGCTTTGAGATCTGAGGGAGGGGTAATGTGTGACTGTGGACCTGAACTGTCAGTGTAGTGCAGGGCGGTATGTAGGGAACTGGGCCTGTCCCTCAGACTGTTCTATGCATACATGAGCTCGGACAGAGGCAGGCGTGTGATTGTATACCTGCCCTCTCAGCTGCTCACCTTCAGGTTGCTACCTGGGAGAAGAGCCACGCCCTCCTTCCACTCCAGAACGTGGACGATGTTGCATGTGCCCCCCACCTGGGGCAGCAGGGCGGAGCTCTGCGGGTCACATGCCCCTCTGGCCCCCTCCAGACTGCCGTGCGGCAGGCTCCCCTTCTCCACAGCGTGAGAGACAGCTGGAGAGAGAGGGACCCCACAATTACACCCACAGGAACAACCCCATTCAACACAGAAACAGCCAATAAAACCCTCATTCAACACAGAAACAACCGCCAATAAAACCCTCATTCAACACAACCTCCAATAAAACCCTCATTCAACACAACCTCCAAGAAAACCCACATTCAGCACAACCGCCAATAAGCCCTCAATACTATATTCAAAAATATGATTATCAAAATCATTCTTAAGATTTTACAGACTCAGAGAGTGAGGGTGGAGGGGACTTACTTTAAAGATTTAGAAAGTTTGGATGGGATGATAATATAACTATAACATCAACAGCTATATATGTCACGTACAAGAGGGTTAGGACCCAAACGCGTAGAAAAAATGAGTAGAAAAAATACAGGAACTCAAACGGACAGTTTAAACAAAGACATTTACTACACAAAAAATTCAAAACAACAAACAAAAAATGCCACACAGGGCAACTCCAAAAAACTCAAAAACCAAAAACAGAAGAAAATCCAAAAAACATGTAGAACAGAACACAAAACTGAAGTGCCGCCATCTGGTGGCCAAAAGGGGGAAAAACAGAAACAGAAAATACAGAACCACGACAATATAGTCGTCATAAATTTCTATCACAATCATTACCAGAATAACTGGCTATTGCACCTTAGTGTTTGGCAACTGAAAATAAAAGTGAAGAGTAATACCAGAAATAGGGGGAGCACATTTTTCCCCCATCTAAGAGGGTTTGGTCTGAAGTTTTGTTTAAAAGCCAGCCAACACGTGTACATTTACTTCAATAAGCTGCATGTTATTCTGTTTAAAAAATGTTAATACTTCCAAATTCTGTTATTTTGGTAAAACTAGTTTTTGGCTTGGCCAGGGCATTAGACTCACTAGTAAAATAGTTTGTTCAAGCAAAGAAGTGTACGTTATGCACATGAGAGAGTGTATATTTACAGGTTCGTGATCAAGATATTCGGCACGTTAGTGGACGCGATAATGTTCTGGCTGATGTTTTATCCAGGGTGTGCGAGGTTGACAAAAAATAAATTGTTGCTAAGTTCCCCGGCGTTTAACTAAAGGGCGTTACATTTCTCTGGTTTCTTTAGTCTCCCCTGCTCTGTGTTTGGGTTTGGGTGCTGCTGTGTTTGTCTCCGTTTGCCCTATAGGTGGAGATGAGGGTTAGGGTCATGGTCCCGTTGCGAAGATCCTGGGCGGGAGATGCATGGGAGAGGAGACGCACACCGTTGCCTGGCAACCCTCTTCCAGAGATGCATGGAGCCGAGCACGCCATTGACCATCACCTAGCAACCAGACTAAAAGATGCCGGTTACTGGGGACACCAAGGGATGTTGCAGAGCAGCAGAATTTTAAAAAATTATATAAACAGATAATCTGCATCAGCTTTTGATATTCTTCTGACTATTCTCCAGATTGATAACTGTGATAACCCAGACTCTAATGACTTTTCTACAACAAGCGTGCTGGATCGCTTACTGTTAAGATACATCAGTTGAGCACTGGAGATTATTTGGGAAACAGCGCAGATTGCAATGGGTAGTAGTAATGAACTCAATTCCTATTTTGGAACATCGGTGAGGAATTTGTGGCTGGACTTTCAAAGAGAGGTGAGGGTTCTGTACCTGCACTTTGGCTGACCAGTGAGGCCATGCAACCTGTGCTGTGCTTGTATATATGCTGATACAGTGTTTTACACCTCTGGAAGAGATAACTCCCTTTTGCGTCTGTCATAGTAAATGCCCTTTTTCTTTTTCATGTTTCACAGTGTGCTCAACTGGGTTTTCTTAGCAGTGTTTATTGTTGGTGTGGCTTAGAGTTACGTTCACTGCCGCACACCTGGTTATTGTAACAGAGGTGGATTTTGGGTCGTAATAATGTTAATATTCAGGTCAAAAGAGGAAGGAGCTGCATATGGCCAGCAGCATGCATCCTAGCATGGTCAGGAATCAGGGGATGGCTGGCTTTTTTTGACATTAGCTTTACATCGGCCATACTGAAATTTACAATGGAAAGGAGAAAAAATTGTCATGTGTCAAGAGGCAACGATATTACCAGTAAATCCTGAATTGTCACTGTCAATTGCCATGACCTATAAAAACCACGCTGAAGGTCAGAAACAACACACAAAACAGACTTCACGGTGTTTGACCTATGGTGTGATGTAATCCAGGGATAACACAAAGGGCAGGTTATGGTGAGGGTATAACACACAGGGCAGGTTATGGTGCTGGTATAACACACAGGGCAGGTTATGGTGCTGGTATAACACACAGGGCAGGTTATGGTGAGGGTATAACACACAAGGCAGGTTATGGTGAGGGTATAACACACAGGGCAGGTTATGGTGAGGGTGAAACACAAAGGGCAGGTTATGGTGAGGGTATAACACACAGGGCAGGTTATGGTGAGGGTATAACACACAGGACAGGTTGTGGTGCTGGTATAACACACAGGGCAGGTTATGGTGAGGGTATTACACACAGGGCAGGTTATGGTGAGGGTATAACACACAGGGCAGGTTATGGTGAGGGTATAACACACAGGGCAGGTTATGGTGAGGGTATAACACACAGGACAGGTTATGGTGAGGGTATAACACACAGGGCAGGTTATGGTGAGGGTATAACACACAGGACAGGTTGTGGTGAGGGTATAACACACAGGGCAGGTTATGGTGAGGGTATAACACAAAGGACAGGTTATGGTGAGGGTATAACACACAGGGCAGGTTATGGTGAGGGTATAACACAAAGGACAGGTTATGGTGAGGGTATAACACACAGGGCAGGTTATGGTGAGGGTATAACACACAGGGCAGATTATGGTGAGGGTATAACACACAGGGCAGGTTATGGTGAGGGTATAACACACAGGGCAGGTTATGGTGAGGGTATAACACACAGGGCAGGTTATGGTGAGAGTATAACACACAGGGCAGGTTATGGTGCTGGTATAACACACAGGGCAGGTTATGGTGAGGGTATAACACACAGGGCAGGTTATGGTGAGGGTATAACACACAGGGCAGGTTATGGTGAGGGTATAACACAAAGGACAGGTTATGGTGAGGGTATAACACACAGGGCAGGTTATGGTGAGGGTATAACACACAGGGCAGGTTATGGTGAGGGTATAACACACAGGGCAGGTTATGGTGAGGGTATAACACACAGGACAGGTTATGGTGAGGGTATAACACAAAGGACAGGTTATGGTGAGGGTATAACACACAGGGCAGGTTATGGTGAGGGTATAACACACAGGGCAGGTTATGGTGAGAGTATAACACACAGGGCAGATTATGGTGAGGGTATAACACACAGGGCAGGTTATGGTGAGGGTATAACACACAGGGCAGGTTATGGTGAGGGTATAACACACAGGGCAGGTTATGGTGAGAGTATAACACACAGGGCAGGTTATGGTGCTGGTATAACACACAGGGCAGGTTATGGTGAGGGTATAACACACAGGGCAGGTTATGGTGAGGGTATAACACACAGGGCAGGTTATGGTGAGGGTATAACACAAAGGACAGGTTATGGTGAGGGTATAACACACAGGGCAGGTTATGGTGAGGGTATAACACACAGGGCAGGTTATGGTGAGGGTATAACACACAGGGCAGGTTATGGTGAGGGTATAACACACAGGGCAGGTTATGGTGAGGGTATAACACACAGGGCAGGTTATGGTGAGGGTATAACACACAGGACAGGTTATGGTGAGGGTATAACACACAGGGCAGGTTATGGTGAGGGTATAACACACAGGGCAGGTTATGGTGTTGGTATAACACACAGGGCAGGTTATGGTGAGGGTATAACACACAGGGCAGGTTATGGTGAGGGTATAACACACAGGGCAGGTTATGGCTATACACCTCACCTGGGACAATAAGTGCAGCGGTAGTCTGTGGGCGGGGCTTTGGTACCAGGCTCTCATTGGACGAATGAGAGTCAGGGGTGGGGTCAGGGACAGAGTCAGCAGGGCTATCTCTGCCTACGGCCAGGACCTCCCGGTCCACTTTGGCGCTCATGACAGACGCCAGTAACTGCCACTGTGGAGAGAAGTTAGGATCCACTTAAAGTCCATTACAATCTTTATCACTCCAGGACATTATATGAGAGCACAGTACATCTAAAGCACATTATATCCAAAATGCCCGGCGATAGATTGGCGGCCTGTCCAAGGTATATTCCTGCCTCTCACCCAATGCACGCAGGGATAGGCTCCAGCACCCCCCGCAACCCTGTCCAAGATATAAAGTATAAATGGGTGGATATAAATAATGGATGGATTACATGTAAAACATATAATACCCAAAAGCACATTAAAACCAAAGCACAATATATCCAAAACACATTATATCCAAAGCACAATATAGCCAAAGCACAATATACCCAAAGGACATTATACCCAAAGTATATTATATTCCCAAACATTCATGTTTTTAATGCTTTTTCTCTTCATCGGTGCTCACTGCTACAAATTCCACCATTTATTGTGGAGAGCACAGACAACAGTGCACTCTCCTCCAAATTACATGTCAGCCACTGATCTTATCACACCCCAGTTAACAAGTTGCATTCCCACAGACTTGAGTCAGGGGAAGACACTTCATGTGCAGCTGAACAGCCAGGGGCTCATTTAACAAAAGTAGTGACGTGTGAGCTGAGATCTGTGAGGTGCAACTGATTTCTCCCGCTCTTTTTGGAGCATTTCACGCAGAAATCAGAACAGCAAGTGATGAACGCATGTCACAAGGGCATTCATGTAGACAATCAGTAAATAAGCTATGGTTCTCATCTGCCTGCCTCATTTTGGTTTTGTATCGAACTGTCAGTTGTCCCCAGATGCAAACTGAAGGTGCCGCTATGGATCATTTCACTAAGCTATTCAAAATACGTTTCATAATCAGGATTCTGTTACAATGTACAATTTCTGCCCTTAATTTAATGGTAATTCTGAACAAAGTCTAATCATAACTATGCTGATTGACAACGCAAATCTTAGATTTTCTGCCATATTTAATTTTTTGCAAAAGCTACTTTTGTGAGCTGTGCCTGGGTCACTTGGCCTATTGTTACCAAATTAGGGTTGAAAGAATCTCTGGAGTCTCGGCCTCAATAATTACCAAAAAAATTAAATGTTGACTTTTCAAAACAATATGGTCGCCACACCTTAATCAATTGTTGTGGGTATGGCCATTTTTCAACAACAAAAAAAGCTGTAACTCGAACACAACACTCGATCCTCACCAAACAAGGTACAGAAGTGCAGTACTGCCTTCTGATGATGCTCGCAAGACATGACACATCTGTGCCAACAGGTGGCGCTATAAGAAGCAAATTATTTAAATGCCTATATGTCTTCAACTGTTTGAGCAGTCAGGTTGAGATTTTGAATCCTACATCTCTGTGCAATATATATATATATATATATATATATATATATATATTCAATGGTTACCCCTGAAGAAGTGTACTACTTTAGGTGGCCTTTTTCCAATAGAACAAGTGCTGTAAGAGGATACATATACCAGTGGCGTAGGTTTCGTTTAACTGGCCACAAAATCGTGCAACATATTTTGATATATTATAAACTATATGCAAACCATTTTTTTGATGAAATAAGAAAGTACAGCACCTGACACCACACCTGTTCTCAAAACTGATTGTCCTCACACTAAATATTGAAATATTAACCAGTCCTGTGCCACAGCTAGTGCAACACATAGTGCAGACCTCGTTTGCCAACAGGCTAAGATAGGGAGATCATGTCATGCTTTACTGAACTTACTCCTTCATCTATTATAAAACATGGCATTTGCTAGCTATCGTTTTCACTCCTAACCAACGGGCGCAGACACGGGCCACCTTCATTTTAGCTAATGATATATTGTAACCACACACGCGCGCACACGCAGAAGTACAAGCATACACAAACACGCGGGCGCGCGCGCGCACACACACACACACACACACACACAGTCATCACAGTGTCTTCCTAAATAGATACTGTTGTCCTAAATGTGATTTCCTCGCGTATCACTGCTTCTAAAACTGAAACGATATAATCGTGGTCTCACCTCGGCACATCAATCAGACTTGGTTACCTTGCAAAATTCTCTGTATTTCCATAGCTAGCAAAAATGGCGGAATGCTCCAGACATTGAAGAATTTGAGGGGAAATATGAACGATTTATGCAAATATAGTGGGTAGTAGCAATGTAGACATATTTAATATCAAATCAATCGGCATTTATTTATGCGATATACGCGATAACACACCCGTCTGAGCGTCTGAGCTTGAACATAATAGTGCACCACATTTTCCCATGAACGCGAAAAAATAAGCCTAATTTTTTATTTTTTTACATTAGAAGGTAAGAAATTGGCTATATTTCCAGCAAACGTTTTCTTGACGTCGCTTTCTTATGTTAACAACAAAGGCAATAGACTCCCACCTAAGATAACCATTATAGTGTGTAATTCGTCATTAAATTAAAGGAATCAGACGTTAATTTAATAAAATCAGATTTATAAAAGATACATACTCAATGAGGTCTGAGGGAATTAAGATATTCTTACCAGCTCGTCTTGCGGACCAGGGCCTGCGAACGCGCATGCGCGGCTTTTAAGCGTTGTTTTTTTTTACACAAGCAATGGGTACGGTACATCAAAAATCGCTTTCTACATTGTTCAGAAAACCCTCAGAACATACATCACTGTGATTATTTATCCGATTCTTTGTTGAAACTTTAACTTTTAAAATTAATGCAGTTTGTAAGGATGCTTAAAATACATTTGGATCCTGACGGTATACAGGTGATGGCAACATGTATGAATATAGTGACCTCTCCAACCAGTCCAGTCCTCATCTCCTCTTGGTCAACTGCGATATACTGTGTAATTAAATTATTACTGCAATTGCTCATGGAAAGCATATGCAACATGCAGTATCTTGAGTTCTGAGTTCAATAATTATATAAACAGCCCCTTGAAGAAAAGCGAACACGTTTTAACTAATTTATATGACTTTAAGGGGTGGCACACTGTTTCCGCACAGCAAGAAGGTTCTGTGTTCAAATCCTGGCTGGGGCTTTCTGTGGGTTTCCTCTGGGTACTCCGGTTTCCTCCCACAGTCCAAAGACATGCAGGTCAGCTTAACTGGAGAGCCAAAATAATTGCCCATAATTATGAACGTGTGAGTGCATGGTGTGTGTGCCCTGCAGTGGATTGGTGACCTGTCCATCCCTGCCTCTCGCTCAGTGCATGATGGGATGGGCTCCAACACCCCTGACCTGGAATAAGCGGGTTAGATAATCAATTAATCGATATATGACTTTAATAACTGCACCATCAGTTTTGTTGTTTTTTAGCATCTGCTAAATTTGTGTTACGTAATGTAATGTAAATAAAGTCATGGAGTTTGCAGAAAATGGTTTGTGGCATGTATTTAATTGAATAGCCATTTTGGAGGACTTTGCCATCCCATATTTCCAAATTCTTACAGTAAAAATGCAGGGAATCCATTGTATGAATACCTGGGAAAGTTTTCTTCATGAATGTACTGGACTTTGCAGAAAACTGTTTGATGTCATTATTATATTGAATTGTAATAAGTGGCATGTATTGAATTGAATGGCCATTTTGGAGGATTTTGCCATCCCATAATTCCAAATTCCTACAGTAAAAACACACTCATCTTTGCATGAATACATGGGAAGTAGGACGTCAAGAATCTAACGAGTTTTATAAAAGAAAAAAAGAAAAATAATAATTCGAGCACCCAATTTTGAAGTTATTTTATTTTATTTTTTTTTGCTTTTTGAGTAATTTCAAGTAATAACTTTATCTGATGTATTATATTTGCGTCACAACCGGGTTACCGTAAAGAGTAATGTAGGTAGCGCAGTTAAACTTTAAGCGCAGAATGCTTGAGCGGGCTTTTGTGCAGATGGCGTGACCACAGTCAGTTAGATGGCACTTACACGCCACACACACACACACATACACACACACAAAGAATGACAGAGAAGGTTTGTCAGTGGCGTGTTTTTGGTTTCCCAATAGGTTTCTAGAACGCTAACATGACGTCTGCGTTCACCAAGCTAGCTTGTAATTTACCAACTAGCTAGGATTTCCAAGAAAGCAGCACTTGCAGTCACGAGGAATTACCAAGTACTGTTCAGAAATATGTTGTGACTGATACATTACTTCGGCAATATTCTTGTGTGTGTGTGTGTATGTGTGTGTGTTTTAGTTCAATGGTAAACTTCCTTTGTGCAAACAAATGTCAAAGGCTGAGACAAACTATCAATTATAATAATTACGGTAAAACTGACTGCTCCTTCACAGAAATCCAACCCCTATTCCCGACAGCTGAAAGTTAGTTTGGAGTAGCCTAACACCCGAAACAGTTTGCGAACCGCCTGCGCTAAATAACTCGTTATCCATCGTACGAGTAAGTTCAGTTTATTTACGCTATATTGCTGTTGTTTAAGGGGTCACACCTGAGATTTTGTCTTGCCAATGCCTACGGTGGCTTCAGGTGTCTAACGCTGATCTGTTCGGATGTCCACACTAAACTGGAAAACACGGGCTGTTGCAGCCATTTGCATCTGCTGATATAGCTGGTTGTAGTTTATCGATGTGTTATTTGAGGGTATGCTATAGCTTAAGTTTCATGAGTTATTTAACTATACAAATACTTTACATTGTAAGCTAGAGCTTACGTAGAAAGTTTTCACAAATGGCTTCTAAGTTATTTTGTTTATTGGTCTGTCGCTGAGGTCATATAGCCAGCAGCTATCTAAATCGGTGGTTGCGACGTCGCTAGCTATTTAAAAAAAGATGTGCAGAGCCTTTTAATAAATTGATTTTCTTGTAGACCGCGTCGTACTGGATAAGCATTCCAACAGACTGGTTATAAGCCCGTGTGCAGAAGTTAGCGGAGTAGGCACGGGAAGCTTGCAAGCTACATTCTGCAAATGTAGTTTGTCTAAGCGGCTGTACCCGTGTCGGACAGACCCAGCAAAAGGACATGGCACACAGATGGCTACTGGACGAACAGAAGCGTCCTGGTAGTGTAGAGTAATAACAGACAGGCTACTCTGTTGACGGGCTTCCGGGATGTTTTCAGGGGATTAGACATGTTGAATCCCGGATAAAGTGCCTGTGCAGACAATCGGGTAAAGTGTCCTGCGAGTCTGCCGCTCCCAAAGCTCAAACAAGGCATTGACATGATGAGCACAGTGGCATTATCTGAACCTTTATTTACACAAAACTCCCGTCTCTTTAGTGGTATCAATACATAAAAGGTATAATGAATAAAATAATAAATACAAGTCATTCCACCGTATCGTGGTCGTTTCTGACGACTAACTAGTGAGATGGATAAGGACTTAACTACTGTTTATTGCATGTTTTTTAGTTTGGAAAAGTATCATATGGTCTGTCTTTATAACTACCCAGTGGGTTTTGAGCTTGATTTAACTTCGGGCAACAAAATATACATAATATTGAAAAATATATGGAAATAGATTGTATTTTCCAGTATTTGCCAATTGTCAGTTTACATTACGTTTATTTGGCAGACGCTTTTATCTAAAGCGACTAACAATAAGTGCATACCGAATGTCATTGGACAACTACAAAACACCGGTTCGATAAGCTACAGTACTTATTATGTAACAGTTATCCATAACCATGAACATCTAGTCCAGTTCACATAGTAAGCATAGGCTAGGAGAGAAAGATATGACAAGTCAAACTAGAATGAGGGACGATGACAAGATATGATAGACCTACAACATCAAGAAAACGATCAGTGCAATAAATACGTGCTGGATGAAGATTCCAGTGCAACATGAAAGTGGTAGAGGATCAAGACAGATACATGGGATAAGAGCGATCCTACATTGGGAATACCCTGCAGAGTGCTGATGGAGTTAATGTAGGTACAGCCTGAAGATATGCGTATTCTTCAGAGCACAGTGGGAAATGGGAAGGGACCGAGTGGTCCACAGAGGAATGGGGAGGGTGTTCCGCCACTGGGGGGCTATGGTGGAGAATCTCTTGTGGTCGGGACAAGAACCATTCTCCCAGATGGCAGAAGTGCAAGCCGCCCTGCTGCAGCAGAGCTGAGTGCTCGTGCTGGCGTGTGAAGTTGAGTTATGTAGGTAGGAGGGAGCTGTCCTGTTGGCTGCAGTGTGGGCCAGAGTCAGAACCAGACCCTGGCAGCGACCAGCAGCCATTGGAGTGACCTCAGCAGGGGAGTGACATGCGAGAACTTTGGAAAGTTGAAGACAAGTCTGGGAGCACCATTCTTTTACTTAATGTTGATTGAATTTAAATACGTCCCTGCATATTTGAATTTATAGCAAATGTATCCCATAATATACCAGTTGTTGCCACCAAAGTGGCAACAACTGGTATATTTTTTAACGCATTTCCATATATTTTTCAGTATTGCATTGTTACCGATGACAATATGTTGTACATTTAAAGTAGGCCAAGTTTCTTATTTCACAAATGAGTCAGAGTTATGTCTTCATATTGTTGGTATATTTAGTCAGATGATTTAAATATTACTAGAACAGCTTTCCATTGTCACTCAAAAAGACAAATGAAGATACCCAATGTATTGGATCTCCACAAATATATTTTTGTTGTGTACAAGGAAGGGCAGCCTTCATGAGAAAGGGGCCACACTCAGAAAATTAATCCTAAGCTCTTGTTGGATGCTACTAGCATTTGTAGTGCCTTATTTGATTTATAATGGGTTTTATTTTCAAGAAAAGAACACTGGAAACCCCTAAATATTTTAAGTTTTTACTTTTCTCCAACTTCAGCCCAGCCTCCTGCAAATTTTGTGTATGTTGTGTTGTCTGTGCAAGGAAGGTCAAAACGCTGAATTAAATGTTGTTTTGTCCATGGCACACCAGTCAGGTGTCATGTTGTAATACAGTTTTTTCAGTGGTGTGCAGGTGTAGATGTTGTGCTTTTTCAGTAGTGCCCAGGTGTAGATGTTGTGCTTTTTCAGTAGTGCACTGGTGTAGATGTTGTGTATTTTCAGTGGTGTGCAGGTGTAGATGTTGTGTATTTTCAGTGGTGTGCAGGTGTAGATGTTGTGCTTTTTCAGTGGTGCGTTGGTGTAGATGTTGTGTATTTTCAGTGGTGCATAGTTGTAAATTTTGTGTATTTTCAGTGGTGCACAGGTGTAAATTTTGTGTATTTTCAGTGGTGCACAGGTATAAATGTTGTGTATTTTCAGTGGTGCGCAGGTGTAAATGTTGTGTATTTTCAGTGGTGCGCAGGTGTAAATTTTGTGTATTTTCAGTGGTTTGCCGGTGTAAATGTTGTGTATTTTCAGTGGTGCGCCGGTGTAAATGTTGTGTATTTTCAGTGGTGCGCCGATGTAAATGTTGTGTATTTTCAGTGGTGCGCCGGTGTAAATGTTGTGTATTTTCAGTGGTGCGCCGGTGTAAATGTTGTGTATTTTCAGTGGTGCGCCGGTGTAAATGTTGTGTATTTTCAGTGGTGCGCCGGTGTAAATGTTGTGTATTTTCAGTGGTGCGCCGGTGTAAATGTTGTGTATTTTCAGTGGTGCGCCGGTGTAAATGTTGTGTATTTTCAGTGGTGCGCCGGTATAAATGTTGTGTATTTTCAGTGGTGCGCCGGTGTAAATGTTGTGTATTTTCAGCGGTGCGCCGGTGTAAATGTTGTGTATTTTCAGTGGTGCGCCGGTGTAAATGTTGTGTATTTTCAGTGGTGCGCCGGTGGGATGGCGTCTAAGCTCCTGGACAGACTGCGCCGTTCCCTGTTTAAGGAAGGGGCCTCGGCGGAGCCCGGGGGGGCGGAGGAGTTCCCCGAGAGCTCGGAGCTGGAGGACGACACGGAGTGCGTCTCCGCGCGCCTCAGCGGCACGCTCAGCTTCGAGGGCGAGCGGACCCTGGACTCCGAGGACACCGGAGAGGCCTCCGGTCCGGACAGTGACTCAGACTTTCTGGCAGAGTCCATTGAGAACGGGTCCTGCAGCACAGGTATCTTTTACTCCAGGGACTTTAAGTTGAGTGCGTGTGATGGTCAGTCTCTTTTTGAAAATGTTCCTTTGCCAAATCTGCTATTTGGTTCAGATCAAGGATCTCTAACTAAAACAATAGAGGGCCAGCGTATCTTGTTTGTGGTGCGTTCTAGCACTCCACTACACACCTTGTTTCCAAGGTTTAAATTTGTTACTCAGTTACAAAAACCCACAGACACTGTGGCCCTTCAGGACTGGAGTTCCTGATTCTTGCCTTTGGTCCTGGTTGTGCTTTTGAAAAGATGTATGAAATATGTGGAATGCACTGCTTTTTTTGTCATAAAGTTTGTTAGTGTTTCATTTTCAGCGTTGAAGTAGTGTCTGGTTGTGTGTTTTGGTTTCTGCAGAGGGCAGTCCAGTGGCCCTTCCTCCTGGGGGTGTCACCCTGCTCACCTCTCAAATGCGAGAGAGCTGGCGCAGCTCGCAGTCCCGCAGCATTCCAGTGAAGCTGCTCTTTGAGGTCACCGATGCAAGTGTAGTCCAGGACGGTTCCTCCAAATATGTGGTGGGTATGAGCAGGTTGAATAAAATTTCACTGATTGAATTTGAGTTTACCCAGCGCCTGCTGTTTTGTGCATGCATTTAGCTTACAATGCTCCTGCTTTTTGTGCATGCATTTAGCTTACAATGCTCCTGCTGTTTGTGCATGCATTTAGCTTACAATGCTCCTGCCGTTTGTGCATGCATTTAGCTTACAATGCTCCTGCTGTTTGTGCATGCATTTAGCTTACAATGCTCCTGCTGTTTGTGCATGCATTTAGCTTACAATGCTCCTGCTGTTTGTGCATGCATTTAGCTTACAATGCTCCTGCTGTTTGTGCATGCATTTAGCTTACTATGCTCCTGCTGTTTGTGCATGCATTTGAGCTTACTATTCTCCTGTTTGTGCATGCATTTGAGCTTACCATGCTCCTGCTGTTTGTGCATGCCTTTGCACAGTACCTACAGTAGATCTTTACTTTTTCCTGCAGCTCTATACTATCCATGTGATCCAGTCAGGGATGTTTGACCGGAGCCCTGCGCTCATCACACGACGCTACACCGACTTTGAGCGTCTCCACGCCCGGCTGCGCCGTCGCCACGGGGACGAGATGGAGGGCGTGTGCTTCCCCCGCAAGAAGCTGCGGAGGAACTTTGCGGCGGAGACCATTGCCAAGCGCAGCCGGGCCTTCGAGCAGTACCTGTCCCACCTGCTCTCCCTCGCCGAGCTCTGCCACTCGCCCACCTTCCTGGAGTTCTTCTACCTGGGCGACCTGCGGGCGGGGCAGGTGCTGCTGCGCGGCGGGCGCTACCAGGAGGCGCTGGGCTTCTTCCTGAATGCGCTGAGGCTGCAGGAGAAGCTGGGCTGCCAGGCGCAGCACCAGCAGCGAGCTCACTGGCTCTTCACCCTGCTGGGCCTGGTGGCCTGCTTCCAGGAGCTGGACCAGCTGGGCGAGGCCCAGGAGCACTGCGACCGCGCCCTGCAGGACCTGGCCCCTTCCCAGCATGCCCTGCAGCAGCAGAACCTGCACCCGCTCCTCGTCCCCCTGCTGCAGGCCAACGTGCGGCTGTCCTGGAAGATCTCCAAGGACAAGCGGCGGTGGGAGGCACTGTTGCTGGAGATCCAGGACTCTGGGGTGGACACGGGCAACCAGCCCAGCCTGAAAGAGTACCTGATCAAGGAGGTCCTGGAGGACAGTGAGGGGGACCCCAAGCTCAGGGTCAAAGGTGACAGCACATAAAACCCACATCTAAATTTATACCAGACTCGGATGTCCATGAGGGAATTCCTGTTTTTATTTTACACAGGGCTTGTAGGAAGGTCTTAGGACACACCACTGTCTTAATTGCTGTGCAACTGCTAAGTTAAATACGCTTATAGTTGTAGGAATGGATGAAGGCAGAAAATTCTTTTCTGCTTCTTACTGAAAAGAAAACACTGGCTCTTCAGCCCCACAGTTCTGTGTGTCTAACAGACACTGATGATGTGGGCTAAATGTAAAGGTGTACCTGGGGCTTGAATTATTGATTTTATCTTTTGTATGAAAAGGCAGAGTTCAGGTCGCATTTTTTTTAGTGTTTCAAATCTCCGTGGCCCACAGTCACCCAAAGGGAGCCGCAGCAATTAAGAGGCCTGTTCATTGGAGGAAATGCAATGACGGTATAGTGTGACTAAAGGGAAACTCGATTCTTCTGCTCAGGTAGACCGTCTGTACATTATGACTGGGGATAATCAAGGGTGTTATGGGACTTTGATCCTACAAGAGAAGGAGCAGTGCTATGATCCCTAATTTGATGTTAACAGCTCTTTGCCTGCTGAAATGCTGAACATGGCACTGTATAATCTTTCCCCAAGAGAGGCTGTTCATAGTTATGATCAGTCGAGCAGATGATATGGTTTGAGAGGTTGCAAAACTATGACCAGACGGCCGTGTGTCTGGCTTTATTCTTTAAGCACACATCTTTCTGGGCTCCAGAGTGGCGTACCCAGCTAAAGCACCTTTTTTAGTGCAATAATTTACACAGTCTTTCAGACTAAACCCTTGCCACCTATATACACTAGTGCTGATTGGCTAGGAGTCTCACAGGCTATGCTAGCGCTGATTGGCTAGGAGTCTCACAGGCTATGCTAGCGCTGATTGTCTAGGAGTCTCACAGGCTATGCTAGCGCTGATTGTCTAGGAGTCTCACAGGCTATGCTAGCGCTGATTGGCTAGGAGTCTCACAGGCTATGCTAGCACTGATTGGCTATGAGTCTCACAAACTGTGCTAGTGCTGATTGGTTTGGAGTCTCACAGGCTATGCTAGTGCTGATTGGCTAGGAGTCTCACAGGCTATGCTAGCCCTGATTGGCTAGGAGTCTCACAGGCTATGCTAGTGCTGATTGGCTATGAGTCTCACAGGCTATGCTAGCCCTGATTGGCTAGGAGTCTCACAGGCTATGCTAGTGCTGATTGGCTATGAGTCTCACAGGCTATGCTAGCACTGATTGGCTAGGAGTCTCACAGGCTATGCTAGCGGTGATTGGCTAGGAGTCTCACAGGCTATTCTAGTGCTGATTGGTTAGGAGCCTCACAGGCTATTCTAGTGCTGATTGGCTAGGAGTCTCACAGGCTATGTTAGTGCTGATTGGATAGAAGTCTCACAGGCTATGCTAGTGCTGATTGGCTAGGAGTCTCACAGGCTATGCTAGCACTGATTGGCTATGAGTCTCACAAACTGTGCTAGTGCTGATTGGTTTGGAGTCTCACAGGCTATGCTAGTGCTGATTGGCTAGGAGTCTCACAGGCTATGCTAGTGCTGATTGGCTAGGAGCCTCACAGGCTATTCTGGTGCTGATTGGCTAGGAGTCTCACAGGCTATGCTAGTGCTGACTGGCTAGGAGTCTCACAGGCTATGCTAGTGCTGATTGGCTGTGAGTCTCACAAGCTATGCTAGTGCTGATTGGCTATGAGTCTCACAGGCTATGCTAGTGCTGATTGGCTAGGAGTCTCACAGGCTATGCTAGTGCTGATTGGCTAGCGCTCCCCAGTTGCCGCTGCATTTGCATAGCTTTGTTTAAGAATAGCCGGTTGATCAGACACTGCGCAGCCCTGCTAGACGATGGTGGCTTTGTGCAGTGAAACCCTCCCAAGTGGGCAGTGGGAGGGCACAGGGTGGGCCTGAACGTGAGGGCTGAGGACTGTTCACTTATACGTTTTTATACAAGTGAACAGTCCTGAAAATTTTGATCAAAATTGTTAAGTTTTGATGTTTCAAAACTCCAGCCCTGGTCCTGGAAGGGTACTGGGTCAGTCTGCTGGTTCTGTTTTTCCCAATTTACCTGCCCTCCCTATCCCCCAACAAACGGTTCAGACATGAGACACTAGGTCACTAGGTGACGTGACTTTACTGTGAAACCAGTTGCCTTAATCGATCAATTTAGTACTGAATAACAACTAAAACCGACATGCCCCCCCATTCCCTAGGAACAGGGTGGGTCCCTCACCTAGCCCTTAATTTTTGGTGGTTTTTTGTTTACATCACTTGTTTTTGGTTAGCTAACAGACATTATCTTTAGGAGGTGTCATTTATGATGCATTGCAGACCCTCCATAGCTCAGTGTAATCTGTATTTATATTTCTTTTTTATGAAGTGTATCACAACCATGTATCCTGGGTGTGCTATACCAAGTGCTTGCATTTCACACAGATATGAGTTTAGTATTCAAACATAGCACTTAGAAATGGGCTGCTGCTGTATTTTTTAAATATTTCGTTTAAATCATTTGTCCCTTTCTTGTATCGTTACAAACATGCTAAACGGAGATGTAACAGAGTTGGGTTTTGACGTATTGAAATAACAGCTTCTGTGTTCACGCTGTCTAAAGCAGATTTGAATCTTGGAAATTTTACAAAATGTATATTTTTCAATAAAGATGCACAAGACATGAAGAGAATGGAGTCATTTCCCAGTGTGCCTTTGGTTATTTGGGTTTATACATAAATCTGCTCTCTCCTGCAGCCTCAGAGCATATTTTTAAATGAAATGTGTAAGTTTTCCAGTCATTCGATTGCCTCTCGTACACTGTATCTCTGTGTCTCTGTCTTTGTGTGTTTGTGTGTCTCTGTGTCATTGTGTCACTGTGCCCCTGTGTCAGTGCCCCATGTACCTGTGTCTGTGCCTCTGTGTCACTGTGTCCCTGTGTCTGTGACCCTGTGTTTCTGTGTCTTTGTGTCACTGTGTGTCTGTGACCCTGTGTTTCTGTGTCATTGTGTCTCTGTGTTTGTGTCCCTGTGTCGGTGCCCCTGTGTCACTGTGTCAGTGTCCCTGTGTCTATGACCCTGTGTTTCTGTGTCATTGTGTCCCTGTGTCGGTGCCCCTGTGTTTGTCATTGTGTCCTTGTGTCACTGCGTCCCTGTGTTTGTGTCCCTTTGTCACTGTGCCCCTGTGTTTGTCATTGTGTCCTTGTGTCACTGTGTCCCTGTGTTTGTGTCCCTTTGTCTCTGTGTCATTTTTTGCTTTTTTGAGCAGGTCTGAATTCTGATCGGTGTCCCTGCTGGGAGGAAAGGTCTAAAAAGGAACTTCTTTGAAAGGGAAATTGAGAGATTCTGTGGAGATTATCACTGAGATCACAGAAAACAAGAAGTTGTATTTGAGGGCCTTGGAAAGGATATGAACATAGCTATTTGGAGAAAATGACCTATTAACATTGGCTTTACTGTCAAATATGATGTGTGATTATATATGGTTTTGTTAAGAGATTAAATGTACCCGTAACATCTTGTCTTGATATACTGTGCTATACTTGCATTGGTATAATTCTTACTCGACAGGATGACAGTTCCTGAGTTTACAAGCATCATATTTTTGGAGTGAATTTCTTTTGTGGGTATCACCTACTAATAACACCTTTGTTGTACAAGGAGAATTGTGCCCACAGTAGGTAAGGATTGTTTTTCAAGGAAAATTGTGCCCACAGTAGGTAAGGATTGTTTTTCAAGGAGAATTGTGCCCACAATAGGTAAGGATTGTTTTTCAAGGAGAATTGTGCCCACAGTAGGTAAGGATTGTTTTTCAAGGAGAATTGTGCCCACAATAGGTAAGGATTGTTTTTCAGTTAACTGTATGTTAGTTTTCATACACTAAACTAACACTACATTACTCAAACAGACGGCCAGGGTGGTGTAACTGTATGTTAGTTTTCCTAACTAAACTAATACTACATTACTCAAACATGGCCAGAGTGGTGTAACTGTATGTTAGTTTTCCTAACTAAACTAATACTACATTACTCAAACAGATGACCAGGGTGGTGTAACTATGTTAGTTTTCCTACACTAAACTAATACTACATTACTCAAACAGATGGCCAGGGTTGTGTAACTGTATGTTAGTTTTCCTACACTAAACTAATATTACATTACTCAAACAGATGGCCAGGGTGGTGTAACTGTATGTTAGTTTTCCTACACTAAACTAATACTACATTACTCAAACAGGTGGCCAGGGTGGTGTAACTATGTTAGTTTTCCTACATTAAACTAATACTACATTACTCAAACAGATGGCCAGGGCAGTGTAACTGTACTTTACATGTCCTAATTTTAATGTGCAGAAGCTTTTGCATACATACAGTCACTGCATAATTTAAATCGGCGTGAAATGTATTTTAATGGAAATAAATGTTTCAACAATACTGAAGAAATATTGCTTCATGTGTATGTCTGTAATTGACCAGAAGAGGGAGCTTAACACAGGGATGTCCTGGAATGTTACAGTCAGGAGAAAAATAAGGACATTGCAAGAAAAATGCAATTGGAATTCCAGATAATAAAACCTTAAGGATGCTTTTTTAAAATAAATTTAAAAAGAATTTGTATAAGAATAAGACAGTGATTTTGATTTTAAGGTAACCTATGTGTTATCCGATTTACACATATGAATACTGAAACCCCATGTACAGGACCAGAATTAATGCATCTTGTTGAATGAATGAAACTGAAATATTATCTATGCCAAAGGAACAACTGCATAAACTTAACTACAACTCTGCCATTCTAACAAACCTCACGTTTGACCACTGCATGTTCTGTTTCAGCACAGACAGTGGGAAATGCACAATTCTGCTGTCAGAACTCAAAGCAGCATCCCAACCTTTTCCATCTGCAATAATTTATGCAGCTTTAGAAAACAGATGTCAGTAGCTGGGCTTTAGGGATGTTGGGTGTCAGTAGCTGGACTATAGGAATGTTGGGTGTCAGTATCTGGGCCTCAGGGATGTTGGGTGTCAGTAGCTGGGCTGTAGGTATGTTGGGCGTCAGTAGTCGGGCTGCGGGTATGTTGGGTGTCAGTAGCTGGGCTGCAGGGATGTTGGGTGTCAGTAGCTGGGCTGCAGGGATGTTGGGTGTCAGTAGCTGGGCTGCAGGGATGTTGGGTGTCAGTAGCTGGGCTGCAGGTATGTTGGGTGTCAGTAGCTGGGCTGTAAGGATGTTGGGTGTCAGTAGCTGGGCTGCAGGTATGTTGGGTGTCAGTAGCTGGGCTGCAGGTATGTTGGGTGTCAGTAGCTGGGCTGCAGGTATGTTGGGTGTCAGTAGCTGGGCTGCAGGGATGTTGGGTGTCAGTAGCTGGGCGGGTTTCGGACAGGAGCAACGGTGGAACATGTTCTTCTCAGACAGGAGGCCTCAGGCTGGAGCTGTCCGGTGCTGAACCATCCAGTGCTGCAATGCTTTCCCTGGGGTCCCATTAGACCCAGAACTGACCCACGCCCATCAGTTTCCAAATTAAAGCCAGGAAAAGGTGTGTGGTGAGTTGTAAGGCTTGCAAAGGCTGAACAGAAAGCCCAATCCTAAGCCTTTGAGAACTGCTGTCCACCAGGTCTTTTCCACTCTGGTGAATATGTTGGTAGATCATTTGTCTGGTCTTACAGTAAAAATATATGCTGAGAAGTCCTACTGATTTCCAAACTGATATGTGTGAAGAATGTATTTGGGTCTTTATATTAGGCAGATTACCTTGCTGTGTGTGGCCATTAAAATGCATGCAGGGATGTCAGTGAGTAGCCTAATTGTGATTATTTCATTTTGCTTCATTTCACCCCATGACAGTGCTCCCTCCTGGATTAGTTCACAGGAAGGGGAGTACTTCTCAATATTGATAAAAGCAGAAACGACCAATACAGCTACTATTACAAGAGCACAGTCCTGTGTAATCTTGCTTGGTGGTTAGGCATGAGTAAGGTGAAGATCATTGGCCTTCTAGTCCCACTAAGTATCCTAAAAGGCTAAAGCCCTGTTCTGGTGAGTCGGTTTCGTAGTTCAAGCCGCGTTATTTGCAATGCACAGTATTGCAAGATGAAGTTGCTGACCAGTGTGTTGAACGGACATTTTTCCCTTTGTCTTTCCAGTGTGTGCGGCAGCATCATTCACCCCGCTGAGCCCAGTATGAAGTCAGGCTGAATACATGCTCAGAGGACAGATGTAGATTTGTTTCAGTTAATTTACCGACTCATAAGATTTTTTTAACGTAATCCAGTGCCGTGGATTTTACTTTGAATGTAGGCCTGTTGATTTCTTTTATCTGCACAGTTTCATTTATCGCCGTGTAATTTCATTATGTGACATGTACACAAATAAAAAGTGGTTATTCGTAAGTGCAAACGCTTCAGTGTGATAACTCGAAGGGCGCGCGGACCCAGGCGGTTCCTGTCCCGTGGCCGTGCGCTCCCCCCTTCCTCTTGCCCGGACTGTTTTCCTCTCAACTTTGCGTTCTTCGAGTTGAGAGATCAGTCCTGCAGTCAAACCACGGGAACGAAAGAGATGAAGGCTCCGGGGGTTTATGTTTCGGCTATGATTTTTTTAGTCTTGATGGATTGGACGAGCGCAGTTCCAGGCAACTCCACCGGTGAGGACATACGATGAAACCTCGCAGATCCTGATGATAAACCATGAAACCATTCGACAGTAATAGAGATTTCTCAACATACAGTCTAATACTTAAACTTGAAATGTGGCACATTCGCAGCACGGAGTGTCTATAGGCTGCTGCATGCAAACAGAGAGTCTTATTTATATCCACCGCGTTTAGAAGCCAGTTCGAGGCTGCCCATTCTAAGTCGACCGGTGTAAATAAAACTGCAATCGTTAAAAACGGGTGTACACAATAAATAAATAAATAAATAAAATTAAAATAAAAACATACACAATAGTTGTGGGAACTCGTTATGTGACGTTATAACAATGTTACAATTGTGTGGTCTGCTAACATTTGGCTACATTGGATACAGTGTTTTAGAATCGAATTTATTCCGTTTTGCCGACCTTACGAATCATACATATAATGCGTAATAATGTGTAACCAGACGGGGTTACCCGTAGTGTTAGTGTTTTTGTTGAGAAGTTCGTGCTTAGTACCGAGCTGGAAATTACATTACGGATCACAAAATCCGAGCCTTAGGCTAACTGTGGCTCGAAAGAAACTCAAGAAAAGTTTGTTTGACTGAATTAGTTGTCTTTAATTAGGCTACACGTTATAAAAAGTTTGCAGCTCTCACCTCACCACATATATGAAGAATATATCAGAATGATCCCATTTGAGAGATTAATTGGTCGCACTGTTTAATAAATGCGTTGTATGAACGCACTGGCAAGTAGGAATGTTAGTGCGGTAATTAAGACGATTTCGTTTGCTTCAGTCACCCCAGTGACAGCGCTACCTCCATGTCCTCATTTACAGTGCCGAAGAAGGGGCACTGCCCGCGGCGCTTGAATGTGGTTCCGTCAAAACGGGCCTGCGTCTGTGACGACGACTGTCCCGGGCCGGACAAATGCTGCGTTTTCGACTGTGGGGCTGTTTGCGTGCCACCTGCTTTTAGTAAGAGCTTTCCCCTGTCTCAACAGAACTGTTTGTGTTTATTCTCCCCACCCCCACCGACAAATTTGCCTCAAATTAACTTTCAGTGAGTTGGCATCTGAAATTCGTGACAATCCTTGGCAGTGTGAGCCGCATGTCTTTAAGGCACTGCTGTGTATGTTTGTTGATTGTATTTTCCTGACTGGTCTGTGCTTCATAGCCAAGCCCGGGGTGTGTCCTCGCAGACGCAGAGGCTCAGGGATGTGCGCAGAGTTCTGTGCCAATGACAGTGACTGCCCCAACGATGAGAAGTGCTGCCACAACGGGTGTGGCCATGCCTGCATCGCTCCATACACAGGTAAGATCAGCCAGACTGCATACACAAGTAAGATCAGCCAGACTGCATACACAGGTAAGATCAGCCAGACTGCACTGCTCATACACAGGTAAGATCAGCCAGACCGCACTGCTCATACACAGGTAAGATCAGCCAAACTGCACAGCTCACACACAGGTAAGATCAGCCAGACTGCATACACAGGTAAGATCAGCCAGACTGCATATACAGATAAGATCAGCCAGACTGCATGCAAGGTAACATCAGCCAGACTGCACTGCTCATACACAGGTAAAATCAGCCAGACTGCACTGCTCATACACAGGTAAGATCAGCCAAACTGCACAGCTCACACACAGGTAAGATCAGCCAAACTGCACAGCTCACACATAGGTAAGATCAGCCAGACTGCATACACAGGTAAGATCAGCCAGACTGTACATACAGGTAAGATCAGCCAGACTGTACATACAGGTAAGATCAGCCAGACTGCACTGCTCACACACAGGTAAGATCAGCCAAACTGCACAGCTCACACACAGGTAAGATCAGCCAAACTACACAGCTCACACACAGGTAAGGTACAGCAGACACCAGAGTCATTCCAAGACCATTAGAGGGGCATGAAAAAAGGCCTACAAACTAAAACACCTTTTTGCCCAGGCACTACAGAATCTATGAAATCAATCAAAAACTACAAAACACACAGGACATTGGGATTGGCTCTTTTCAGTGAGGCCTAAGATGTTTTTTGGTCCCTAGTAAGTGTTATATCAGTTATCAGCCCTTAGAGAGGCATGTTTCCTGTGCTTTAATCTGCATTTGGGAGGGTTGTGCTGTTCTTCAGATGAGCAGTGCTACTATGGTGCTGTGCGTCTTTAGAGGCAAAGGTCAAGCCTCAGGGACCGTACTTGAACACAGGTGGTCAGTACAAACCTCTGTTTTAGTGTGAAGATTCTTAGGTTGAGTTGCATGATCCTAGATGAACAGGTTTTTGGTAAACTGACACAAACATGAGTCAAACTCAGTGGTTTGTGAATCTCAGCATAAAACTTGGGAAATAATTGAGCCAAAATGGTGCACATCTGCAGGCAATTCAGCTTTTCACCCACAGATAAAATTATCTGAATCTGACATCAACATCCATCACTGTGCCTGCTTCTCCTCAACAACCTTCAACACTCTGTACAACATGGTTTAGAAATCCTTAGCCCATGTTTAAATGCTACAAAATCAAAGTGGGCCACTCTTTTTGAAACATTTTTTATGGCAATATGGAGAATTCTTGAGGAACATGATTTCTAAAGGAAATGTTCAGATAAGGAAATAGAGCTGGCCCATCTATAGCTCTTCCGTGTAAATATGGAAGTTTATCTGAAACCAAATGCAAACACCTGAGGTTAAAGGCAGCACCAGCAGGCTGATTCATTCGACTTCTTAATCCAGCTGGATAACGGAAGAGATTTGCAGACTTCAGACTTTTAATTTGACAGGCTCTTGTCCATTTTCTGAGAAATGAGGGTCAGAAAGTCACGCAGGAAAGCGTATATTGCTTTTAGACAGCCCGCACAACTACCGTTTATAACGTGAACGTCCATTTTAAATTATATTTTTTTGCAATCAGCAGAAATGGACAGATTCCCAGTGACAGGAGCAGCCTACTCAAACCCTACATCATGCCCCTTCTTTCTATGCTATGTTTTTACACAGTATGTGAAACATGTTGGTAGTCCATGGAATTTAAATACTGTTGTTCGCTACGCTATTGATTAAACACAGCGAGTGTCATTCCTGTAAGAAGGTGGTTCCTGGCTCTCTGCAGTGCTGTAACCCTGTGCTGTCCCCTGGCTCTGTGCTGTAACCCTGTGCTGTCCCCTGGCTCTCTGCAGTGCTGTAACCCTGTGCTGTCCCCTGGCTCTGTGCTGTAACCCTGTGCTGTCCCCTGGCTCTCTGTAGCTCTGTAACCCTATGCTATCCTCTGACTCTCTGCAGTGCTGTAACCCTGTGCTGTCCCCTGGATCTCTGCTGTAGCCCTGTACTGTCCCCTGGCTCTGTGCTGTAACCCTGTGCTGTCCCCTGGCTGTCTGCAGTGCTGTGACCCTGTGCTGTCCCCTGGCTCTCTGCAGTGCTGTAATCATGTGCCGTCACCTGGCTCTGTGCTGTAACCCTGTGCTGTCCCCTGGCTCTGTGCTGTAACCCTGTGCTGTCCCCTGGCTCTGTGCAGTGCTGTAACCCTGTGCTGTCCCCTGGCTCTGTGCTGTAACCCTGTGCTGTCCCCTGGCTCTCTGTAGCGCTGTAACCCTGTGCTATCCTCTGGCACTCTGCAGTGCTGTAACCCTGTGCTGTCCCCTGGATCTGTGCTGTAACCCTGTGCTGTCCCCTGGATCTGTGCTGTAGCCCTGTACTGTCCCCTGGCTTTGTGCTGTAACCCTGTGCTGTCCCCTTGCTCTGTGCTGTAACCCTGTGCTGTCCCCTGGCTGTCTGCAGTGCTGTAACCCCTGTGCTGTCCCCTGGCTCTCTACAGTGCTGTAACCCCGTGCTGTCCCCTGGCTCTGTGCTGTAACCCTGTGCTGTCCCCTGGCTCTGTGCTGTAACCCTGTGCTGTCCCCTGGCTGTCTGCAGTGCTGTAACCCTGTGCTGTCCCCTGGCTCTGTGCTGTAATCCTGTGCTGTCCCCTGGTTCTGTGCAGTGCTGTAACCCTGTGCTGTCCCCTGGATCTGTGCTGTAGCCCTGTACTTTCCCCTGGCTCTGTGCTGTAACCCTGTGCTGTCCCCTGGCTCTGTGCTGTAACCCTGTACTGTCCCCTGGCTCTGTGCTGTAACCCTGTGCTGTCCCCTGGCTCTGTGCTGTAACCCTGTGCTGTCCCCTGGCTCTCTGCAGTGCTGTAACCCTGTGCTGTCCCCTGGCTCTATGCAGTGCTGTAACCCTATGCTGTCCCCTGGGTCTGTGCTGTAACCCTGTGCTGTCTCCTGGCTCTCTGCAGTGCTGTAATCATGTGCCGTCACCTGGCTCTGTGCTGTAACCCTGTGCTGTCCCCTGGCTCTGTGCTGTAGCCCTGCGCTGTCCCCTGGCTCTGTGCAGTGCTGTAACCCTGTGCTGTCCCCTGGCTCTGTGCTGTAACCCTGTGCTGTCCCCTGGCTCTCTGCAGTGCTGTAACCCTGTGCTGTCCCCTAGCTCTCTGCAGTGCTGTAACCCTGTGCTGTCTCCTGGTTCTGTGCAGTGCTGTAACCCTGTGCTGTTCCCACAGTGAAGCCGGGGCGCTGTGCTCATCCCAAGGGGACCCCAATGTGCGCAGAGTTCTGTTACCATGACGGCCAGTGTCCAGGGGAGCAGAAGTGCTGCCGGACCACCTGTGGCCACGCCTGCAGCGAGCCCTGTTGATTGGTTGGGAGGACTGGAGGGCGGGGAGTAGGGACAGCGCAATATAGACAGCCTCCTCACTCATACTTGAATCTCTCATTTTTTAATCCCCATTGTATAACGTTAATGGGAGTATTACTATATATTTTATAATTCTTTGTCACAACCAATAAAAATGACCTGGTTGTCCACACATTGTGTTTCCAATTATTTGTTTTCAGGAATGCATATTCAGAGAAGACGCAAGGTATTTGGTGCCAGTGTAAGTGCACTATCTGCTCAATCGTTGACCCCCTATTTCCAGTACTGTCGCGATTACAACGTATTGACCCCTTATTGGATACAACACTATCACATGATTGTGTACTTTGAAAGTTCTGGACTTGCAATAGCCTCACTAGCCTGTGAGCTAGTAGCTAAGATCACTACCTAACTATGTAGCTAGCAGTTGTGAATTACATAGATAGTGAACATTTTCCAGCTAGGTGGATACATGTGTAAACCTAGCAGTTTTTCATTAAAATCCAAAAACAAGCTAAAGGCAAGCTATTAGTTAGCAAAGTAGGCACTTTAGCTAGATGGCAAGCTATTTCAGCATCCATTCATCTTTAGCTACCTACCCAGTGTTATAACCTTACCCATCAGGCTAGTAACGACAATAAATTATGCAAATAAGTGCACGATCATGTGACAGAATTGTATCCAATAAGGGGTCAACAATTCACAATGGCAACAGAACCAAAAATAGGTGGTCACCGACGATGCAGGGGAGGCAGACGGTGCATATACACTGGCTGCAATCACCATCTTTCAATTTTTGATCCTTTTTGAAGCAATGTATGTACGCTAGAAGTTCACTATCTACTTTGTACTTCTTAGGTGATCATTGGCCACGGATGGGTCATGTCCGTAGTGTTCGGTCCCTCTGTAATACACATGGAGTCTGGAAGCAGAGGGCCTCTCCTCCCGGTGTTCTCCAGGGAGGGGCTCCACCCCCCCACCCCACACACACACACACACACAGAAAGGCTTAATGCTCCCCAGTAAAGGGCCCTCAGCTCCAGCCTTCCCACAACAAGCTCAGGCCTGAACAGCCCTGCGGTCAGTGTCTTGGAATGCAGAACTTATTTCCCGCATCGGAACAAAAAAAACCTGTCCGTTAAAAATGCTTTCTGGCAGTGAAAGGGACCTCTGTCTCCTGGCACCAGCGTGGCTGCAGTTAGAAATAGAATGTGGGTAACAGTGAGAGAAAATAAGACGCAGAAGTACAGAATCCAGAAACAAACAGAGGCTCTTCTGGAAAGAGAGCGAGCCGAGCGAAGCGGCCTCATGTGAGACTGATCCGGAAAAAATGTGCAGATGCCACAGAATTAAAAGCAGATTCCTTCAGCATGTGGTAAGAGATCCTACAAGTGCAAGCAGATGTCCACTCGACACTTTACTGTGGTACTACACTGCCATGATATTACACTGCTGTGCTTTTACACTAGTGAAGCTACATTGCCATATTACACTGCTGTGCTTTTACACTAGTGCAGCTACACTGCCATATTACACTGCTGTGCTTTTACACTAGTGCAGCTACACTGCCATGATATTACACTGCTCTGCTTTTACACTAGTGCAGCTACACTGTCATGATATTACACTGTTGCACTTTTACACTGCTGTGAGTTTACACTAGTGCGATTACACTGCTGTGATTTTACACTAGTGCGATTACACTGCTGTGAGTTTACACTTGTGTGATTACTCTGCTGTGAGTTTACACCAGTGTGATTGCACTGCTGTGAGTTTACACTAGTGCGATTACTCTGCTGTGCTTTTACACTGGTGAAGCTACACTGCTGTGCTTCTACACTAGTGAAGCTACCCTGCTGTGCTTTTACACACTACTCAGATTCTACTACTGATCTACTGAACAACACAGTCCACTCTGTTCTCTGTGTACTTGGGCGTCCACTGACTGTGTATGTGCCATGTGTTGAAAAGTGCCATGAATTACTAGACGGTGCCATAAGACCTTGATACACAGCCAAATGTTACTCCCCCCTCCCCCACCCCCACATTCCTAGCTTTCAGCAGTTCTCCAAAAAATCTTTATACATCATTTCTAAATTACTGGCAGGTATTTTTAGACAGTCTTTAGAAACTGGAGAAATACCTGAGGACTGGAAGCAAGACAGCTTGTGCGTGCACACACACACATGCAGACAGCTTGTGCATACACACACACACACACAACGTGCATTACATTACATTACATTACAGGCATTTGGCAGACGCTCTTATCCAGAGCGACGTACAACAAAGTGTACAACCATAACTAGGAACAAGCGTGTCGAAAACCCTAGAGAGAAGTACCGTTCCAAGTGCAGGGAACAACCGCATAGTTCAACTTGGACCCTGTAAGTTAAACTGATAAACACTAACACAAACAAGAACAGCAACAACGTAGTCTATGCAAAAAATGCAAGCGGTAGTTAAGACGAGTCCATTAACTAAGTCAACTACAAAACAGCTACCTAGTTACAACCCTAAGCTTACAGTCAATTTAGAGATTACAGGGAGGTAGGGAGGGTTGGGGGGAGGTGCAGCCTGAAGAGGTGAATCTTCAGTTGTCGTTTGAAGTGGGTCAGGGTTTCAGCTATTCTGACCTCCATTCCACCATCGTGGGGCCAGAACAGACAGGAGACGTGATCGGGAAGCGCAGGTGCGAAGAGGGGGAGGTGCCAGGCATCCTGAGGTAGCGGAACGGAGGTGTCTGGCTGGCATGTAGGGTTTGAAGATCTTGTGGAGGTATGCTGGGGCTGATCCCTTGACTGCCTGGTATGCTAGGACCAATGTTTTAAATTTGATGCGAGCCATAACAGGCAGCCAGTGGAGGGTAGTGAGCAGGGGAGTGACGTGGGAGTGTCTGGGGAGATTGAAGACCAGACAAGCTGCAGCATTCTGAATTATGGAGTCAGCAGGGGTCTGATGGCAGATGCCGGTAGTCCAGCCAGAAGAGTGTTGCAGTAGTCCAGGCAGTATAGTACCATTGCTTGGACCAGGAGCTGGGTTGAGTAGGTGGTGAGGAAGGGGCGGATTCTCCGGCTGTTATACAGGAAAGATCTGCACACCCGGCTTACCGCTGCAATGTTCTTGGAGAGGGACAACCTGTGCAGACAGCTTGTTCATACACACACACACGTGCAGAGAGCTTGTGCGTACACACATGCAGACAGCTTGTGAGTACACACACACACACACACACATGCAGACAGCTTGTGCGTACACACACACACACGTGCAGAGAGCTTGTGCGTACACACACACACACACACACAAATGCTGACAGCTTGTGCGTACACACACACACACACACACACACACACACACACACTCAAGCAGACAACACAGTTCTACCAGAGCTGTTCCCTCAAATGTATTTGTTCTGCTTTTTTATTAAGAATGTGTCACGCTTTTTCACCAGATATTATTGCAAAACAAGATCTGGTTGGGCAAATGAGAAACAGGGAACACCGTGTAAGTTAAACCGAACAGGTTTGAGAGTGGGAAAGAAAGTCGAGACTCATATATCAGGATGTGAAAGGGGGAAGTTATCCAAAAGGCAGATGGACAGGCAGTTCTGACTTCCTGCCCAGTTTATTGAAAGGAGACACAAATAAATACCCATTTTATACAAGCCCAACACAAAATCATGACATGAAAATCGTACCCTATTGAGACACCAGACCAGTGCAAAATGGGAAAGAAATGCCTGCAAAGAAACTGCTGTCATTTCTGAGAGGCTTCTGGAACCCATCCTGAGTGGGTGGAAGTCCTACCCATGATATGGTTTCCACAGAGTGTGGATCACAATTTTGACTCAGAACTTTGACTCAGAACTTCGACTCAGAGCAAACGTGTTTTAGGGTACACGGGTAAACACAGAGGTGGGTAAGGAGCGACGACTTGTTAAAATGATCATCGTACACTTTTTGAGGAAACATGCATGGGAATGTTTCTGAAAGAATGTTAAGACAAATGTTAAGTCTTCCTTGAGCACTGAATTCATAGGAGAAACAGCGCCTGGGTCTTCTGTTAGTTATAAGGGTCTCCACCCAAAAAGATTACTCGTTACTTTCAGAAAAATAAACAGTGATGCAAAAAAAGGGACTTGAAACACAGAAAATGGAGAAAGGTCTGACTCTGAGGTACAGAACAGTCCCCCCCCCAAACTCACAGCACAGCAGGACTTGTTCCTTCCAAGCATCTGTTTCTGGGCCACAGGAATGTCTCAGAAATGCACTTTTGTTTTCACAGCGGGCAAAAGGAGCAGTGATCTCATCTCCGTTCTCACAGTCTCCAGTCATGGCTGCATTTCTATAACCACAGCAGTCTTCCAGCAAGCAGACTAAGGCCATTCACAAACACATGCATCCAGCCTCGGCCCCAGGCTTTAACGCCGATATCTCTCTTCTCCTCCCAGCCTCCTCAAGTTACTCCTCAGACTTTAATATGTACAACCCCCAGCTCAACATCCCGTTCAAATGTCCTGGAATAATCCCCAGGAGTGTCTGGTTTGGCCTGGTTTTGGCCTGGTTTGGCCTGGCTCGGCCTGGGCGAGGCTCAGAGCAGCGGGACGCCCCGGATCCTGCGGATGACGTTGGCCAGCCGCTTGGCCAGCCCGGGGCCGGGCTCCTCCACCTGGAAGGTGCGGGTGAGCAGGTTGTACAGGGAGCCGTAACCCACGGCAACCACAGTGCAGGTGAGGCAGATGACGTTGTAGGGCATGCTGAAGTCAGGGGTGGGCAGGTTCACCAGCAGGGGCTCAGTGTACACCCGCACAAAATATGTGGACTCTTCTTTACAGGGGAAGCTACGAAACAGACGCACACACACATTTAAATCATTTATACCCACGTATATATTAAATAATAAACGCATAAATTTATATTATAAACACTTTACAAAAGGACATACATTTCTTGGATGCGTAATGCTAGGACTTGTCATATCATATGTGTCAGCATAGGAATAAAGATAGCGTTTGAGAAAGAGAAAACGGAGGAAGCAGCACCTTCTCCAGATAGAACAGCTGCACACACACACACACACACACACACACACACACACACAGATACACACATGTGCACGCACATGGACAGGGGTTACGACAATTCTACTGTAATACGAAGCAAGGCAACAGAGCGAGAGGGCAGAGAGTATATTACACTGCACACAGTTACATGTGAGGATCACCCTTATGAACTGTAAACTCACAAGCTGCTGAACAGAGGCCCTTCCTGTGTGCTGTTGGTATCCATGGCAACAATGCTGGGCACCAGGCCACTAATGACAGAGGAGCTGCAGAACAGACAGAATTCAGTTACAGTCGTTCCCATTGGACAGTCAATTAGTCCCTCCTCTTTCCCAGTGGTCATGAGCAACAAGGAACATGGCCCCAACCAATCAATCTCAGTGTAAACAGAGATAAAATGTAATTAATTACAACAATTAAACAGGCGCAAACATACAGACAGAATAAATTCAGTTCTACATGAAACGATGTTCAGATATTGATTGCATACTGGACACTGATGAGAGGTCAATAAATCGACTGGTTCTGGGTTGCTTTTAGATAATATTGCAAACGCACCCAAACACGTTGTATAAAGTCGGTCCATGAGAATTTCCAACATCTCCACAAGGTTGCTGAATAAATCACCATTACTACACCATTACATTTTTCAGAGAATGGAGTCATTCTAATGAGAGCAGAATCGCCTGTTCGAAAGGCAGCTTAACTGAGCAGACAGACAGAAAGGCAGCTTCACTGAGCAGACAGACAGAAAGGCAGCTTCACTGAGCAGACAGACAGAAAGGCAGCTTCACTGAGCAGACAGACAGAAAGGCAGCTTCACTGAGCAGACAGACAGAAAGGCAGCTTCACTGAGCAGACAGACAGAAAGGCAGCTTCACTGAGCAGACAGACAGGCAGCTTAACTGCACAGACAGAAAGGCAGCTTAGCTGAGCAGACAGACAGAAAGCCAGCTTCACTGAGCAGACAGACAGAAAGGCAGCTTCACTGAGCAGACAGACAGAAAGGCAGCTTCACTGAGCAGACAGACAGAAAGGCAGCTTCACTGAGCAGACAGAAAGGCAGCTTCACTGAGCAGACAGACAGAAAGGCAGCTTCACTGAGCAGGCAGAAAGGCAGCTTCACTGAGCAGACAGACAGAAAGGCAGCTTCACTGAGCAGACAGACAGAAAGGCAGCTTCACTGAGCAGACAGACAGAAAGGCAGCTTCACTGAGCAGACAGACAGAAAGGCAGCTTAACTGAGCAGACAGACAGAAAGGCAGCTTCACTGAGCAGACAGACAGAAAGGCAGCTTCACTGAGCAGACAGACAGAAAGGCAGCTTAACTGAGCAGACAGACAGAAAGGCAGCTTCACTGAGCAGACAGACAGAAAGGCAGCTTCACTGAGCAGACAGACAGAAAGGCAGCTTCACTGAGCAGACAGACAGAAAGGCAGCTTCACTGAGCAGACAGAAAGGCAGCTTCACTGAGCAGACAGACAGAAAGGCAGCTTCACTGAGCAGGCAGACAGAAAGGCAGCTTCACTGAGCAGGCAGACAGAAAGGCAGCTTCACTGAGCAGACAGACAGAAAGGCAGCTTCACTGAGCAGACAGACAGAAAGGCAGCTTCACTGAGCAGACAGACAGGCAGCTTAACTGCACAGACAGAAAGGTAGCTTAGCTGAGCAGACAGACAGAAAGGCAGCTTCACTGAGCAGACAGACAGAAAGGCAGCTTCACTGAGCAGACAGACAGAAAGGCAGCTTCACTGAGCAGACAGACAGAAAGGCAGCTTCACTGAGCAGACAGAAAGGCAGCTTCACTGAGCAGACAGACAGAAAGGCAGCTTCACTGAGCAGACAGACAGAAAGGCAGCTTCACTGAGCAGACAGACAGAAAGGCAGCTTCACTGAGCAGACAGACAGAAAGGCAGCTTCACTGAGCAGACAGACAGAAAGGCAGCTTCACTGAGCAGACAGACAGAAAGGCAGCTTCACTGAGCAGACAGACAGAAAGGCAGCTTCACTGAGCAGACAGACAGAAAGGCAGCTTAACTGAGCAGACAGACAGAAAGGCAGCTTAACTGAGCAGACAGACAGAAAGGCAGCTTCACTGAGCACACAGACAGAAAGGCAGCTTCACTGAGCAGACAGACAGAAAGGCAGCTTCACTGAGCAGACAGACAGAAAGGCAGCTTCACTGAGCAGGCAGACAGAAAGGCAGCTTCACTGAGGAGGCAGACAGAAAGGCAGCTTCACTGAGCAGGCAGACAGAAAGGCAGCTTCACTGAGCAGACAGAAAGGCAGCTTCACTGAGCAGACAGACAGAAAGGCAGCTTCACTGAGCAGTCAGACAGAAAGGCAGCTTCACTGAGCAGTCAGAAAGGCAGCTTCACTGAGCAGGCAGACAGAAAGGCAGCTTCACTGAGCAGACAGACAGAAAGGCAGCTTAACTGAGCAGACAGAAAGGCAGCTTAACTGAGCAGACAGACAGAAAGGCAGCTTCACTGAGCAGACAGACAGAAAGGCAGCTTCACTGAGCAGACAGACAGAAAGGCAGCTTCACTGAGCAGGCAGAAAGGCAGCTTCACTGAGCAGACAGAAAGGCAGCTTCACTGAGCAGACAGACAGAAAGGCAGCTTCACTGAGCAGGCAGTCAGAAAGGCAGCTTCACTGAGCAGACAGACAGAAAGGCAGCTTCACTGAGCAGACAGACAGAAAGGCAGCTTCACTGAGCAGACAGACAGAAAGGCAGCTTCACTGAGCAGACAGACAGAAAGGCAGCTTCACTGAGCAGACAGACAGAAAGGCAGCTTAACTGAGCAGACAGACAGAAAGGCAGCTTCACTGAGCAGACAGACAGAAAGGCAGCTTCACTGAGCAGTCACACAGAAAGGCAGCTTCACTGAGCACACAGAAAGGCAGCTTCACTGAGCAGACAGACAGAAAGGCAGCTTAACTGCGCAGTCAGACAGAAAGGCAGCTTCACTGAGCAGGCAGACAGAAAGGCAGCTTCACTGAGCAGACAGACAGAAAGGCAGCTTCACTGAGCAGACAGACAGAAAGGCAGCTTCACTGAGCAGACAGACAGAAAGGCAGCTTCACTGAGCAGACAGACAGAAAGGCAGCTTCACTGAGCAGACAGACAGAAAGGCAGCTTCACTGAGCAGGCAGACAGAAAGGCAGCTTCACTGAGCAGACAGACAGAAAGGCAGCTTCACTGAGCAGACAGAAAGGCAGCTTCACTGAGCAGACAGACAGAAAGGCAGCTTCACTGAGCAGGCAGTCAGAAAGGCAGCTTCACTGAGCAGACAGACAGAAAGGCAGCTTCACTGAGCAGGCAGACAGAAAGGCAGCTTCACTGAGCAGACAGACAGAAAGGCAGCCATTAGTGCCGTTGGTGCCTCACCCTGCGTAAAAGCCGTGGTTTGGGTCAGGGGGGTACTCGGTCCACTTGAGCAGGGCTCTCTCAAACTGCACCGTCACCTCGGTGACAGAGTTCGGGGGCAGCTGAATCAGCATCTCCAGCAGGTGGGGGCGCAGTCGGTCCTTAGAGGGCTGGTAGTGAATGTAGCCTGGCGGGCAGAGAGGGGCACAGCAAGGAGACGTCAACAGGGAGGACCCTTTACCGCTACAAAGGGAACGAGTACTCACTGGACTCATTAAAGGGAACGAGTACTCACAGGACTCATTAAAGGGAACGAGTACTCACAGGACTCATTAAAGGGATTGAGTACTCCCTGGACTCGTTAATAGGGAATGAGTACTCAATGGGCTCATTAAATGGAGTGAGTACTCACTGGACTCATTAAAGGGAGTGAGTACGCACTGGACTCATTAAAGGGAGTGAGTACTCACAGGACTCATTAAAGGGAATGAGTACTCACTGGACTCATTAAAGGGAATGAGTACTCACTGGACTCGTTAATAGGGAATGAGTACTCAATGGGCTCATTAAATGGAGTGAGTACGCACTGGACTCATTAAAGGGAGTGAGTACGCACTGGACTCATAAAAGGGAGTGAGTACTCACTGGACTCGTTAAAGGGAATGAGTACTCACTGGGCTTGTTTTCGCGGTTCTTGCTGGTGACGGTCAGCGTGTGGACGTACAGGCGCAGGTACCAGGGGACGCTGTCCAGCAGCAGGACAGGGAAGGCCCGGTACGGGTGGTTGTTGTAGACGAGCGTGTGGATCTCCCCGGTCTGCAGGCCGTACCCAGCCACGTAGCGCTCGCCGTGTAAGAGAGGCCTCAGGCCTTCGGCTGCGGGAGAGACGGGCCACTCTAAAGCTCCTCCATTACAGCACCTCCTCTCCTGTGTGTTACAGGTGCTACAGCGCAGCAACGCTACACACGTCATATGGGCTGTATTATTATTATTTTCAGTTGGTCTTATGGCTCATTATATGGAGTCAATGAACTGTTCGATTCATGGCTCTCTATATGGAATTATGGATTCCTCTTTGTGATGATGACTTTTATGACAATTAAGCTTAGTTAATATCATATAATTGATTCTTGTTATAACAGAATATTTTGATCTATAAAATGTGGAAAATATTGTTTTGTTTTTTTATTTTATTTAACCAGGGTAAACTCTTTGCGAATATAGTGTTATGGGAATGACCACAGTGAGTCAGGACCTCGGTTTAACATCATCCGAAAGACGGCATCTCCTACAGCACAGTGTCCCCGTCACTGCACTGGGGCACTGGGGCTTATTTGACCAGAGGGAAGATTGCCCCCTGCTGGCCTATGATGTAATTGTAATGTACGACTTGTTTTATGAAATCCTATGTATTTATTTAGTGTATGAACCATAGACTGTATAGGTATGAACGCTGGCGGAAGCCATGTCCATTGTCTGTCTGCCGTCATTGGTAGACATAATGCGTCATCGCAATTAACCAATCAGAGCTGTATAAATACAGGCATGTGGTTTTGATACACCGGGGTGTATAGGAAATAGGCTTTGGCTGAAACATCGGGTGTTTTATTGTACTTCTCTGTTCATACAGAATAAAAGACAGAATTTTAAAAAAGAGAGAAGCACTCATTTTTTTACTTGGAGCGCTGCCACCTTGTCATGGCGCAGAGATTTTTTTGGATTTGCACCCAGTTTGTTTTGTTTGGCAAATTATTTATCATTAAATTAAATTATGTTTCAAGCCCAGTTCTCTAGCCATTGTACTACACTGCTGGCTGATATAGTGCAGGGAATACTACGTGCTAAAATACAATGCAGTATACACCACTGGTCACAAGATTTAGGACACGTTACGCATGTTCCAGTATTGTTTTTAGTGAACTTTAAGCAGTTCAACTTCTGTACATGGCATCAAATGGCACATGTTAATAAGTGAATAGTCAGAAGTTATATTTAAAAAAAAAATCTTTTACTTCACAGAACAGTGACCTAAATTTTGGAGCCGTATTTGGAAAAATAAACAGGAGAAGAAATTCTTTCCATTTTCCAACAAGAGAAGTAAAATGGGGCATAACTGCCCTAGTAGAAAAACAAAGGCCTGAACGTTCTCAGAAATTATTACTGCAAAAGGTGGCTACGTTGATGAATCGAAGATTTAAACACTTTATATTTTACAAGAAGAAATTACTTCCATTTTTATCTCGGTTCTCTAGAAAACTGTGGGTGTACTAAAACATTTGACCGGTAGTGTGCATCCTGTGCGTGTTGACAATAATATCAATACTTAATGAAACCATTTAAACGCTGCAACTGCAATCATACAAGGAAGGTAATAACGAAGATGCGTAAAGTGCGTGTCTGCTGATTTTACTCACAGTACTCCGGGCTGATTTCACTCACAGTACTCCTGGGCTGATTTTACTCACAGTACTCCTGGGCTGATTTTACTCACAGTACTCCTGGGCTGATTTTACTCACAGTACTCCGGGGTGATTTTACTCACAGTACTCCTGGGCTGATTTTACTCACAGTACTCCTGGGCTGATTTTACTCACAGTACTCCTGGGCTGATTTTACTCACAGTACTCCTGGGCTGATTTTACTCACAGCACTCCTGGGCTGGTTTTACTCACAGTACTCCTGGGCTGGTTTTACTCACAGTACTCCTGGGCTGGTTTTACTCACAGTACTCCTGGGCTGATTTTACTCACTGTACTCCTGGTCTGATTTTACTCACAGTACTCCTGGGCTGATTTTACTCACAGTACTCCTGGGCTGATTTTACTCACAGTACTCCTGGGCTGATTTTACTCACAGTACTCCTGGGCTGATTTTACTCACAGTACTCGTTTGCATATGAAAGCACAGGATACAAAGGAATTAAAGATCTTGTACTCTACAAACATAGGGACATGAAGATGGCGCTCACCAACATCCATCATTTTCCAGCGCAGTTGAATGTTGAGGGATCGCAGAGTTCCGAAGGTGTCAGGGGTCATGAGGTCATACACAGAGTAGGTCCTCCGGTCGCCCAGCACCACTGCTTGGCTTAGAATGGGGGAGACTGGGCTCAGCTCAAACAGCTCCCCCTAGAGGAGGGAAGACAAGCACACAACCCTGCTGTCATCATAACAGTAACCAGAATGATCACACATGCAACTATAACTGAAAGCAACAACGATAATTATAACACTAACTGGCTGGGAAACGTTCAACTGAATGAATGAATGAATGAATGAATGAATGAATTAAATGCTCCGGTCACAACAATAACCAATAAAAAAAGGGCAGCAAAAAAACCAAAAAGACTCATTTAACTCATTTAACAGATCAGGCCGTGACTGATTAATTCTCTCTGTGTGTTTGGCCAAAACAGAGATATCGGGAGCGAAATGTGCAAATTTTGGCAGAGGCATACATCATCGTAACGCACACCTCTACCCTTCCTTATTTTTGAAGAGCTACAATGGGCGGGCGGGTAACTGGAATTTGGATATAGGCGAAGGAGGCATTGGCCAAACTCAAAGAGAGGTTTGGTGTAGCTGCTGTTCCGACTGTAAACAATATTAGCTTGTGAGCTAGCTAGTGTAGTGCCCTTGCTCTTCTGTCCTCTGAGTGAAATCACCAAAAATATTCAAATAGACCCAATAGACACATTGACACAACTAAAAAAAAATTAAATGTGTACTACTGTTAATTGTATTTCTAGCTAGCCAGTTTCACCATGTTTGATTCCATATTTTAATAAAACAGGCTCAAGTTAGCCAACCTTTCCTCACTGCTAGCTGCGTTTTCCTAGAGCTGCAATATGCAATACCAGGTAACGATATGAGAGTAGCATGCCATCGCGATGTTCCAGCATCATCCTGCCACTATGCCGTCGACTATACACACAGTACAAAGCCACACGTAGGCTACCGTCAACATATTGCCAGCAATAAATGATATTTGGAAAACAAACAAAAAGACCACGAAATGTCCTGCAAATTTCTACAACCCAGCAAGAGGGGACACCCACCTGGCTGTTGTCTGTGACGTCCACGTAGATCTTACTGGAGGAAGCCAGGGGACAGGCCTCTGTTAGTGTGCGGGAGAACATCTTGAACAGGGACCACTCTGCAGAACAGAGCGCAGGTATCAGCTGTGTGTCCATGGTAACCATGCTAGTAAACCCAACACGAAACGGCTGCTCAAAAGAGCCTCTCACCCCTTCTGCTCTGTCCAGAGGTATAGAGGTCGAAGACGACGCTCAGAGTCTGCCGAAGTTCCCATGCAGTGGACGTACACTTCCAGTCCTGCCACAGAAACACAGCGACTAGTGTTAAGCAGAGAAACACAGCAGCAGCGTTAAACACAAAAACACAGCACCAGCGTTAAGCACAGAAACACAGCGGCAGTGTTAAGCAGAGAAACACAGCGGCAGTGTTAAGCAGAGAAACACAGCACCAGCATTAAGCAAACAAAGCGGCAGCGTTAAGCAGACAAACAAAGCGGCAGTGTTAAGCAGAGAAACACAGCGGCAGCGTTAAGCAGAGAAACACAGCGGCAGCGTTAAGCACAGAAACACAGCGGCAGTGTTAAGCAGAGAAACACAGCACCAGCATTAAGCAGACAAACAAAGCGGCAGTGTTAAGCAGAGAAACACAGCGGCAGTGTTAAGCAGAGAAACACAGCGGCAGTGTTAAGCAGAGAAACACAGCGGCAGTGTTAAGCAGAGAAACACAGCGCCAGTGTTAAGCACAGAAACACAGCGGCAGTGTTAAGCAGAGAAACACAGCACCAGCGTTAAGCAAAGAAACACAGCGGCAGTGTTAAGCAGAGAAACACAGCGGCAGCGTTAAGCACAGAAACACAGCGGCAGTGTTAAGCAGAGAAACATCCGAGTCGCCCTACTTTCCCCGATAACTGGCAGAGGTCAAATTCCACTCACGTTCCGGAAATGAATTGAGATTTAAGTCATGAATCGGAAAACACCCATAATGCTCCAAACTTAAATCAATGAATCCCCGGCCCATGCCCTGACGTTGTCTGGAGTTCCAGATCCATCAACCGGCTCCTCTAAACTGCGCTATTCTGAACTTTACCATTTGGTCTTCTATTATTCCTGTTAGATTTCATCTCAGCTGTAACCTACTTAACCCATTTTATTTGCTGTCTGCTACTTAACACCAGGCTGGCCAGTGGAGGATGGGCTCCCCCTCTATAACCGGGTTCCTCTCGATCTCTCTTCCCATTGGGCAGTTTTTACCCTATGTACCTGCTAATTGGGGGTTCAGGCCTTGTGTTTGCTCTGTTTGCTCTTTTTGCTCTGTCTTTTTCCTTGCTTCTCTGTAAAGTGTCTTTGTGACAGTTCTCTGTAAAAAGCGCTATACAAATAAAATTGAATTGAATTGAAATTGAATCAAATTAAATTTATTTCCTGAATTGACTGAACGGAAATGCTGGCAGGTCTGTTTTTGATGGTCAGGAAACCACTAGCAAAATGACCAAAGCAGTGCTTTATCAGTACAGGAGAGAGATAATATATCTTAAAAACATTAATAAATTAAACAAACACATATTAACATTAAAAACATGAATTCCCTCTGGCTGTCCAATCACACTGCGTGACAAAATGATAAAATTCTAGACGTGCATGACATTGAGGACAAGTGTCGTCTGACCTGTTTCTCACCTGGCAGACGGGCCAGTGAATGAACAGTGTTGTGCTGAGAGTCAGTAAATGAACAGTATTGTGCTGAAGGTCAGTGAATGAACAGTGTTGTGCTGAAGGTCAGTGAATGAACAGTGTTGTGCTGAAGGTCAGTGAATGAACAGTGTTGTGCTGAAGGTCAGTGAATGAACAGTGTTGTGCTGAGAGTCAGTGAATGAACAGTGTTGTGCTGAAGGTCAGTGAATGAACAGTGTTGTGCAGAAGGTCAGTGAATGAACAGTGTTGTGCTGAGGGTCAGTGAATGAACAGTGTTGTGCTGAAGGTCAGTGAATGAACAGTGTTGTGCAGAAGGTCAGTGAATGAACAGTGTTGTGCTGAGGGTCAGTGAATGAACAGTGTTGTGCTGAAGGTCAGTGAATGAACAGTGTTGTGCAGAAGGTCAGTGAATGAACAGTGTTGAGCTGAAGGTCAGTGAATGAACAGTGTTGTGCTGAGAGTCAGTGAATGAACAGTGTTGTGCAGAAGGTCAACGCACGGTGTTGGGAGGAGTGTTTCTCACCTGGCACACGGGCCGGATGTGCACGGCCTGAGAGTGGAAACTGCTATGGAAAAGCTTCTCTGACTTCAGCAGAACCGCCAGGCCAGTCTGGGTGGGGCAGGGCAGGGCGAGGCGGGGCAGGGTGGGGCGGGGTGTGGGGGTGGGGGTAGGAGGTACAGATCAGTCACATGGATCACACAAGGAGAGAGAACACAAAAAGTCTAACCCCTGGAAAACCCCGTCCTGCTTAAAATAAAAACTTAAACTTAAAAACGTAAACATTTTCAAAGGAGGCTTTCACCCACTAATAGGACTGACTTATTAGAATTTCATTTTTAAAAATGCATCTCTGACTCACTTTCCCAAATGAAATTTGTGAGAAACACATAAATCTGAAAACAGAATCTAGGCTGCCTTGAAGTCTTGAGTCTTGTTATTTTACTCTGATTTACAGATTGCGGATAGATAGACAAATAACACTGACATCTTTTGACAAAGTTGACCTTCAAACAAAACAAAACTATTTAAATACAACATTTCAAATCAGCACAACCTACTCCAAAATGTCATACAAAACATTTTAGTAAAGCAATAAGATACTGTAAAGTTTATTCAAGTGCACTGTCTGTGTGAACACGGCTCATCAGATTTCAGAATACACACTGAGAAGCTAACAAAACAACTACAGGAAGGGGCTGTAATGTGGCCATTATGTCAATGTACCTTAGAGGCACAGGTGTGGCAGAGACAGGAAATAGCAAATGCTCGTGTACCTTAGAGCCACAGGGTAGAAGCTTCTTCCATGGTGTCAGGTTTTCTGTGCAAACAATCTCCCGTGGCAACACAGCATACCGTAGGAACTTATGGTTGGTCACTGCATACAAGAAGCAAAAAAACGGTCTGAAAATCAGCAACAGACTAAGCACCAACAGCCACACCCAACATACAGCACAAATGCAAACTTGATCAAATACAGAAACCAGTTACACTCCTGTGCATGTAGGGGGTATGTGTGGGGTTAGTGAGCGTATGTGTGGGCTTAGTGGGGGTATGTGTGGGGTTAGTGGGGGTATGTGTGGGGTTAGTGGGGTATGTGGGGGGACAGTGGGGTATGTGAGGGGTTAGTGGGGGCATGTGTGGGGTTAGTGAGCCTATGAGCTATGTGGACGGAGTGTGGCACAGTGGGTAAGGAACTGCGCTTGTAACCGAAAGGTCGCAGGTTCGATTCCCGGGTAAGGACACTGCCGTTGTACCCTTGAGCAAGGTACTTAACCTGCATTGCTGCAGTATATATCCAGCTGTACAAATGGATATAATGTAAAGTGCTATGTAAAAAAGTTGTGTAAGTCGCTCTGGATAAGAGCGTCTGCTAAATTCCTGTAATGCAATGTAATGTGAGGGGTTAGTGGGGTATATGAGGGGATTGTGGGGGTATGTGTGAAATGAGTGGGGTATGTGAGGGGTTAGTGGGGTATGTTAGGGGTATGTGGGGGTATGTGTGGGGATAGTGGGGTATGTGTGAAATTAGTGGGGCATGTGAGGGTTTAGTGGGGGTATGCGTGGGGGTATGTGAGGGGTTTGTGTGGGGTTAGTGGGGGTATGTGTGGAGTTAGTGGGAGTATGTGAGGGGTTAGTGGGGTATTTGTGGGGTACTTGTGGGATTAGTGGGTGTATGTGTGGGGTTTGTAAAGGTATGTGTGGGGTACTTGTGGGGGCATGTGTGTGGTTAGTGAGGTACTTGTGGGGTTTGTGAGGGAACGTGTGGGGTTAGTGGGGTATTTGTGGGGTTTGTGAAGGTATGTGTGGGGTACTTGTGGGGTTAGTGGGGGTATGTGTGGGATTAGTGAGGTATTTGTGGGGGACTTGTGGGGTTAGTGGGGGCATGTGTGTGGTTAGTGGGGTACTTGTGGTGTTAGTAGGGGTATGTGTGGGGATAGTGGGGTATTTGTGGGGGACCTGTGAGGTTAGTGGGGGTATGTGTGTAACGGCAGTGTAGCACAGTGGGTAAGGAACTGGGCTTGCAACCAAAAGGTCATAGGTTCGATTCCTGGGTAAGAAACTGCCGCCGTACCCTTGAGCAAGGTACTTAACCCAAATTGCTTCAGTACATATCCAGCTGTATAATTGGATACAATGTAAAAAATGCTATGTGTAAGTCGCTCTGGATAAGAGCGTCTGCTAAAATGTCTGTAATGTAATGGTTAGTGGGGTACTTTTGGGGTTAATGGAGGTATGTGTGAGCCTCACCATTTCCCACTCCCAGAGGTTTGAAGGAGGCACTGGGCTGCACAGTGTTGGTGGAGTCGATGAAATTCAGAGATGCACAGAAGATTCCGGACAGCACATTAGTGAGCTCCTTCCAGGCCCCGTCCACACTGAAACACAGCACAGCAGCGGACTCAATTACTGAAGCTAAAAGACACACACTGCTTACTGAAGCTAAATTACACACACTGCTTACTGAAGCTAAATTACACACACTGCTTACTGAAGCTAAACGACATACAATGCTTACTGAAGCTAAACTACACACACTGCTTACTGAAGCTAAAGGACACACAATGCTTACTGAAGCTAAACTACACACACTGCTTACTGAAGCTAAACTACAGATTCCTTACTGAAGCTAAACGACACACAATGCTTACTGAAGCTAAAGGACACACAATGCTTACTGAAGCTAAATTACACACACTGCTTACTGAAGCTAAACTACAGATTCCTTACTGAAGCTAAACTACACACACTGCTTACTGAAGCTAAAGGACACACACTGCTTACTGAAGCTAAACTACACACACTGCTTACTGAAGCTAAACTACAGATTCCTTACTGAAGCTAAACTACACACAATGCTTACTGAAGCTAAACGACACACAATGCTTACTGAAGCTAAACGACACACAATGCTTACTGAAGCTAAATTACACACACTGCTTACTGCAGCTAAACGACACACAATGCTTACTGAAGCTGAACTACACACAGCTTATAGAAGCTAAACTACACACACTGCTCATTGAAGCTAAAATATACACACTGCGTACTGAAGCTAAACTACACACACTGCTTACAGAAGCTAAACGACACAAACTCCTTACTGAAGCTAAACTACATACCACTGCTTACTGAAGCTAAACTATACACACTGCTTACTGAAGCTAAACTTCACAGACTGCTTACTGAAGCTAAACTGCATGCACTGCTTACTGAAGCTAAACAACACATACTGCTTAAAGAAACTAAACTACACACACTGCTTATTACATTACAGGCATTTGGCAGACGCTCTTATCCAGAGCTACGTACAACAAAGTGTATAACCATAAGCAGGAACAAGTGTGTCGAAAACCCTAGAGAGAAGTACCGTTCCAAGTGCAGGGAACAACCGCATAGTTTATCTTGGACCCTGTAGATTAAACTGATTAACACAAACAAGAACAGCAACAACACAGTCTATGCAAAAATACAAGCAGTAGTTAAGACGAGTGCATTAACTAAGTCAACTATGAAACAGCTACCTAGTTACATTTAGTATAGTGCACATGCTTTATAAAACTGAATGAGGTTTAAAACTCTGTTCCATTAGACACACAATCACATTTACACCTGAAGGTGTATAGTCAAGTTGAGAGATGCAAGTTAGCATGTGACCTCTTCTACTGAATGCGATGTCACCCCTGCAGAACCAATAGGACTGTGATTAGCTCTGCTGGTGACCTTTTGCTCCACAGCCTAAAAGTGTCTCTTGTTGCTCAGCGCGTCCGACCAGGGCAGGACTTCAGACCATACACCAAACCTTCCCCCGTTACGGGCCAAGGCCAACACTTATATATGTAATCACCTTAAAAACATTCAACTGGAACAAACTTTCTAAAACAGCCAGGACAGCACAATCATTGGCCATCTTCAAATAAACCGAAGACCCATCTCCTCAGACTGTATCCTGGGTCCCCTCCCATCCCCACCTCGTAACACTCCAACCTTTAGTACTAGTTAAGGTAATAGTACTTTTCTATGTATTTAGGTTTTTCAGTCTTACAGTTTATGTAATCTGTATGCATTCATGATTTGTATTTTGGATCTTGCTGTGCATAGTTAATTTACAGTAGTCATTTGGTAATGCTACATACTCGCTGGTCCGGGAATGGTGTTAGCCAGGTGTGGAACTATTGCTAATATTAATAAAGTAAATCCACTCATATTCATTTACGTTATAGGTAGCTTTGGATAAGCCCGTCTACTAAATGACTGAAATGTAATGTAATGCAACTGTAAGGTAACGTAATGTGACGCTGTATTGCTGTTTATCACACACACTGGCGGCCATGCTGCACTCACTCTGTGACAGTATCCTGGAACCAGACCCAGAGCTCCGCACCAGGCGGGGCCGACAGGAAGGGCTGTCCCCACTGCATGGTCCGCCAGAAGCCCTGGGTGAAGGAGATGTGCAGCTCGCGCACAGAGAACTTCGTGATGACCTGCCCCAGAGACTTGGGGAAAAGCCGGTAATCTGCCACTGAATTGAAAATAAGGAAAATTAGGCAGAGTATGGTCTATATGCATAGGCTACAACAACATTTTACATTTTTATGGAGGTTTGCTAAATTTCAATAGCAAACCTCCATAATTGCAGAAAATGTAAATTATTTAATACGGTAACATAATGGTGATAATTGGCTTTCTATCGCTTCATGTACAGGGTTTATTAACGCGCATGCACCTCCGTCTCTTTGTTACCTTTTTTCCCTTTCTGAAAGAAGTCCGTGTCCCAGCGAGTGCGGAACTGAAAGCTTGAATAAATGTCTCCAGAATGAAGCGGCCTGATGACCAACTCCTCTTGAAACTGGTCGTTATATCGTTGATGTCGCAGAGAGTCAAACGCTTCTGCAGCTTCATCGCGCAGGTTTCCTGTCGCTTTCTCGCCGCTGAGGGGAACAGTGTCGAGATCCACCTCCGTAGCCGCCCATCGGCTGCCGGATTCCAAGGCTTCGGGGCTGGCGGCACTACCGTCCTGTCTCGGCGTAAACTCGTTTGATTCCCTGGTGTCCGTACGTTCAGGAAGCACACTGTCCGTTCCATCAGTGGATTTCGGTTCTTCTCTGATATCTTCCAAATTATTCGGGGTTGAAGCACTCACAAAATGCGATACCAGCGCTACAAAACCTAGCAACAAAACGGGACCATATCTGTAGGCTGCCATTTTTTTGACATTACTTCCGCGTTGTCTTCTTTTGGGTGGGTGGATGGATTTTGACAGATACGAAATGACGTTGGGCTACATGCTGCCATCTGCTGTAGCGGAGTGTGAACTGTAAATAAACGTGTCGCCAAACACATAATTCAAAACGTTTTGGGACACTCGGAAAAAGGATTTTGAGTGCTATTGAATGAACTAGGTAAACACTAAGTATCCCTCTAAGGTTAACGGCTAGGTAGCAGACAGCACCAGGATAATGAGAATATTGTCAGCAGACACTTAGCCAGGGGCACCGCCAGGGATTTTGGGCCCCATGAAAAGATATCACATTGGGCCCCGCCACCACAGGCCACCTAATAATTTTTTAGGGCCCCTGTCAGTCACAGGACCTTAGAATCGTCCTAACTTTTCCCCCCATATGGCGCCCCTGCACGTAGCTGATCAGAAACCACACCTGTAAATACTGAATGTATGAATATGTAAGGAATAAACCACGTTGGGCTGTCCTGTTATTGGAAAATAATGTGCGACGAGGGTGGTGATACAGCCGAGGCGAAGCCTCGCTTAACCACACCCAAAGTACATAAACACTGTTCATTCACTGACCCTCAGCACAGCACTGCTCATTCACTGACTCTCAGCACAGCACTGTTCATTCACTGACTCTCAGCACTAATACTGCGATATACCGAACACTGTTCAGTCACTGACCCTCAGCACAGCACTGTTCATTCACTGACTCTCAGCACTAATACTGCGATATACCAAACACTGTTCAGTCACTGACCCTCAGCACAACACTGTGACTTGAAACAATTTAGGAAACATTGGGTAGCATTGCTTTGGAATACAGCTTATTTAATTTCGGTGAGGCAAGATAGCCTATAGTGTTTGTAGCACAGAAACTTGGCGTCATTTTGATATCAATACTTTTATTGGCAGGCCTAGTTTTTGCCAGTTTGAATGAATGAGTTATAGACAGTGCTTTGTATGTGTGAGTAACTTTTTATTAGCTGCGACCGCAGCTCTATAGCTCTGACGGTCGGTCGGTTGGTTGGTTGGTTGGTCGGTTGGTCCACAAGTGTCCCACCCCGTAGCGACCAGTTTTTCGCCCCAGGATGCTGAAATCTGGCATGGACGTTGGTCATGACTGAAGGCAGAGCTGAGTAACTTTCAGGCAATTGACCAACAGGGGGCATGGCGATGGGCGTGGCCTATCACAAAAAGGTGCATAACTTGCCCCAGGAGGCTGAAATTTGGCATGGACGTTGCTCATGACCGAAGGTAGAGCTGAGTAACTTTCAGGCTGTTTGACCAAGAGGGTGCGTGGCAATGGGCGTGGCCTAATCACAAAAAGGCGCATAACTCCCGAATGATTTGCACAAGATTTTGTGGAAAGGTTGGTCATGAGCCAAAGAACAGGTCACATGTTTGTTAGTCTTGCATAGCCAGACCTATCTCCACACTTTGTTTCAGCGCTGTGCCAGTGCTGGAGAAAGGTCTGGCTGAACTCATTATCATTCCGCTATAGGGAGAAAAAACGCTCTGGCTTGTTTGTATTTCTTTAAACCAATCACAATCGTCTTGGGCGGCGCTAAGCCCAGGATGCAGCGACGGTGCTCTTGCAAAATAGTGTCGTAATGGAGTACTGGCCAGCAGCTATTTTCTCGTCCGAGTCTGGATCTTGACCGGCATACGCTGCAGCTACCCCCCTTGACTGCAGGGTTTTCGCCTGGTCCTCCATTATCGCGACCAAGGGGGACACTACCAAAACCATGTCTCTGTGTTTACCCTCGCTAGTTCACTGCAGACGATAAGTCATAACCATAACCGCTGGGCAAATGTGCAAGAACGTCCCTGTTAGACAGCAAATGTTCTAAACATATTCTTTGTATATCTTTACAACCATTCACCAAAAGAACCAAGCAGGCCTGCCTTATTGCACGATCCAAATTTTCATCAAAACTTGCCATTTTCAGCGTGTAGGTTGCTAGTTTGGAGGTTGTTGTTGATGTAGCCACGTTGACTTTGAAAACGGTAACAGATAGTGGCAGATAGTGGAAGGGGAGGAGAATTCCGACTGAAATAGTTGGCCAATGGCAGGCTTATACCCACAGTCTATATCCTGTGAGTCAGACTACGTGTTTGTGTGAGGGTGTGTGCGTGGATGCATGCACACATGGATGCATGTGCATGTGCGGTCCTACGAAGCAGGAACCATATTGTTTTTGTTGATATTATTATTATTATTATTTTCCTGGAAATGGTAAAATAACTCAAAAAGTCCTTGACCAAAAATTATATAAATTACCAGGTTGAAACTAGAGACCATGAGTAACTATGCCAGAAAGAATGACCATGATTCGTCCATAGGTGGCGCTACAGTAACCGATTCAAAACGCAAATTTCAAAATGCTGGCATTTCCACCCCGTTTGATGAAAATTAATGAAACTAGGTGTACTTGTGTCATTCTTCATGAGGAACAAATATGCCTCAAGAACCCATAAAGTCCACCATGATGGATTTTTCTGTAGATTGAACATTTGGCAAAACCTATAAAAAGTTTCTTCTAATAAACCGTCCGATTGGTCCGAAATTGCCCACGTACATGTATGGTGCATGTCTCCCTATAGGGTGTTAACAGCTAAGAGATCCATTCCAAGATGGTGGAGAAACTGGTATTTAAAAAATAATAATAATTGGCCACAAATTTCAAGTGCTTATGACTTTTTACAATAATAATCAAGGGACTTGAAATTAACTGGGCATGAAGAGGGCACTACTATGTTGTACCATGTCGACGTAGTTGCAGATATCTCAAAAAAGGAAATTACAGGCATTTGAAATTTGACCATTTTTGGCAGGAAGATGGATTCAGCAAATGTGGGACATCAGCAGAAGTGGGACACTTAAGCTTTGCATTTCTCTGATATGTACAAATCAACAACCAATCAAAAAAAAAACATTCTTGAATTGTTGCTACAATAGTTACTGTCATTCAACAATTGTTTTTATTGGACTGACGTCTTCACAGTGGGCGTGCTCAGCCGTCAAACTCCTACTGAATCTACCAAAAAGTGTCCCACATTTGCTGAATCCACCCTAATGCTAATATAATGCTTTAAAACTCATCTTCTCATGAACACTTTACCTGATTCTGTCACCATCGCACATGTGTACTCTTGGGTATTCTGTCCATCAAGGGTGATAAGGACAAGTCGTTTCGTTAAAAATTGCGTGATTTGTGGCGTGGCAAAATTAGCACTTTATGCTGATGCACATTCATATTTCAAAGTAATGTTTCTCATGAACCGGAAGTTGGGTCGTCTCACGCACGGGTATGTAGATTGTCCAAAATCATCTCTAGTGAAGATGTGACAGAAAATTTGCTGGGTTAAAAGATGACCGCAATACAGGGTAGATGGCGCTGTCATATAATCAAGTCTGTAACCATGAAACTGTTTATTATTATTATTATTATTATTATTATTATTATTAATAATAATCCTTTATTTAAATAGGTGATCACATTGAGACTGGAATCTCTTTTTCAAGTGAGACCTATATACATAGGTAAGAAACACACATAGGCATAGAAACAGACAGATACAGAAATGCTATTATATATATTGAATATAAATGTTGTCAACGTAGTAAATTGTAATGTGGGCTGATGAATAAAAGAACGCCGCAGTGTTTAACAAGTGCCGTTCACTTCAACAGGCTAAACGTTTAAATGTGAAGTAAAACAATAGTCCTCAGTAGCTACCAGCAATGTCATGTGATGTAGTCAGATTTGATCGAGAAGTAAGAGGAAATGGGGAAAAGGCTAGAGGAAACGCTGGTAACCACTCTGCGCTATGTATGATATGATTGGAGGTGCGTACATTACACTCACTTTCTTTTTTTCTTTTTTATATGCACTTTCCACCCAATTTTTCTAGCTCTAACTAGTCCTATAGTTTTTGCACTGCATTCAAACTTTTTACACCAAATGACCGGCTAGTTCCAGACATTGTTGCTTTTATTCAGATTTTTTAAATATTAAAAACTTTTTGAAATATTCAATATTGCACTTTTCTAACACAGCTCCTTCAGTTTTGACGCTTTCTAGACTTTTTTGACATCAAAACGTTCAGCTATTTGTCTACTCTCTCACTAAAAACTTTTTTTGGAATCGCATGTTTCAGTCTCCCAGCCAGATTGGCATTTATAAAGCAGACGTGCAGTGCTTTCAGAAAATGTTCACCACCATGGATTATATTTGTCATGGTTCTATGTTTCCGTCTCTGTTTCCTTGTTGGGCCGTCAGATGGCGGCACTTCCTGCTTGTTCCCGTTAATTGTATTATTGCTTTAAATTATTTTATTATTGTCTCGTTATTTAATCATCATCCCCACCTGCCTCTCGTTTTTCCTTCCCTCTGGTTTGATTGTTTTTTGAGTTCACCTGTGTCTTGTTACCCCCTGTCTATTTAAGTTCTTTGTCCCCTTGACTCGGTGCTGGTTCCTTGTGTTTGTTTCCAACTTGTGTTAGTTCCTTCTTGTTAGTAAAGTCTTTTGTATCTACATTTTTGAGTTTCGTGTTTTTTTTCCCCACTCTGCGCCTGGGTCCTAAACCCCTTGCCCGTGATAGAAGGAACCAGCCAGTACTGGACCCAGCAGAGATTTTTTTTTCTCTCTCCCCCCCCCCCCCCCCCCCCCTTTTCCTTTTCTCTCTCCCTGGGATTCTCCCTCGCCCAAGGTTTATGGTTCGCCCCCGCCTCGAGCACCGGAGCGGCCTCCAGAGCCGCCTCGAGCCCCGGAGAAGCCTCCTGCTCCGCCCAGCGCCCAGGAGGGGCCTGTTGCTCCGCCCAACTCCCAGCGGGGGCCGCCTGCCTCGCCCCCTAGTGTTCTCTTGCCCCCTAGTGCTCCTGAGCCATCGCTGCCCCAGCCCAGGGCCCAGAGACCTCGGCCATCCAGCTGCCCTGGAGCCTTCCCGCAGCCATGCCCTGGAGGGCCTTTCCCTTTGGGGATGGGGCCGGTCCTTTCCCCTAACTGTCATGGTTCTGTGTTTCCGTCTCTGTCTTTCCTTGTTGGGCCGCCAGATGGCGGCACTTCTGTTTTGTGTCCTGCTTGTTCCCGTTAATGGTATTGCTTTCAATTTTATTGTCTCGTTATTTAATCATCATCCCCACCTGCCTCTCGTTTTTCCTTCCCTCTGGTTTGATTGTTTTGAGTTCACCTGTGTCTTGTTACCCCCTGTCTATTTAAGTTCTTTGTCCGCTTGACTCGGGTGCTGGTTCCTTGTGTTTGTTTCCAACTTGTGTTAGTTCCTTACCGTATGTATTACCTGTGTACTCTGCCTGCCTGTGTTCTGCCCTGCCCGTGTTTTGAGTTCCTCTTGTTTTCCGTTTTAGCTTAGATATTTTTGGAGTTTGTATTTTTGCCCATCGTGGCTTTGTTTGTTCTGTTTTTGTTAGTAAAGTCTTTTGTATCTACATTTGAGTTTCGTGTTTTTTTCCCCACTCTGCGCCTGGGTCCTAAACCCCTTGCCCGTGATAATATTCTCATTCTGTGTAACAATGCCAAATAAAATATTAATAAATTATATTTAAATAGTAGTTTATACTCTTACGTGACAAAATAGGAAGTAGCTTCAGTAACACCACCCCCTTACCCGTTATCAACGTAGGCTACAAAAACGAGCGCGAATCCTTACCTCGCCGCCACACGATCGCGAGGTTCATGTTCCAAAGAAATCCGCGCTGTCAACCTGTTTGAATGGTTTTCACCGGGACAGACAGCAGCAGTACTATATTTACAGCAATTTTCGGTAAGTATTAACGCAGTGTGCATTGATAACCGCTGTTCTATCATTTATATATCTGGTACTTTATTATAATTATTTACATTTATTTATATTGTATTAGATTACTTACTTTATATCACTAGGCGGCAATATCGTAAAGCAGAGCTAGAGATGGCTACGATACTATGCTAACTACATTTTAAGTAGAGAAGAGAAGGCCAACCTGACAAATTCTGCTTGCTGTGGGGTTGATGACATCGGCCAAGTGAGTAGGCTACTTGTACTGTACGTTGTTTTATCAGATTTTGTTTGAAAAGAAAATGTATAAGTACGCTGGCCTTAACATTTTTATTGACATACTTTCTCTGGATTTTGGAAATCGCTTTTAATTCAGTGGAATCATCATTTTTTATAATGTAATTCTCCATTCATTTCCTGAGGTTAAAAAAACATGTATAGGGTAGACAACCAGTAACACCTTCAGATCAAAACCCTCAACAAGTAGGCCTACGTTCCCAGGAAACGTAAATAAGATAGTTTTTTCTATTCTGTAATCTGTACTGTAATTTGTCAAATAGTTGATGTGTTGTCTACAGTTTTAATACGCATTTTCACCCATTTACTGTTTCACGGCGAAGTTAATCTTTAAACAGCAAGACTATCAAAGTGAAAACCAAAGTCAGTTAACGTTTACTTTTAGCTTTCATTTTTCCAGCTGATGGTATAACTTCGTATCTTTATTAATGAAGTGCCTTCAGAATTCACAAAATCCCTACAATCTCCCCAGTCTCTGAATATTCTTAAATTGAAACTTGCTGTATGATCAAGCCACCATTTTAACTATCAGTTTTTCGAGAAATTATGATTTCATTCTTCTGCCCTCTGGCGGGTGTCTACTGGTAGCCTATTAGTCGGTAGGAGATCTCACATACTGTAGCCTACATACAATAAATGGACGACAAAGCCAGCTCTTGCAGGTGAGAATTGGTGAGGCTAGCATGTTTCTGCATCTCTAATAACATAGCTGGCTCTGGTGGGACCAACTCATTTTTCCAATAATATTTATTGTGGGGGCAGGCGGGGGTAGGGCTGGGGAGCAAATGTCAACCTAATATCAATCTCACTCCTACGCCCCTGGCTAGCTGGTTACCTTGTCCCCAAAACTGTATCTGACTCTATCGCTTACATGACAGCCTCCTGTCTCTTCACTGGAAAAATGTATTAAATCTTGAAATTTGCTGTATGATCCGTGTACGTTCGGGATAATTTGAATTTTGTTTTTACTCCAGAAATGAAAAACGAATGGGCATTCCTCATTTCGTTTTTAATACAAAAAGAAATAACCAATTGATAGCGTGTTTATTCCGTTTATAAAGTAAATTCAGATTTCAAACGTTTCCATTTTATATACGTTTTGTATGTGTGCATGAAACAAAAACAACCATGCAAAAATGAAAAAATAATCGTCTATGGCTCCAACACAGACCTGCCTGCAACATTGTTGCTGACAGCGGAAGAAACAAACATAACGCTATTCTGAATGTCTGGATGGTGTGGGGGTGTGTTATATTTATTCCATTCTACAAGCCGAACTGCTGTGGATAAAACTTTGTGGACAACCGCCCTGGCAGCTTAACTGCTACGATTGACGTCGACGGCCGCTAGTGTAGCCTTATACGCGGGCACAGTCAGAGACGGTTTGATAATGAACTGGTTATCTACAGTTTAGGCTAGTAAATGTCCTCAGATATCTAGATTAATATTTTTCTACATTAATATTTTTCTACTGTAGTGCTCCGTAGCCACCGGACCATTCTCACCTTAGAAAACGGAAATCAGAACGTAACACCATAAACTTAAAAATCTAGAACAAGTTCATTTTATGTAATATTATGTTTAATATCAGTTAGTAACACAAATAGTCAATTGATTCTCGTTTTTCAACAGTCGAGACAGTTTTTCAACAGTCACGATTCAATGGTCAGTCACTGTTGCATTTGTCCCATTTATTGTATCTTGGCTGAACCACTACGCCCAATTGTGAGTATTTTTGATGGATCTTTTTGACAATCAATTTACTGTTCGAAATACAGGAGAACAGCCACCTCTTCCCCATTCGCATCTCATAAACCATGCAAGAGACACCCCTCATTCTGGCCCACCTAGTTACAGTGAGTGCCATAATGTTTGGGACAAAGACATTTTTTTCTTGATTTGGCTCTGTACTCCACAATTTTGTATTTGCAATCACACAATTCAAACGAGGTTAAAGTGCAGACTCAGCCTTTATTGAAGGGTCTTTTCATACATTTTGGTTTCACCCTGTAGAAATTACAGCGCTTATTATACACAGTCCCCCATTTCAGGGCATCACAAGTGTTTCTAATTAGTGAGGTGTCTTCAGTTACTTCCTTAGTGCGGGTATAAGAGAGCTTTCAGTATCTAGTTTTGATTCTAGCTTTGCGATTGTTATTGGGATTTGTCAGCATGAGGACCACAGCTGTGCCAACGTCAATGGCTTTTCCCTCATTTTCCCTGTGAGTGAAAAAGGGATGAAACAGACCGAAGAGAGAGAGGGGTCATAAATGTTCCGCTCTCAGATGACGTCCGAATTGAAGCCGACAGCTAGCAGCTCCCAATCTCTCAAGAACACACACAAGCTCATATCAAGCACATTTCTATGAGCTGTGAATGGGCCCTTCCTAACGTGCACATTCCTTTCATTCACAGACAATGGCATCCCAAGACGCGCTTCCCAAAGCGAAAAGAGAACGTCTTGAAAGCCAGGTCAGTTTTTCTGTATGTTCCGTTTATTTATACTGGGGTAGCGGGTCAAGTATGCCACCTGCCAATTTAGAGACTGGCAGGGTGTACCCTGTTCAGATATGCCACCCACCAAGTTACAGACTGGCAGGGTGTACCCTGTTCAGATATGCCACCTGCCAATTTAGAGACTGGCAGGGTGTGTACTCTGTTCAAATATGCCACCCACCAAGTTAGAGACTGGCAGGGTGTACCCTGTTCAGATATGCCACTGACCAAGTTAGAGACTGGCAGGGTGTACCCTGTTCAGATATGCCACTGACCAAGTTAGAGACCGGCAGGGTGTACACTTCGGGGACAATGATTAAATAACGAGACAACAATAATAGAAAACAATAGTACACTTAACACAGGGGGAACCAATGAGGGAACGAACAGAAATACAAAAACTGAGAAGTGCCGCCATCTGGCAGCCCAAAAAGGAAAAACGGAAACAAAAAGACAGAACCATGATAGTACCCCCCCCACCCCCCTCAAGGGACGGCTCCAGACGTCTCCAGAAGACCGACCTGGGAGGGGGTGAAAGCTGAAGGAGGGAACTACGGACTAGACAGAACAGGACTGGAACAGGATAGAAACAGGAACAGGACTCAGGACTGGAACAGGACAGGAACAGGACTTGGGACTGGAACAGGACAGAAACAGGAACAGGACTCGGGACTGGAACAGGACAGAAACAGGAACAGGACTTGGGACTGGGACAGGACAGAAACAGGAACAGGACTTGGGACTAGAACAGGACAGAAACAGGAACAGGATTCGGGACTGGAACAGGACAGAAACAGGAACAGGACTCGAAGCTGGACCGGACAGAAACAGAAACAAGACTCGGGACTGGACCGGACAGAAACAGAAACAAGACTAATAGTTGGAGATGTGTTGCCTACAGTTACTGTTTAAATAGCAGGATTATCAAAGTGAAAACCAAGTGTAGGAAAATTTTGAGACTCCCCATGATTGAGATGACGTCACATGTTAAAGTTAGGGTATTCCCATCAATGTTGATCAAACTGTTTCCTCCAAACTCTCGATGCTGCATGATAAAAATATATCACATGTATAACTATACACTAATATAATCAATATGTAATCCAATAAACCTATATCAGTAGTTGCAGCTAAGCTTATGGAAACGCAAGAAACCACAGTGTACACTAGAAAAAAGCAAATGCAGAAGGCTTAAAAAAAAAAACCATACTTACTCAGCAGAAAACTAACACTACATTATTGCCAAGTAAAAAGGCTAGAAGGTGAATATTCTTCCAAAACTAACACTACTTTATTGCCAAGTAAAGATGCTAGAAGGCGAATATTTTTCCAAAACTAACACAACGCTATTGAAATGCTAGAAGACAACATTTTTACAGTGACCCTTATGTAAACTGAATATATATAGAAAAGTACAGGAGGCTATAAATCCTGTAACTTGTATGCTTAAAGAAACATTACAGAATGAAGACTAAGATTTGTATAAAGGAAAGTTGGGGCAACAGTTCACAATAATGTTATCATCTAAAGAGCAGAAAATCATTGTGGTGCCAAAAAGGTCAGGTCGACCCAAGAGCAGGAAAATCAAAATCACTGTGGTGCCAAGAAGACCAGATGGCTGGTATTTTTAGAAATGTGTTACGGGGAGTTGTGGGGTACATTTGTGTATAAAATGTATGTGAAACTGACAATCGAGGTTCAATTCTGCAGAGTTGATCCGGCTTTGTGCACCTGTGCAGTAAAGTCTAACTTTTCTGAAGAGCTTGCTGCTGTGGTGTCTTTTCCCTCGTTAAGTAGTTTTCTACAAATTAATGATTGGACTTTGAATTCTGTCGGTTCCTAGACGCGACACAAGGTCAGTTAACGTTCACTTTTAGCTTTCAATTTTCCAGCTGATGGTATAACTTCGTATCTTTTTTTTTTGTTTTTTTTTTTTGAACGAAGTGCAGTCAAAATTCACAAAATCCCTACGATCTCCCCAGTCTCTGAATATTCTTAAATTGAAACTTGCTGTATGATCAAGCCACCATTCTAACTTTCAGTTTTCCGAGAAATTATGATTTAATTCTTCTGCCCTCTGGCGGGTGTCTACTGGTAGCCTAATAGTCGGTAGGAGATCTCACATACTGTAGCCTACATACAATAAATGGACGACAAAGCCAGCTCTTGCAGGTGAGAATTGGTGAGGCTAGCATGTTTCTGCATCTTTAATAACCACAGTTGGCTCTGGTGGGACCAACTCATTTTTCCAATAATATTTATTGTGGGGGCAGGCGGGGGTAGGGCTGGGGAGCAAATGTCAACCTAATATCAATCTCACTCCTACGCCCCTGGCTAGCTGGTTACCTTGTCCCCAAAATTGTCTCTGACTCTATCGCTTAAATGACAGCCTCCTTACTCTTCACTGGAAAAATTAATAAAATCTCGAAACTTGCTGTATGATCCGTGTACGTTCGGGATGATTTGAATTTAGTTTTTAGGCTAGCTACACCAGAAATGAAAAACGAACGGGCGTTCCTCATTTCTTTTTTAATACAAAACGAAATAACCAATAGATAGCGTGTTTATTCCGTTTATAAAGTAAATTCAGATTTCAAACGTTTCCATTTTATAAAAGGACGAGACTTTATGAGAATCAACTGAAACCCCGAAATGGTCAGAAATCGCGTTTTGACATAGAACCTTGTTTATCTGAAAATGTCTCAAATGTATTAACCGAAAGAATTGGATAGAAGACTCCTTAAAATAGCGATTAGTACAGTTGAACGCAGCACACAACATTTTTGGACCTTGAACTTTTAAATGGTGAGATCGTACGTAGCTAGCTAATCGGAATAAAATGACACAGCATCACACCTGCCCCTGAAGCACTCTGCCTGGCTGCGAGGACGGGGAAATCCTTATTTGGTCATACAGTAGTAGGACAAGCCACATTGCACGCACTGAAATTAACGCAGATAAAAATAGTAGATTTTCGCCCCACCTACTTCGCTTTGCAACGGCCACTTTTCACATTCAAATTCAAATTCAAATTCAAAGGCTTTATTGCCATGACATATTTAAAAATATATATTGCCAAAGCGTAGTGATAACAGTAATTAACTACAGTAAGAATATATAATTAAAAAGAAAAAAGAAGACAAGCAGCAACAACAATAACAGCATAAATTATATAAATGACTTTTCTCTTGTCGCTGTAAATCGCCAACTCTCATTGAAAATGAACGGTCGCCGGTTGCTTGTCTCTCTCCTGTGTCGCCCCGTATCACCACGGGGTTACCCGATGCGACATGGCGACTACCAATGGGAGTGAAGGCAGCGTGACAGACGTTACTGAAATAAATGTGCAATCGTGTCTAGCCCAGACTTCTTTAGTTATGTAACCTGGTAATCACAAGCCAGAAACGCCCATAAGCGACAAGCGACAACGGTTTATCTCCCTCCTGTCTCGCCCCGTGTGACCGTAGGGTTATACGCGGGCACAGTCAAAGACGGTTTGATAATGAACTGGTTGCCTACAGTTTAGGCCAGTAATGCATGCCCTCAGATATCCAGATTAATATTTTTTTCTACATTAATATTTTTCTACATTTGACCACTGTAGTGCTCCGTAGCCGCTGGACCATTCTCACCTGAGAAAACGGAAATCAGAACGTAACACCATAAACTTTAAAGAACAAGTTCATTTTTATGTAATATTATGTTTAATATCAGTTAGTAACACAAATAGTCAATTGATTCTCGTTTTTCAACAGTCGAGACAGTTTTTCAACAGTCACGATTCAACAGTCAGTCACTGTTGCATTTGTCCCATTTATTGTATCTTGGCTGAACCACTACGCCCAATTGTGAGTATTTTTGATGGATCTTTTTGACAATCAATTTACTGTTCAAAATACAGGAGAACAGCCACATCTTCCCCATCTGCATCTCATAAACCATGCAAGAGACACCCCTCATTCTGGCCCACCTAGTTACAGTGAGTGCCATAATGTTTGGGACAAAGACACATTTGTTTCTTGATTTGGCTCTGTACTCCACAGTTTTGTATTTGCAATCACACAATTCAAATGAGGTTAAAGTGCAGAGTCTCAGCCTTTATTGAAGGGTCTTTTCATACATATTTGTTTCACCTTGCAGAAATGACAGCGCTTATTATACACAGTCCCCCATTTCAGGGCATCATAATGTTTGGAGAAATGGCATCACAACTGTTTCTAATTAGTCTGGTGTCTTCAGTTACTTCCTTAGTGCGGGTATAAGAGAGCTTTCAGTATCTAGTTTTGATTCTAGCTTTGTGATTGTTATTGGGATTTGTCAGCATGAGGACCACAGCTGTGCCAAAGTCAATGGCGTTTCCCTCATTTTCCCTGTGAGTAAAAAAGGATGAAACAGACCGAAGAGAGAGAGAGAGAGAGAGGGGTCATAAATGTTCCGCTCTCAGATGAAGTCCGAATTGAAGCCGACAGCTAGCAGCTCCCAATCTCTCAAAAACACACACACAAGCTCATATAAAGCGCATTTCTATGTGCTGTGAATGGGCCCTTCCTAACGTGCACATTCCTTTCATTCACAGACAATGGCATCCCAAGACGCGCTTCCCAAAGTGAAAAGAGAACGTCTTGAAAGCCAGGTCAGTTTTTCTGTATGTTCCGTTTATTTATACTGGGGTAGCGGTTCAAGTATGCCACCTGCCAAGTTACAGACTGGCAGGGGGTACCCTGTTCAGATATGCCACCCACCAAGTTACAGACTGGCAGGGTGTACCCTGCTCAGATATGCCACCCACCAAGTTACAGACTGACAGGGTGTACCCTGTTCAGATATGCCACCCACCAAGTTACAGACTGGCAGGGTGTACCCTGTTCAGATATGCCACTGACCAAGTTAGAGACTGGCAGGGTGTACACTGTTCAGATATGCCAATCACCAAGTTAGAGACTGGCAGGGTGTACCCTGTTCAGATATGCCACTCACCAAGTTACAGACTGGCAGGGTGTACCCTGTTCAGATATGCCACCTGCCAAGTTAGAGACCGGGTGTAGCTGCAGTTACATGCACACTTTTTTCATTCTGATTGAAATTGAAGATTTCGGGTCAACTGTTTCCATGGGATGTGATCTAATACGGTCTGGTGTTTACATGCACCGACACATTTAATCGGAACAGCTGTGTGACATGCGCAAAAGTGATGAATACATCACGTGTTTGATCAGTGGAGAGAAACGTCCGTCACCACGCATTTACGTCAAGACGGTGGGCATGCGCAGAAAGAACGCAGCCATAAAATAATCAGTTTCATCATTTACATGGTACAATTTTTCTATTGATCGGTTTATGAGAAGGTTTAAACTGCAACCGATTGAAATTTCAATCGGTTTGGGCCTGTTTATTCTGATTGACAACATGTAAACAACTTGTTCCTTTAATGTCAATGTTCATAATATATTGTTGGAAGTAATGCATTTGCAAGGAGGGAAGGCTACAATTTGCTAGCAAATGTTTAGGTAGTGATAAAATTTCGGAAACATGTTGAATGTTGAGTAAGTTAGGAAGGCTGCTTAGCTAGTTGGTTACCTTCTCCCCACAATTGTCTCTGACTCTTACTCTTACACTACAGTCTCCTGTCTCTGATATTGTAACAGATTGACTGGCTAACATTAAGTTACTTACTGATGGTTGCTTCCCAGAACATAAGCCCTAATGCAAAGGAGAGTCAAACAGAAGTTATTTACATACATTTGTTTTGCTCAGTACAGGTAACATGATCTCTGGTTTGTCCAAGAGGGAAAATGACACAAGGGATTTTTTTCATCTGATAAAGGATATCTATTATCAATAAAACGACTGTAGATTAATAGCCCACAAATGTAAAACTGACATTAATTATTTCTGTGGTATTTTAATAAAAGTTGAGATGATTAATAAATTGCACACTATGTACACTGAGCTGAATATATTGTGAACATTTAAAGAAAGAGAGGTGACGGGTGTAGGAAGTGGAGAGGTGAGTAAACTTCTCAATATATGACTGCGTCCTAAACAAAGGACAAAGGGCTGGGCTCATGTGTAGAGTTTTTATTTTCACATTTAGTGATTTTGGTAGTTTCTAACAAAAAAATTGCTAAACAATATGTAGTTATATCTCTCGCCAAATATTTAGATGTCCACACAAGAAAACAGATAACCTATAAACTAAAGACATTGTACCCAAGATGGTGCTGCACTATTTACATTGATATTAAAGTGGGTTAAATTATTTGAAATACTGTCACTGGTCTTTCCTGTGATATTATAATAAGTGGTTAGTTTATATTTGCACAGGGTGTCCATTAACTCATAGGCTTAATATTTAGTCATCATATATTAGCAGGATGCTCATGCTTGAGGGCAAGAGCTTGCTGCCCCTTGATTTCAATGTAGAAAACCAAGGTGATTTAACAATCAAAGAAAGCGTCATTTTTTTATTATCATAATTTAAAATATTTGTAGCAGTATCTATACCAATGGTTGTTCAGGTCCAGAAGTTTTGGGGAAATATTTATTGAAATATACATTCTTCAATACATATTTCCACAATCTGATTTTCATATGATCATTCTATTTCATATTTGCACTCAACACGCACAGTACAGGCTGACTTCCAGGACTTCACCTGATTGACCAGCAGGGGTCACTGGTGTGTGATGATACACCGTCATCCAGGCCAACTAATACCTCTCCATCCCTGGCCAGTTATGTATCACCCTGTGGGGCTGCCAGGCACAGACAGCATTTAAAACTGGACCATGGGGGCCATCCATGCACTGCAGTGCCTTAACACCATTTATTTATTTAGGATCCCCATTAGTTATACCTCAGGATGCCTGGCACCTCCCTCACTTGCACTTCCCGATCACGTCTCCTGTCTGTTCTGGCCCCACGATGGTCGAATGACCTTCCCGTGGAGGTCAGAACAGCTGAGACCCTGACCACCTTCAAGTGACAACTGAAGACTCACCTCTTCAGGCTGCACCTCTCCCCATCCCTCCCTACCTCCCTGTAATCTCTAAATTGACTGTAAGCTTAGGGATGTAACTAGGTAGCTGTTTCTTAGTTGACTTAGTTAATGACCTCGTCTTAACTACTGCTTGTATTTTTTGCATAGACTGCATTGTTGCTGTTCTTGTTTGTGTTACTGTAAATCAGATTAACCTACAGGGTCCAAGTTAAACTATGCGGTTGTTCCCTGCACTTGGAACGGTACTTTTCTCTAGGGTTTTCAACACACTTGTTCCTGGTTATGGTTATACACTTTGTTGTACGTCGCTCTGGATAAGAGCGTCTGCCAAATGATAATCTGACAATGATAATCTGGGTTAAATGTTGTGGCAGTTTGTTACAGGTTGACATAGCCCTATACATTACAGTTTTCTTTAAAGCATTGGTTTTAGGTAAAGGTAATGTGAAGCATCCCATAAAGGCATGTCTGGTGTCATAATGTCTATCATTGGTGTGTGTTAGCTGTGAATATAAGTATATAGGTTTTCTTAAGGCACAAATGTTCCTTATATACATGACCAGGCTGCATGCCAGTCTCTCTTCCACCCTCATCCATAACAGCCTGGCATGCATCCCTTCCACACTGTCCCTCATTGAGCAGTGAAGAGCAAGGCAGGCAGCTCTGTTTTGAGTGAGCTGGATCTTATTAAGCTCTTGTTTTGAAGCACTAGACCAGATTGCTGGACAGTAATCAAGGTGGGATAAGACTAAAGATTGTATTACTTGCTTAATCGTTATCTCTGTTAAAAAGTAAGTGCACCTTCTAATGATGGAAATGCCTCTACTCATTTTGGCAACCATATTATTAATGTGAGTTGACCATGACAGTGTTCCCTCAAGTGTGACACCCAACAATTTGGCCTCTTTAACCTGCTCAATAGCTACCCCTTGCAAAGAGATGCACAGCTCTTGATCTGTCCTTAGAGCATGCCTGGAGCCGAGTATCAGACTCTTGGTTTTTGAGATGTTCATCTTTAGCCTATTTTCATAAACCCATTTAGATACCAGCATCAACTCTTCTTGAAGCATTTTATTAAGCTCCTTGGTATTTTCTGCAGATACATACATTGTAGTATCATCAGCATAGATAGCCATGCAGGCATTTTTTAAGTACACATGGCAGATCATTTGTAAATATGGAATATAGAAGAGGTCCTAGACAGCTGGGGAACTCCACATTGTAGTGATTTAATATTTGACAGGGTACCATTAAACTAAACACACTGTATGTTAGATAAATAATTTTACATCCAATTGATAGCTGAAGTTTTGAATCCATATGCAGATAGTTTGACGAGTAGTAGCTCATGGTCTATAAGATCAAAAGCTGCACTGAAGTACAGTACCCACCATTAACTTTCTGTCAATTTGTTTTAATCAATCATCTGTTCATTGTGTTAAAGCTGTACATGTTGAGTAACCCACCTTATATGCATGTTGGAATTCAGAGTTGATAATGTTTTCCGAGAAGTAATGTTGAATCTGTTTAAATACAATACCCTCCATAAGTTTGCTTAAAGCAGGCAAAATACTAATAGGCTGACTATTTGGTCCAGTAAATGACTCCTTGCTATTTTTTGGTAGAGGAGTAACCTTTGCTATTTTCCACATTTGTGGATAAACACCTTCATTCAGACATAAATTAAAAATATGACACAGTGGCTTTGCCACAATCCTAGCTGACAGCTGTAGTAATTTACCATCCAGATTGTCATAGCCACAAGTTTTATCACACTGCAATGCCAAGAGAAGCTTTTTCATTTCTTCTGTATTTATATTGGTAAAGTCAAATTCACATTTTTCGTGGTACATAATATGTTGTTTAATTAGTGACTCAGACAGCTTACCATTCACTGGCAACATTTGATTTCTTATTGTATCCACTTTACCTATAAAATAATTATTAAAATAATTAGCTATATATATGAGGTTTGGTAATACATCCACCACCAGATTCAATAAATAAGGGAGTTTTATTCATTTTATCTTTACCCATTACTTCATTAAGGGTTCTCCGTAACTTTTTGCTGTCACCCTTAATCTCCTCAATCTTGGATTGATAATATTGATTTTTCTTTATTTTATTCATTTTTGTGACTTTGGCAGGCTTACCGTTCACTGAGAAACAATCAGCTGAGATACCAGATATGATAGCAGCTTTTTTCAGTTTTTCAGCTGTCATACAGCTTCTCAACTCCAAATCAAGCTAAGGGGCTTTAGTGGTTCTGACGGTTAGTTTTCTGATAGGAGCATGTTTGTCATAAGTAGATAAAAGCAGTTGCATAAATAATTGTAAGGCGGCCTCTGTATGAGTTAATTTAACCACAGTATCCCACTGTATCTTATTCATGTCTTCAACAAATGCATTTTCACAAAATTTATTATAAATTCTTTTGTATATCACTTTGGGCCCAGCTTTAGGAACCTTTGTTTTCCTTGCCACTGCAATGATGTTATGATCACTGAAGCCTACTGGTACAGATACAACCTTTGCAAATTAGCAAAAAAATGATCTATACAAGTTGAAGAGGACATTCCTGAACACCTGATATTAACTCTTGTTGGTAAATTCACAATTTGGGATAAATTACATACACTAGCTACATCACTTAACTATTTTGAGCCACCCAGCAGCCCCAGAATGTAGTAAAATACACTATAATGTTTACTATAAGGCATTTATGATTTGGAGTAGTTACACACATGATTAATATGGATAGCACTTACAATACATCAACTAAAATCTTTATCCCCCCCCCCCAGGACAGAGGGAAGCATAAGAGCTCACACACTTTCAGCTTCCATGAAGATGGAAAACTAGCAGTAAACGCTATATCCTGCACAGAGGCTGGAACCGTGCTGGAGGCACTCAACAGAAGTCGAAAATTCACCTCTCTTGTTAGCAATAATAAGGGAAAGGACATCATCATTGTGAAAAACACACCAGAAAATGCAGACATAGCCACACACTTTCCCTGCTGGCTAATTAACGAAGCTGAAAAATTCACAATAAAATTCCGCCCTGGGAACCAATCTGACCCTGAGCCTCCTGAAACGGCAACAATCACAGAAGAGAGAAAACTGGTCACTTTTTATGTTGAAAGAAAAGGAGGGAAAAATAGCAAAAAAAAGAAATTCTTGAAAAACATGAGGAACAGTGATATTTCCTATCTTTGCATATATGCGTGTGTAGGTGAGACTGCAGAAGAAGCCCTGCGAAGAGACGGGCGCTTTGCGGAAATAGTTTTTCAAGGAGGCAGTGAGCTAGGGGATATAAAGGGTGGAGACTCGTTGGAGATTTATTTCACTGTTACTGAAAAACATGACGGAAAAACATTCAGACTGAACATGCGAAAAGAAGAAAAGAAACCCTTACAGCCTACCACAGAAACCGACTCCGGGTCCCGAATCGCTGAACAAGCAGCAGAACGTGTGCAGGAACAGGGAGAATCCACTCCCAGTTCAGCCAGATCGGCACCAGCAAACCCACCTGCGCAAGAACGGGGAGAATCTACTTCCAGATCAGCCAGATCATTCCATGAAATCCCTGATTCTGAGGAGCTGCAGCAGAACCTGCGCTCCAGGTTTGAAGGTCTGGTGAAGCATATGAAGGCGCAAGAAAATGTGAGGGGGAATGGGAAAGTGCTGGAGCTGCTGAGGGAAGAGTATGGGAAGAACATAAAGGTATTCTGGGATGTGTACAGAGTGAAGAACCTGATGAAGATGAGTAAATCCGTCTGTGTTCTCATAAACAACACTACTAAGGTACAGGGCACAGGCTTCCTGCTCTTTGATCGTTTCATCCTGACGAATGCACATTTGATCAAGGATTCCAATGACAGTATCGATGTCAACTTTCATTGTGAAGAAAAGCCTATGACCGAAGAGCTGCTTCCCGTTAAAGAAGTCATTGCCTTGGCTTATGACTGCGTTTATGAGAAATGCAGGCTAGACTATGCTTTATTGGAGCTTGATGAGAGCACAGCCAAAAAGATGCCCAAACCACTCCTGACCCTGACCCAGCATGGTCCACCCATACAGCAGGGTGGGCTGTGCATCATTGGACACCCAGAGGGGGGAGTGAAAAGAGTTGATTTCTGCTCTGTCATTGAATCTAGACAAAGAGAGCCCGTTCTTGAAAAAAATAAAAACTTCATTCAGTGGATGAATTGGGACCTTAGCTTGGTGGCGAAGGACAGCCCGATGATTACCTATAACACCTGTTTTTTCCATGGGGCTTCAGGCTCTCCAGTCTTTGATGCCCGTGGTAAGGTGGTCGCCATGCACACCGGTGGGTACAGTTACAAGCTCGGTGATACCAAGAGTGTGATTGAGTACGCCATTCCTCTGCGGTCTATACTGAAGCACTTCTTGAAGACGACGAAGGAACGGAGGCCTGACATTCTTCAAAGTTTCATTGAGGTAGCAGAGAAACAAGCAGCGCTGCACCCCCCCATTGATCCCTATACCCAGCCTGATCCTGACAGTCCTGAGCCAATGGAGATATCAGCACCTCCCCCATTAGCACCTCCCCCGCAAGGCCTCCCCAATAGTGCCACCCCCTTTAGCGCCTCCCCCATAGTGCCTCCCCCATTAGCACCTCCCCCGTAAGGCCTCCCCCATAGCGCCTCCCCCATAGCACCATCCCATTAGCGCCTCCCCCATAGCACCACCCCCATTAGCGCCTCCCCCATAGCACCATCCCATTAGCGCCTCCCCCATAGCACCACCCCCATTAGCGCCTCCCCCATTAGCACCACCCCCATGCTAAAGGGGGAGATTTTAGGGCCTGTGGGCCTGAAGGGCCTGCGACCTTAATTAAAAAATCAAAATGTATTCATATAGCGCATTTCACAAACAATTGTTAAACTACGCTTCAAAGACAACCCTGGCTACAACCCCCACAGGAGCAAGCCTAAAGCAACAGTGGCAAGGAAGAATTCGCTGTGGCAGATGGGAAGAATCCTCGGAAGGAACCATCGTTGAGTAGCTGGACTCTTCCTTTAATTTAACAAACTGTTTCCTGTCGCATGATGTGAGCTAAGGTGGGTACGATAACGAGCACGCTGGTATCAAGAGTGTGATTGAGTACGCCATTCCTCTGCAGCACATATTGAAGCACTTCTTGAAGATGGCGAAGGAATGGAAGCCTGACATCTTCAAAGTTTCATTGAGGTAGCAGAGAAACAAGAAGTGCTGCACCTCCTCATTGCTGACTACAGCCAGCCTGATCCTCCCCCATTAGCACCTCCCCCATACCGCCTCCCCCATTAGTGCCTTCCCCATTAGTGCCTCCCCCATACCGCCTCCCCCATTAGTGCCTCCCCCATACCGCCTCCCCCATTAGTGCCTCCCCCATACCGCCTCCCCCATTAGCGCCTCCCCCATTAGCGCCTCCCCCATTAGCGCCTCCCCCATAGCGCCTCCCCCATTAGCACCTCCCTCATTTGTGCCTCCCCCATAGCGCCTCCCTCATTAGCACCTCCCCCATTAGCGCCTCCCCCATAGCGCCTCCCCCATTAGCACCTCCCTCATCTGTGCCTCCCCCATTAGCACCTCCCTCATTGGTGCCTCCGCCATAGCACCCCTTCTATTAGAGGAGACAGTTTTAGGATATTGTGAAAATAAATACAACAAATATATAAATCCTATCAACTTAGTGATGCTTAAGTGAAAAATTAATTTGTATGCAGATGGTTCTTTATTGTTGTGCCCCCTCACCAGCCCACGTTTTACAACCTGCAATTTGCAGACGTGCAGTGACTGACTGTGCAGGGCTCCCTGACTTCCTTTCACCCTCCGAAACCAGACAGTGTGTTAAACACAGAGAACGCTAAGACCAGTGCTGAGTACTGTTAAAACCAGACAGTGTGTTAAACACAGAGAACGCTAAGACCAGTGCTGAGTACTGTTAAAACCAGACAGTGTGTTAAACACAGAGCTCGCTCAGAGAGTAGTGCTGAGTACTGTTAAAATCAGACAGTGTGTTAAACACAGAGAACGCTAAGAGAGTAATTCTGAGTACTGTTAAAATCAGACAGTGTGTTAAACACAGAGCTCGCTCCGAGAGTAGTGCTGAGTACTGTTAAAATCAGACAGTGTGTTAAACACAGAACACTAAGAGCAGTGCTGCGTACTGTTAAAATCAGGCAGTGTGTTAAACACAGAGAACGCTAAGAGCAGTGCTGAGTACTGTTAAAATCAGACAGTGTGTTAAACACAGAGAACACTAAGAGCAGTGCTGAGTACTGTTAAAATCAGGCAGTGTGTTAAACACAGAGCACGCTCAGAGAGTAGTGCTGAGTACTGTTAAAACCAGACAGTGTTAAACACAGAGCAGGCTCAGAGAGCAGTGCTGAGTACTGTTAAAATCAGACAGTGTGTTAAACACAGAGAACGCTAAGAGCAGTGCTGAGTACTGTTAAAATCAGACAGTGTGTTAAACACAGAGAACGCTCAGAGAGTAATTCTGAGTACTGTTAAAAGACCCTGGAGATCATGATTTCACCCAGGTGATATTTAAAATGTTAGAATGTTGCTCATTCATAAATAAGCATTCTCTCTCTTCTAAATAAAGTATGTGTGTGTGTGTGCATGTGTGCGTGTGTGTATGTGCGTGCGTGTGTGTGCGTACAGACACAGAGCATGAGTGACTCCAGTTAATAACTTTGGTTTTTGAGTCCCAAAATGCAAGTATGAATGGGGCCTTTATTCATGCTTGCATATAAGTCAGCTACACTTGATCCTTAATGCTTTGAAAATGAATGTATGCTGTTTACAGCTTCCTATATTCCAGTAGATCCAAATGGCCACCTTAGGTAAACCGACTTAACGAGTGTGATCTTATTATTGTTTCTCTCTCTTGGATTAAATCAATTGGGCTTGTAGTTTATAAATAAATATTGTATTATTTTTGAAACCAAAGAAGGTTGGTTTCCGTCTACATTTTTACCTGTTGTTGATTATGGTGACACTGTACATGCATGCAACTTCTTAATGCCAAATCACTGACACTCTGTCTTCTGTATGAATGGTCTGGTTTAACTTTACTAACTCTGTGTACTCATATCTCCTCATGTATAAAGCTGTCAAAGGAAAGCTTCCCTTGAGTTGTGTACCAGAGTGAGTAGCCATTCCACACCATTCCAGCAATTTCTTGCTTTTAAAATTCCTCAAACTTGGGAAAAGGGCTTTTGATTACCGATCGCTGAAAAACTGTATAATCTTCAGAATCATCTTAACCTTGACATGTTAATGTCATTATGATTTTTTATATGTTTAATTATTAATACTGTAACTGAGGAGTCCACCTGATTTCAATCTAGTTTTCCTGTTGTATATCACTGCAACCTGTCTTATTCACAATATATCATTGATATTGTTTTATGACCGTGTGTCTATGTCTGATTTTTTTTTAAAGACATGTCAATCTCAATCGGCTTTTCATGGTAAAATAAAGAATAAGTAATCAAGCATATGTTGCTGTTTTCTTTTTACAAAATGTGTTGTGTATGAAAAATGATTGCACCAATAATAACACCTACAAAACAGACTCAATCCAGTAATATTACCTGCTTTAATTTGGTTCTCAGGTGTTAGAAAGACCAGAAAGACTGCTACAGACACAGAAGACCTAGGAATAACAGTTTACTGCATACGGACACAGCAGAAAAATATACAAAGCTAGAAGCTCGATGTATGCTGAGTGCTCTGCTAAGCGGGACAGGAAAATGGTCATAGACAACTACTAAACACAGGTTCAGTAAGATACAATACTTATTTTGTACAGCTATTTCTAGCCAAGAACACTGTGTGAACTGAATTGTGTTCTTGGCTAGAAATAGCTGTGCAAAATAAGTATTGTATCTTATTGAACCTGTGTTTAGTAGTAGTCTATGACCATGAAATGCACTTTTTGTACGTCGCTTTGGATAAAAGCCAAATAATTAGCCAAATAAATGTATTGTAATGTAATGTAATGTAATGGAAATTAATGCTTCTCTTTGAAGGCGGCTCCGTAGACAGCGCTCATACAAGGTGTTATTTGGCTCCCCGTGACCTCTAACATCCTGTCTGTACAAGTACCAATCACTTCACAGAGATTGTTTCAGGATACACAATCAGCAACAGGCTAAACCTATCTGACCAATCATCTTGAGTTGTTTACATTCAAGTCTGGCCATGTGTGACACAACCGGGTTGAAGGAATAAGAATCTTCTGATCAGGATCAGGTGTTATTTCACTCAGTGGACAGTGAGGTCTCACATGGTATTGTGTATTGATGAGTTAGTAAGCAGTAGAATATTTGTCTTTGATTAAATCTCACAATTGGAAGTAATTTACTGTAAAATCTACACAATATGTTTTACTGTGGAGGAGCGATGCATAGGCAATGTTTTTAGTGGATTAAATCGCTAATGCATGAGAAAACTGAGCTCAGCCTAAACCCAACCAACAGGAAGCTCAGCCTAAACCCAACCAACAGGAAGCTCAGCCTAAACCCAACCAACAGGAAGCTCAGCCGAAACCCAACCAACAGGAAGCTCAGCCTAATTAATACCAGGAGATTTTAGATCTGGCTGCCTCTGCCAGGAGGCTAAACTTGGGAGCTCAGCCAACCAGCCCAGCTAGTTTTAAAAATAAAAAAATAAAAGCTCACAATATCAGTTTTTTTTTTTTACCGTGTGTACTATGTTTTCCCACTGAAAATGTGTATGTGGACAGTTGAGGCCAAAAGTTTACATACACCTAGGCTAAAGATATTCAAACTCAGTTTTTCACAGCTCCGCACATTTCATGTTACCATACACTTCTTTTGGCAAGTCAATTAGGGCATCTACTTTGTTCACATCAGAGGTAATTTTAAAACAATCGATTAGAGACAGATTTATTTCAGCTTAAATTCACAACATCAGAATTCCAGTGGGTCAAAAGTGTACATACACCAAGTGGACTGTCTCTTTAAACAGTCTGGAAGATTCCAGAAATTGATGAAATGATTCTTTAGAAGCTTCTGATTGGCCATATGTCATAATTAGGAGTTAATTGGCACCTGTGGCTGTATTTAAGTGCCTACCTTTAGATCCACTGCCTTTTTGTCCTTGATACTATGGGAAAATCCAAGCAACTCAGCCAAGACCTCAGAAAAAAGAATTGTGGACCTCCACAAGTCCGTTTCCTCCTTGGGAGCAATTTCCAAACAACTGAAGGTACCACAATCATCTGTACAAACAATTGTATGCAAATATAAAAATCTTGGGACCATACAGACACTGCATCATTCAGGAAGGAGGCAGAAATTAACCCCAGGGCTGAACAAACTTTAATTTGAAAGGTTCACCCGAACTCCAAGACAACAACAAAGGAACTGGTGAAGGAGTTGGAGGCATCGGGTACCAAAGTATCTAGCCTATCCACCATTAAGAGAATCCTACACTGCCATGGCCTGAAAGGATGTCGTGCAAGGAAGAAGCCCCTACTCCAAGCCTGGCATAAAAAAGCCAGAATGAAGTTTGCAGATGATCACCAGGACGAAGACCCAGCCTTTTGTAGGAGTGTTCTCTGGTCAGATGAAACTAAAATTTAACTGTCTGGCCATAATGATCAGCGCTATGTATGGAGGGAAAAGGGTGAGGCTTTTAATCCGAAGAACATCATCCCAACTGTGAAGCATGGGGGTGGCAGCATCACGTTGTGGGGGTATTTTGCTGGAAAAGGGACTGGTGCACTTCAGAAAATAATGGCATCATGAGGAAGGACGATTATCTAGAATACTGAAGCAACACCTCAAGACATCACCTAGAAAGTTAAAACTTAGTCGCAACTGGGTCTTCCAGCAGGACAATGATCCTAAGCATACCTCCAAAGTTGTAACAAAATGGCTTAAAGACAACAAAGTGAAAGTACTGGAGTGGCCATCACAAAGCCCTGACCTGAATCCCATAGAAAATTTGGACTGAACTGAAAAAGTGTGTCCGAGGATGGAGGCCCACAAACTTGATTGAGTTACACCAGTTCTATCAGGAGGAATGGGCAAAAATTCCAGCAAACTATTGTGAGAAGCTTGTGGAAGGCTACAGTAAGCGTTTGATTCAAGATAAGCAATTAAAAGGCTATGCCACCAAATACTAAGTGTATGAAAACTTTTGACCAACTGAAAATCTCATATAGTGTATAAAGCTTAAATAAATATGTCTCTTAGCTATTATTTTGAAATTGCCTCCTATGGAAATAAAGTGGACACCCTAATTGACTTAACACAGGAAATATATGGTAACATGAAATGTGTGGGGTTGTGGAAAAATAGTGTTTGAATGTCTTTAGCCTAGGTGTATGTAAACTTTTGGCCTCAACTGTATGTACTCTTCGTTCTCCGCACTGACACATGGAGAATATTTATGGCAAAGATCTGCAATGCACAGATTTTGTAACTGTTTTTTTTTAAAGAACCTTCATTGTAGGTTGTGCAATATATTTATTAGTCTAGATTTCATTCCAGACCATGGGGCACATCCACACACTGAAACAGAGCCTTAACAGATACCAGACCATAGGGCCCATCCACACTGAAACAGAGCCTTAACAGATACCAGACCATAGGGCCCATCCACACGCTGGAACAGAGCCCTAACAGATACCAGACCATGGGGCCCATCCACACGCTGGAACAGAGCCTTAACAGATACCAGACCATGGGGCCCATCCACACACTGGAACAGAGCCTTAACAGATACCAGACCATGGGGCCCATCCACACACTGGAACAGAGCCTTAACAGATACCAGACCATGGGGCCCATCCACACACTGGAACAGAGCCTTAACAGATACCAGACCATGGGGCCCATCCACACGCTAGAACAGAGCCTTAACAGATACCAAAGTGTGGGGCCTTAACATGATGCCAACCAGCAGGCTCAGAAAAGACATCTTTAAGAGAAACTCCACTGGAATAAACTATAAATGCAAAGAATGGTGAATTCATATACCTTAGTTTGGCTCCTGTATCCAAAGTTAACTGTTTGGGTGACTTGCTCTACAGACTGAGGGGTTTGAATCCCAACCATGGAAGTGTCTGTACTGTGATTCCCTGTCTATCTGTATCCCTCTCTGCTTTCACTCCGTCTGGAGAAAGAGAGAGCATGCAGCACTTTCACCCCATCTGGAGAAAGAGAGAGCATGCAGCACTTTCTCCCATCAGGAGAAAGAGAGCATACAGCACTTTCTCCCCGTCTGGAGAAAGAGAGAGCATACAGCACTTTCACCCCGTCTGGAGAAAGAGAGAGCATACAGCACTTTCACCCCGTCTGGAGAAAGAGAGAGCATGCAGCACTTTCTCCCATCAGGAGAAAGAGAGAGCATACAGCACTTTCTCCCCGTCTGGAGAAAGAGAGATCATACAGCACTTTCTCCCCGTCTGGAGAAAGAGAGAGCATACAGCACTTCCTCCCCGTCTGGAGAAAGAGAGAGCATGCAGCACTTTCTCCCATCAGGAGAAAGAGAGAGCATGCAGCACTTTCTCCCATCAGGAGAAAGAGAGAGCATGCAGCAGTGCAGACGGTCTGCTCTCTGCTTGGGATAAAAATTATCTTCTTATGCACATTTCAAAAGCTGAGGCCTTCACAAATACAACAGAGCGGTAGACTATGAGATTGCTGGCTCTCTGTCTCCCAAGCCCCCATTGGCTGTTCTCACATCCAGGGGTGTGGTTTAAAGGATGTCGATTTGCCTGAAATAAAGGCAGTCAGCTGAACACAAATACAAAAATGCAAATCAAACAGTGGAGGGGCTGGAGAGTTTTATTAGATGCTCAACTGCAGCCTGTCTACTTGTCAGAAAAAATCAGATTGCAGAAAACCAATCTCACAACCCCAGCCTTTCCTGCAGATAGTGTGAGGTTGAGATTGTGACAAGAGGCAAGCCATTGAAGAAAAAATAGAATATACTACACATACTTGAATCCTCCCAAGTGATATTTACTGGCCGTGTTTACAGGTAGGGCTTCACTGGGTGCATGTTCCTTCATTTATATATCCATACCAGGAGTTGAAACCATAACACAAATCGCACAAGGAAAATGTTACTGAACAATATACATTTATTCCAAAAATCAAGACAAAGTGCAAATGCACAATACAGATGTGTTTTAATAGTCAACTACAAACATAGGCTCTTTGTCACACAAACCTACAAAACAGATCAGTCAATAAATAGCAAGTTAGACAGAAGCTTACTGAAAAAAATACTGGCCTTCAATAAGTGGTGCTTGTGATAAAGGAAGCAAAAATGACAAGCTTTATTGTTAAGCAAGCTAGAGAGCTACGTAACTTGTTAAAATGGGGCTTCTTTACCTCTTCCTTCCCACATAACTAAATAGCCTGATCTATGTGAACCTGTTGCAGCCACCTGGCAGCTGAATGCATGTTACTTTGAGCCCATGACATCACAATGAGAAGTGTTAAATTAATCCTTTCAATCACACCTGTCCAGTGACATCACAATAAGAATAGTGTATATGTGATCCTTTTAATCGCAGCTGTTCGATGACATAACATTGAGAATAGTGTTAATTTAATCCTTTCAATCACAGCAGTTCAGTGACATCACAATGAGAAGTGTTAATATAATCTATTCAATTACAGCCATTCAATTGCAGCTGAACCTGCTTCTGTTACAGAACATTTGAAACTTGTAACTACAGTATTTGTTCTCAAAACTGCACCATTAAACTGACACTGCTCTAAAACAGAGCACATTTTCAAATAAACATCACACGCTTACTTGAATATATATAGGTTCTAGTGAAAAAATATGTTAATAATGACATTTCATGAAATCCTGTATTAAAATACTTCAGATTGTTTTGTTTATTTTTGAAAAACTAAATACAAACAGCAGAGAAACATGCACTTCCCTCTGCGTGTTACTTAGAGATGCTAGGATACTGTGCATATATTTAGAGATGCTAGAATACTGTGTTTGTTACTCAGCAATGTTAAAATACTGTATGTGATACTGAGATGATTCAACCCAGTGGGTGTTACTGAGAGACAATTAAACTCAGGTGTACGAAGGTAATATTTGTCCTCTGATCAGAATCTGCATCCCTCTGGCAGGAAGAGAGCCTGCAGTCCTCTACGGACACTCAGCATTTCCTCCTCTTGCTGTCGAAACAAAGCGCACAGCAGCATTAATGTACCAAACACACACACACACACACACACACACACAGACAACACTCCCCCTCACACTGCCCATTAGTGTACCAAACATACACACACACACACACAGACAATATTCCCCTTCACACTACCCATTAGTGTACCAAACACCCACACACAGACAACACTCCCCCTCAAACATGCACACACACACAGACAACACCCCCCCTCACACTACCCATTAGTGTACCAAACACCCACCCACCCACCCACACACACAGGCAACACTCCCCCTCACACTACCCATTAGTACCAAACACCCACACAAAAATGTAGAAAATTTTAATTCCTTATTCTTTAAATGGAAATTAAGGATGTATGTTTGAAAATTTGGTTTATGAAGTCTTTCCCATTTGCTGTGTCTCTTCACACATGTGCTGGTTGTGCTCCTTTTAGAGGACACACTGAAAATGAAACACTTACACTAGAGCTATTTTTGTCTGGAAGGGCTATCAACCATGAAGGACTAGGTGGAGCCAACTATTCATGCACTGTCAGTTTGGATATCAGCAAGTCCATTCATTCCACGCTCAGGGTTTTTAGTTAAGACGAGGTTAAACGATTCAAATGTTTCAGAATATTTATTTATTATTTATGAATCTTTATTGCTACAGGTAGGTTGACTGGAGCACTCGTTTACAGCAACACCCTGTGAATGCCCCTAAATAGCCTAACCCGCATGCATTTGGACTGTGGAGGAAACCAGAGCACATGTAGAAAACCCACGCAAACTCCACACAGTAAGGCCCTGTCCGGGATTCAAACACAGAACCTTCTGGCTGTTAAGTGACAGTGCTATATCTACTGCACCATATTATTGCCTTTGTGAGTGAAATGGATCAGCCATCTAAATCCAATTTGAGAACTTACTGGTACCTGACATATTTACTTTATATATACAAATAAACAGGTTTAGTTTAGAACAACCTGAACACTTACTAGTCCCTTCCATATTTTGATATAAATAAAGAGTTTCATGCAGTTGCATGCTCTCCCCCATGAATTTTCACTGTATGAATTTACAGTATAATTGGTTCTGCAATCTCCTCAATGCCCTGATGTTGAATTCGATTTTGGTTGTTCCGTCTTCTGATTTGGCCTTGGTGCCCAATTACATTTCAGCGGCGGCTGGTCAGAGGCAAGGGAGGCAAAGCTTGCTAAAGTTTGATAGAAAGAAGAAAGGAACAAATACCCAGCTGATTCAGTTGTATACCCATTATTAACATCTGAATCAATGTTTTAAGAGGGTTTCTGTTGGTTTCTTCTCAGTTTCAGCCTTTTTTGGGGCTTTTTCAGCTTTATTTGGATAGGACAGTGTAGAGAGACAGGAAAAATTAGGAGGAGAGAGAGAGGGAGAGACGTGCGACAAAGGTCGGCAGTCGGATTCGAACTGCCAACATCGCGGCTCGCACTGAGCATGTGCATAGCGCTCTACGGACCGCGCCACTAGAGGCCCATTCTCCATTTCAACCGTTTAACTAGGTTTCCGCCTCCCTCCCTGGATCTTCTCGCATGAGGAACCTGGAGGCCTGGGTGAGAGTCAGTGATGGCCAGTTGGGGATGAATTAAAGGCACGTTCAAAAGCGAGTCTCTGGCTCTTTCACTCCAGTGACCACCCCTGGTTCAGGGCCTGCGAGCGCTGGAGCTCACACTGACCTGCAAATCCTGCCCTGTTTCCAGCACCCCTGTTATAAGAGAGCCAGGAAAGATAAACCAGGCGACACCGTAGACTGTAAGCTGCCCACTCACCATGTCCTTAAATAGTTTGTCCTGAACAGACTTCATGTCTTCCCTCATCAGGCACATCTGAAAAAAATTTTTGATTTTGATTTTTGTGGAAAAAAGATTAGTCTTGATGACAGAAATCAGCAATTTCAGAATGCAAGTCGCAGAAACACATGTATGTGCACGTGTGTATGTGTGCGCGCGTATCTGTGTATGAGAGCTCAAGTTTAACAGCAGAGGTATAAACTCAAGTTTAGCTGCTTCTATGGTACTCTCTAATGCACCATGCTGTTTTAGATACACATGAGAAGAAAACACAAAGATACATAAAATAACTTTTGGCTAAACCCGATACTCTTACACAGATCTAGCAGAAACATACAGCCGTGCATTCTCCCTTTCTAACAAACAACAGAAATACAAAGGTAGATCAGCATGTGTTTCTGCCTACAAAAAATGAAGAAGCGAGTAGATAGCTTAGAAGTTTCACCTCAGATGTGAAGATCTGTTCCTCGTACTCAAGGCTGTGACACACATTCTTCTGGAAGGTGCTCCTCAGGTTCTGGAGCCTGTGAGAGGAATCGACACACACTGTGCTCTTTAATCTGATCTAACGGACACACACTGTTGTTTAACCTGATCTAACAGCCATTTAAGGCACCTTCAAGACCACCTCACTGTCCCAAAGCAAAAAAGTACAGATATTTATTACTTTCTGCCCTGTTTTAAATAACATTTACAGACCTATTTTTAACCCTGCTTATACCTTATATAACTATTTTAACTGCATTGTTGTTTTATTCATGTCTATTATCTTAATTCTGATTTCAATGCCATTATGGTGTATCGCTGGTATAAAGATTACCAAGTAAGAATAGCACTGAAAGTTATGATTGTTCATGTAGTGAGTGTAGTGACTCTCCATGCAGGATACACACAGGGGCATTCTCACACAGGGGGTCCCTCATACGCAGGGGCAATCTCACACAGGGGCAATCTCACACACAGGAGCAGTCTCACACAGGGGCAATCTCACACACAGGAGCAGTCTCACACACAAGGGAATTCTCACACAGGAGGATTCTCTCACACGGACATTCACACACAGAAGCATTCTCACACGGGCACTGTTCCACACCAGGGTAATCTCACACAGGGGCAATCTCACACAGCGGCATTCTCTCACACAGGAGCATTCTCTCACACTGGAGCATTCTCACACGCAGGGGCAGTCTCACACACAAGGGCATTCTCACACAGGGGGATTCTCTCACATGGGCACTCACACAGGGGCATTCCCATATAAAGGGGCAATCTCACACAGGGGCATTCACACACACAGGGGCACTGTCACACACAGGGGCACTCTCACCTTTTGCTCTCTCTCTCCTGGTAAGAGTGAAAGGCCTGGGTCTGCTTCCTCCAGTACGTCTGAGAAAGACACAGGCTGCCGATTAACTTCACTCTACTTGCACCAGCTTGTCACAGCTAATCGTGACTGCACACACTTGGGGGTTGCAGTGTCGGCTAAACCGCTCCCTCTCCGCCCGCAGATAGGATAGGCAATAATAAGCCTTGGGCTTCAGCCTATTCCTTTTTCGGTCATTGATTATGCAAATTTTATTGTGTGAAATGGATTCGTGTAAACACGTATGATGTATTGTCCGTTGCATATCCACACAACTTATCAAATTTTGTTCCTTATTATGTGTGACTGAAATAAACGACATATTCATTCATATGGTTCCCTAACCCCACCACCCCTCCACAAGGACCTTTCTCCAACACTAAGGGCTTAGTCTACTCGCACCAGCTTCTGGTGCATCTAAGAGGACCTTTCTCCAACACTAAGGGTTGAGGAAACATCCGGAAGGGTGCAGCTTTTTATAATTACTCTAGAAGAACCACTGCATAGTAAATCCTGCGCACCTTAAAGACAAACAACCAAATACAAATACTTCTATATTAGACCCAATTGATTCAGTTGAGATTTTAAATGAGTTATCTGGAAAGGACTGCCAACTACAAGTGGATGTGGCATTTTGTAGACCGTGTTGCTTATGTTTGACATGTGAACTTAAAGTGAATATTCCAACAGGACAGACACCCTGTCAGACCTCCAGCTCTCCTGTTTGAAGTGATGTAAGTCACATCAAATGTACTTTCCCTGATTATAAATCCGGGAGAAGTTGAGTAAACATCTTTATATTTTATCTTAAAAAAACCTGTAATGCAAGGAAAAAAAGTGATTCCACAGGGTCTGTGGACTTGTCTGCAGTGTTTATGAAAACAAATTTGGTTTTCACACTGTATAATTCCAATAAAATCTACATGTTAAAAGGGACACACAGTCAGTTCCTTTTCCACGTCCTTCAGGTCGGAGTTGTCCTTCTCCAAGTTGTGGATCTCTTCTAGCAGCACACCTCTGATCTTCTCCAACTTCTGAGATCTGCACAAAGAGGAACTCACTTAATACTGCGGAGATCTACACAGACAGGGACTCACTAAATACTGTGGAGATCTGCACAGACAGGAACTCACTAAATACTGCTGACAGAACTCAAACTAAAAAAAACTCACCTGTACTGATGAATCTGCACGCTAACGGAAGACACATGCTGCTGAACAGTCTTCAGAGACTGCTTGGCAAAGTGATCCATCCTTCTGGAACGATTCTGAAGAGAAACAAATACATGTACAAAGCACGCCACAGCCATCGGTAAATTCTCCTACTATGTTAAGCCACTTCATCAAATAAAGTCCCTTACCTGTATCTTACGCTGGAGTTCAGAGTTGAACTGGCGGCACATGGAGCTCATGTACTGTGAGGCGTTGAATTCCGGAGCTTCAAGATCCCCAGCGCCCTCCATGTTGGCCTCCCAGAAACTGGACACCACACGGGACGACACCACAGAGCACAGCTCCGCATCTCTCACTGCAAAAGAAACACACCCCCCCTCACTGACATCCACAAAAATACTATCATCTTCATACGTCTAAACAAACATACAATCGCACATCTGCAATTTGTATATATTTAAGTATTATTTAAACTATAACCTTTTGATCTGGAATCCATAGCTAACTTTTTCAATTAGTTCCAAAGCCTTAAAAACTCTGGCACCCAGGCATTGATCTCCAGAACCAGCGCTGATCAGACAATATGATCTCTGCTGCATGTTGCTACCTGCATCCGTGAGGCTTTCTCCTTGGCCTGGTGCTGCCACAGTGGGCCCTCTCTCCTGCCTGACCTCGCCTCCCTCCTTCAGAGGGCAGGTCAGGCTGTAAACTGGGGTGAGGATTTACAAAAGTTACACATCGCATTCCAGTTCATGCGTATGGCCCGTCACACGAGCACACTCCAATTATTTCAGACTGCTGTCCTCAGCTTTCTCACAGCCCCTACCCTGACACACCCACACCCCCCCCCCCCCTTTCACCCTGATACATGCCCTGCCCATCTCAGTCTGACACACACCTTCCTCCTCCTCCTCCTCCTCCTCTTCCTCCCTGGTCTTGAACAGCTTCCTGGGCCGCATGCTCATCCTCTGCCCTGTCCCTGAGCCTCTTCCCTCTTCTTCTTCCTCCTCAGAAGCACTGGAGCTGTGGTGGGAGGGCGGGCGCTTCCGGCCCAAGCCAGGGCCTGAGGACCGCACACGAGACAGGGTCCAGAGATGAGCAAGCAGCTAGCTCCCGCTCTCTGATCCGCTAACAAGCAGCTAGCTCCCTCTTTCTAATCTGCTAACAAGCAGCTAGCTCCCTCTCTCTAATCCGCTAACAAGCAGCTAGCTCCCGCTCTCTGATCCGCTAACAAGCAGCTAGCTCCCTCTTTCTAATCTGCTAACAAGCAGCTAGCTCCCTCTCTCTAATCCGCTAACAAGCAGCTAGCTCCCGCTCTCTGATCCGCTAACAAGCAGCTGGCTCCCTCTCTCAAATCCGCTAACAAGCAGCTAGCTCCCTCTCGCAAATCCGCTAATAAGCAGCTAGCTCCCTCTCTCTAATCCACTAATAAGCAGCTGGCTCCCTCTCTCAAATCTGCTAACAAGCAGCTAGCTCCCTCTCTCTAATCCGCTAACAAGCAGCTAGCTCCCTCTCTCTAATCCGCTAACAAGCAGCTAGCTCCCTCTCGCAAATCCGCTAATAAGCAGCTAGCTCCCTCTCTCTAATCCACTAATAAGCAGCTGGCTCCCTCTCTCAAATCTGCTAACAAGCAGCTAGCTCCCTCTCTCTAATCCGCTAACAAGCAGCTAGCTCCCTCTCTCTAATCCGCTAACAAGCAGCTAGCTCCCTCTCTCTGATCCGCTAACAAGCAGCTAGCTCCCTCTCTCTAATCCGCTAACAAGCAGCTAGCTCCCTCTCTCTGATCCGCTAACAAGCAGCTAGCTCCCTCTTTCTAATCTGCTAACAAGCAGCTAGCTCCCTCTCTCTAATCCGCTAACAAGCAGCTAGCTCCCGCTCTCTAATCCGCTAACAAGCAGCTAGCTCCCTCTCTCAAATCTGCTAACAAGCAGCTAGCTCCCTCTCTCAAATCTAACAAGCATCCAGCTCCCTCTCTCTGATCCGCTAACAAGCAGCTAGCTCCCTCTCTCTAATCCGCTAACAAGCAGCTATCTCCCTCTCTCTAATCCGCTAACAAGCAGCTAGCTCCCTCTCTCTAATCCGCTAACAAGCAGCTAACTCGCAAAACAGCTGAGAAACAGCTAACCCACTCTCTAAAATCAGTTAGCAAACAAGCTAAAGTGCTTTCAAATCAGCGGACAAACGGCTAACACTCAAATCATTTAACAAATAGCTGACAGTCTCTCTGAAATCAGTAGAAAAATAGCTTAATAAAAATAGCTAAATAACTTGCTCTTTCTGAAACCAGCTGAGCATATGCTAACGTCTCTCTGAAATCAGCTGGCAAACAGTTAACTCAGCCTGAAATCAGGAAGGATAAGCAGTGATTTACCTGACATATGCTCTTTGAACTGTTCATTGGAAGATGGCAGCTTCTGTCATAAAACACATTAACTTTTAAGCACTTTAAAACTTATTTAGTCTTTATGTATCAAATACGGGGTTAGACGCTGATTTTTTCCCCCCACTGGTCACCCCGCCCAAAGGTCATGAATATTGGGGACTCAGATGGAATTTTTGTGGGCTAATTATACAGTACATGAAAACCACTACTATATATATCCAGCGTTCATTTAGACAAATTAAATTTACACATCTGAATGCCGGTTACGGCATTAGCATAAATTCATGTTTCAGGAATAGGATATGCAAATGGTTCTGTTTGTAGACATATTAATTTAATCAAAATCTACTTGCGGAATAACACGTTGTCACAGGAATATCTATATTCTATAAGATATCTATATTCTATAAGATATCTATATTCTTACATTCTACGGTCAACTCAGCTCTAGTGGCTACATTGCAACATTTCTTGGCCCGGTGACTTTCAGCCATGCTTAATGCGAAATCCTAAAATAATGTTAAGGGTGTCTGTCCACACAGCAGGGACAAGTGCACTGTGCGTAAATTAGGGATTTTTAGAACTTTAAACAGGTTGACACAGAGGAGATGCTTAATAATATCAGGCTACACCTGTAACTCAGGAAAACCTGACCTTTTCTGAAATTTAAAAATAAGAGACAGCAGACAAGTGATTATTTTACAGAACAGTTCTGGCGTGAAGGACACACGCAGACAGGCTTTCTTCTGGCCAGCTGTCCGGTGTCAGTGGGGTGCGAAGCTGAGCCCCCTACCGGCAGCGGGATGGACTGTGAGGAGCTGCTCTTGAAGGAATCCAGACAGGCTGGCAGGCCCAGCGAGTCCTCCAGAAAGGGCGAGTTTGGGACAGAGGGCTCCAGGGCCGTGGAGGTCAGGAGAGGAGGCGAGGCGCTCTGGAGGGGGTGGAGGGGACTCAGGACGGGCTGAGGGGGTAAAGGGTACGGGGGCGTCAAGTTATGGTGCTGCTGGACAGCTCTCTCTGCAGTCCGCCAGCAGCAGAAACATCCACCCACTGTTCTGCCTTCTCATGTGGCCGATCAGCATCCTGGCTACTTTCCCTGACTCTGTAGCGCTGCTTCACTAAACGCAGAGTCGCTGATAGCTGTGCTGATGCCACAGCTTGGGTGCAACGGCACATTTCAGTAACTGCGCATGCTAGCTGGGTGTAACGTCACAGTTCAGTAACACAGTTCTGCATCTGATGCGCATGCTAGCTGGGTGTAACGTCACAGTTCAGTAACACAGTTCTGCATCTGATGCGCATGCTAGCTGGGTGTAACGTCACAGTTCAGTAACACAGTTCTGCATCTGATGCGCATGCTAGCTGGGTGTAACGTCACTGTTCAGTAACACAGTTCTGCATCTGATGTGCATGCTAGCTGGGTGCATGTCACAGTTCAGTAACAGTTCTGCATCTGATGCGCATGCTAGCTGGGTGTAACGTCACAGTTCAGTAACACAGTTCTGCATCTGATGCGCATGCTAGCTGGGTGTAACGTCACAGTTCAGTAACACAGTGTGGTGTGGGGATGGCTGGTTTAAGCAGCCACACCTGCCCTGGGTCAAGCTAATTAGACCTGGCCAATTGGATAATTGGTTAAGAATTAGATAATTGGCCAGGCTAATTGGACCCAGGAACAGGAGTGGCTGCACCTGTGCGTAGTGAGGTAATCACTGCGCACAGGTTAAATCTGCCATCCCCACCCACATCAGGAGCTCTCTGTCATGACAGGGTTTTTACATCTGCTCATTTGGCGTTACCATCTTGCCAAACCCTTGTACAATAAAATCTGGACTGCTTGAACATCATCTCCCTGTGTCTCTGTGCTGGAGGGCCCCAAGGAAAGCCACTTTGGTGGCCTGTGGCAGGCGTGTTTGCCACACACAGTTCTGCATCTGATGCGCATGCTAGCTGGGTGTAATGACATTTTTTGGTGTAATGACGTAGTTCTGGGTGTAACGGCACAGATCTGTAACTGATCTGTAACGGAACACACAGCCGCTGAAGGACCAGTAGCCACCCTCGGGACTCTTCTGGTTGGGTTCTTGCATTATCGCGCTGGCCCAACGACACACCGCATTTGCACAGGAAGCAGGGACTGACTTGATTTTATTTTTAAAAAAAATACAAAATATAAAAAAGAGAAACAAAACTGAACTAAAGCAAACCCTGACCAGCGTGAGCTGTCCGCCTGAGGGGCGAAGTCGGACCGGCTGGGCGAAGTCGCCGGTGAGCCCCGCTCTCAGGACCGGGTTCCACGCCAGCACCAATCATTAATTTTAATTCTAATGAAAACCCTGCTGCACACATCACATTTTTCGTTGCTAACGTTTCTCACACGTCAACGCCGGGATACGTAAGGGTGCCAGTGGGGAACGCGTTTGCGTAGCGCAGATCTGTAACCGCGGGGAAGACAGCAGAAATGAGAGACTCACGGTAGGGACGGCCTGGAGGCGGCTCAGAGACGGGGCGGAGGGAGTCTTCCGCGCGCTGCTGCCTCTCTCCGATCTGTAGAAGGAGGAGGCCTGGATCCCTGTGAAGGCCCCGGCGGCCACCTCCAGGGGAAGGGGGAGCGCATCGGGGGAGCGCAAGGGGGAGATCGGTGATCCCGACACGGCCTCCGATTCCCCTGCAGCTACAAGAAGCACAACAGTCACATCGCAAACACCATCCTACACAACACACTACCTGCACCCACTCCGGCTGCTCTTTAACCTCAGATTACACACTACACTACACGCCTGACTCTCTCAGTTTAGTGCTCTGCGCATAATTAATTAAATAATCAAATTATTAACACCGCACACATACCGCAAATCATACAATTAAGACATAAATACATATTAGTCAATTAAAAAATGTTACTCTGTTAAAAGGAACCAATATTACCATTATATGGTCCTCCACACAAGGACACAAGGTAATACATTACAAATACATACAAGACATTACCATGATTAAAATACAATTAAAATCTCAGCTGAACCTCGTTAAATACATATTTGAAATGTGGCTGAAATGTGAAAACACTCCTGAGAATTTTAGACATATTATGTTACACAATACCACTTATGAACATAAAATCATGAAAAAATAAACTTGTTCTGAATATTGGGGGACACAAACACTTCATTAAAGATAATCAGTCATCTGCTCGTGTTGTACACTGCCTATGGAAAGCCATCGATGCAAAATCTTTAAAATATGTCTCATTGCGGTTATTTTTGACCTGTTGACACGGCAATATTGTTACCCCTCAACACGCTTAAAAGCACCTCGGCCAATAGCAACGCAGGAATTGTGAGTAGATTAGCAAATAGCATCAAGACATGTGTCACCGCTACATTTCCTGAGCACGCTGACGTGCTCCGTTACATTCATGAGATCGTGATGTGCCTTTACGCTTGGCTTGCCACACACCTCAAACACCTCAACGCGTCAAATTTTAACACGTGTTAAAATTTAACCTGAAATTTTAAGGCGTTGAAAAACTGGCCTGTTGACACATTCATTCTATTTGTGAAAGTGACAGGCAGTTTTCCCCTGTTTACATGGCAAACATTTCATCAGGTCAAAAATAACTGATGAGAAATATTTTTGGCACCATTGGCTTTCCATAACTATCAGGCCCCTCCCATTTCACCAGCTCTCCTCCACACTCTGTGAATCAGTGCGCTGTAGGCCTTACATCTCATCCTCTCTATGGGTGAAGGAGACGGAAGAAAATCAGTCAATCTGGCAGACCACAACTCTTTCTGCCCTCTGGCCTGATCCTCAACAATGACCGGCTTTTCCACCTTTTCAGTGACTGGCTTTTCCTCCTGTTCATTTGCAGTGACTGGCTTGTCCCCTCGTTTGTTTGCATTGACTGGCTTTTCCCCCAGTTTGTTTGCAGTGACTGGCTTTTCCCCCAGTTTGATTGCAGTGACTGGCTTTTCCCCCTGTTTGTGTGCAGTGACTGGCCTTTCCCCCTGTTTGTGTGCAGTGACTGGCCTTTCCCCCAGTTTGATTGCAGTGACTGGCCTTTCCCCCTGTTTGTGTGCAGTGACTGGCTTGTCCCCCCGTTTGTTTGCAGTGACTGGCTTTTCCCCCAGTTTGTTTGCAGTAACCATTTTTTTCTTCTGTTCACTTGCAGTGACTGGCTTTTTTCCTATTTCGTTTTCAGTCATGGGCTTTCCCCCCTGTTCATTTGCAGTGGCGGGCTTTTCCCCATGTTTGCTTGCAGTGACTGGCTTTTCCCTACATTTGCCTGCAGTGACTGGCTTTTCCCCATGTTCGCTTGCAGTGACTGGCTTTTCCCCATGTTCGCTTGCAGTGACTGGCTTTTCCCCACGTTTGCCTGCAGTGACTGGCTTTTCCCCTTGTTCTTTGGCAGGGACTGGATTTTTTTTCAGCTCTAGCTGCTGATCCATCACACTCCATTTTGTGTTCCCGTTTGTTTGGTTTTGTTTGGGCTGAAATGACAGAAAAAGGTTTAAAATGTGAGCTGTTTCTGCAATTCTGCTATGACTGACTTTACAGTGAGAATACCAGAGGTTACATTACCTTTCAGAAATCTCCATTTTCTGAACATGGGTCATGAAAGTTTCACCTGGTAATACCCGGCAGAGTGGCATTCCACCTGCTGTGCTATTGATAAACTACTGAACGGAAGGCCCCTGGTATGGCTCACCAGCCGATGGGTCAGATCCTCACACTCTGATTGGCTGCTACTGCCAGATTCAGAGAGCTCTCTGTAGTTCTTGGACACGGCGGTGGTCCTCTGGGGCCTCCCACACAGCTGGGCCACTAGAGCGGACTCCTTCCTCTCCTTTCCTGTGTTCCTCCTCTGTTCGTGACACACATGATAAAGCACATAGACGTGGAGGAGGACTGAAAGCACAATGCACGTGTATCTCCAGGTGGAACACTGCTTTCATACATGAAGCATACGCAGGTAAAAACCTGGGTAACATGCTTTCATACAGTTTAATGGACATGAATCATATGCAGGTAAAATACCGGGTAACAAACAGTACCTGTGAAACAATACTAATAAAAATGACAGTCAAGAAAGCAAAAGCAATGCTTTTAAATGCGCATGTGATATGCATTTAATCACATACTTTTAAATGCACGTCATATAATTATTTTTATATTCTACACAAGCCATAGGCTCTCTCCTGTCCCATGATCCCATTGCATCAGTCTCACCTTCTTTTGTTTGGCCTGTGTTCCAGGTGGCTTTGATGGAGAAGGGGGTAAATCTGAATCATCTACAACAGATAGATGGATAGATAGACAATCAAATACAAAAACACCAAAAGATTTCTTCTGTCAGTATGTTCATCTTTGTGCATGTAAAAACATCCAAAATGTGCAGTAATAGTATCGTAACATTTCTCATACCTTACATGAGGTAAGTTTTGAAAATAGCTCTTTATGACATGCAATATAAGCACAGAATCACACTATGCCAACGAAGGTGGAGGTGGTTTAGTGATGGTGTATATTGTACAGGTGGTGTCAGCAGGTGGAGGTGGTTTGGTGGTAGTGAATACTGTACAGGTGGTGTTGGCAGGTGGAGGTGGTTTGGTGGTAGTGAATACTGTACAGGTGGTGTTGGCAGGTGGAGGTGGTTTAGTGGTAGTGAATACTGTACAGGTGGTGTCGGAGGGTGGAGGTGGTTTGGTGGCAGTGAATACTGTACAGGTGGTGTCAGCAGGTGGAGGTGGTTTGGTGGCAGTGAATACTGTACAGGTGGTGTCGGAGGGTGGAGGTGGTTTGGTGGCAGTGAATACTGTACAGGTGGTGTTGGCAGGTGGAGGTGGTTTGGTGGCAGTGAATACTGTACAGGTGGTGTCGGCAGGTGGAGGTGGTTTTGTGGCACGCTGCCTGCTGTAGTCCACCACTTTGGGCTTGGGTTTTCTGCCAGACTCCTTCAGCCAGCTTATGTCTGTCTTTTCGGTTTCCGTGTCACTGAATAAGTGCTTCCTGGCACGGTTTCCACGGGGCTAGGTACACAGAATGAGAAGCAGAGCAGATTTCATCAGGTATAGAGTACCCGGGTGCCGCCATTTTGAGGACCCATTGAGATAGCTCGCAGACAAGTTCATCACTACTGCTTAAATATGCACTGTTAACATTTATTTTCGCTATACATTTTGAGAATCAGAAAATGAAGGAAAATGAATGTCAGAAAATTAAGAAACAAAACTGATGGTAGTTGTCTTCCTTATGGGAAGAACTGGACCCACATGGCATGTTTGGATAGCTGAATAGCTGCATTCCTCAGCTAGAAACACTGAGAACAGACTGCTACGCTCACTGGCTATAGCATCCCACAGAGTCAGCCAAACTGCAGCTTGATGCTTACAGTCAACGATTCAGCACACTCAAGAACATTTTCTATTAGGTTTCAATGTTAAGGTTTTTGTACATTTGACCAGTTGGGAAGTTGAGAAATGTGCTTGCTCAAACTGAACACATACTGTCCGAGATATGGCAGTTTATCTGTGATATAAATCACATGAAAAAACACCAAAACCTTTGTAAAAAGTATTTAACTTTATTTTTATCCTCTGGTATCAGAGCTCTGTGCTGGCCAGTCAAGTTCTTCCACACCGTTCTCCACAAAACCATTTCTATATGGACCTTGCTGTGTGCCCGGGGGCATTGCTATGCTGAAACAGGGCCTTCCCCAAACTGTTAGGGAAGCACAGAATCACCTAGAATGTGACTGTACTCTGTAGCATTACGATTTGCCTTCACTGGAACTAAGGGACCCAGCCCAAACCATGAAAAACAGACCCAGACCAAGGGGTGTCCAGATACTTTTGGTCATATAGTGCATATGCCTGGTGCCAATGTGAAAGTGTCCATGCCACTCGGATCACTGAAGACACACAAAACTGCAAATGTGACGAACAGCACAGGACTGAATGCGTCTTCCACTCTCCCACCTTCGCCGCTGTGCTCGTCCTCCCTGAGGGAGACGCTCTCTTGGGGACCTGCTGGACACTGGAAAGAAAGGCCTTCATCAGTACGGGAGGGTTTACCTGTGCTACAGGTTCAGATGCCGGTACCACACCACAGCTTTACACACGGTGAATTCACAAACACGAGCTAACACTACCTGCAAAATCATACCAGCCCTACACTGACCTCCGATAAACACCCGTAAAACACACCAACTGTAGACATACACATAAACATACAGCATCCGTAAAAACGTAAAGACGTAACACACACACACACACACACACACACACAATACAGAAGACATGTTCCCAAGCCACACTCACTGTTTACACAGGCAATATGGAATGTGGACAATATTTATATTTGTTAAAATCTACTTATGGACTGATATAATTTTTGTTTTGAAAAACTGAATTCTCCAAACAACGAAAAGATGGTCACAAGTTTCTATACAACTTCCTCCCAGGTAGAAAAGTGATTCTTTGTTTATGTGTGAACGGCAGTACAGTGATGTGGAGCCACGCTATTGGCTGCTGTGTCAAAACCTGTCACAACAGATCAAATGCCTTCTTGTTTGGTTGTAGAAGCTTTGTTTTCCATTGTTAACCTATAGATGATACTACAGCGCTAGTAGGAAAAAGGTCAAAGCTTAAGCACTGATCTGACATCAGTGCTCATTGGTAAACTATAGATCAGGACTGCCCAACCCTGTTCCTGGAAATCTACATTCCTGTAAGTTTTCACTCCAACTCTGACAAAGCACGCCTCATTCAACAGCTAGAGCAGGCTGCCCATCTCTGCTCCTGGAAGTCTTCCATCTGGTAGGTTTTCACTCCAACTCTAATGTGGCACACCTGACTATAATTAGCAGTTGAACAAGTTCTCTAGCTGTTGAATGAGGTGCTTTCTTAGGGTTGGATTGCAAACCTACAGGACAGTAGATCTGCAAGAATAGGGTTGGGCAGCCCTGCTCTAGCTGTTGAATGAGGTTGGATTGCAAACCTACAGGACAGTAGATCTTCAAGAACAGGGTTGGGCAGCCCAGATATAGATGACACAGGGCCAGTGGGAAAGGGGTCAGAGGATTGGTCCACTGATAACATGTGACACCAAATTTAGGGCTAAATGTTTCTTTGCAGTCCTCCAGAGGTGCTGTTACTGTGGTACCTAAAAGAAAAGGAAAGGCCCTGTCAGAAAGCCCCTGGAGATCCACAGGCCGGGACCGTAAGGCCATGAACCCACAGCCAGGCTGGGACCGTAAGGCCATGAACCCACAGCCAGGCTGGGACCATAAGGCCATGAGCCCACAGCCAGGCTGGGACTGTAAGGCCATGAGCTCACATCCAACTCAACCTCAAAAGCCATTCTAGAAAAGCTGCACATGAGGGACAAGTCGTCACGGTATACTTTGTGCAAATGAATTTTGCTCATCTTGACGTCATGCAGACCTGGCACCTTTTCCACTTCCTTCTTCCCCCAGCAGCAACCTAGAAAGATGAGGGAGATGATTACTATGTCTTTTTGCTGATCCTGATCCTCTGACACGCACACATGCACGCGCGCGCGCGCGCGCGCACACACACACACACACACACACTTACTTACCTCAGGCACTGGTGTACTAGGTGCAGCCCTCTCCTGGATCTCCCTCACTGTGGCTGCAGTGGCTGGGGTCCTTGTGCTGCCTCCGTTGTATATGCGGTACCACGAGTGCCTTCCCCAGCTTCTTGTGGAAGATGCGCCTCTTGTACAGCTTTGACACATTCCACTCAGGAAAAATCTCCGTCCAGATGATGAACGCATTGTAGGCCGATACATTTAGTCTAAATTTGACACTTCTGACCCCTTTTAGCCTCCACTTTCACTGTCGGGTCAAATGGACCCGAACAGTATCTCTGTGATATAAACATGCGGGCGGGGGGGGGGGGGGGGGGGGGGGGGGGGGGGTTGCAAATACATGAAATTAACCATTTTCATTTCAAATGTTGATTACACTAATTAATTTTCCAGCTGATCGTATAACTTCGTATCTTTTTTAATGAAGTGCCTCTTGTTTCAAGATATCCATAACTTATTTTTAGATATCTTAAAAGGACTTTTGACTAGTCATAATTCAAATTCGAGATATCTCCGCTTTAGTTTTGACTAGTCATAACTCCAGTTCAAGATATCTATTTGTATTTTGACTAGTAATATCTTTATTTCAGATATCAAAAAAGATCATTTAGATGTCTTCAATAACAAGGAATTAAAAATACCTTTAATTTGAATAATGACGAGTCAGAACTAAAGTGAAGATATCTCGAATCTGAGTTGCGACTACTCATAATTTAAATGGAGATATCTGAAATTCACGTTTTAGATAGTCGAAACTGAATTGTAGATATCTTTAATTGGAGTTCTATTGAACTTAATGGCGAAATCTTACTAGTCAAAATGTAATTAGAGATATCTTAAATTAGCGTTTTGACTAGTCAAAATGTGATTAGAGATATCTTAAATTAGCGTATTGACTAGTCATAAATGCATTACAGATATCTGTAATATGAATCCGCCGGAGAGGGCATTAAATGTTAAGAGGGCTTGCCATAGAGGTCGAACGTTCTGTCTGCAATATAATCACAATGGGAGTTCCACGTAGAAACATAAAACAAAACTGGCCTCTGGGATCAATTTAACAGGTCATTTAACGAGGTAATATACTAAATCGGAGTAGATAGAGCAATTAAATCGTTTCAGAAGTTCACTGATAGTTCCGTGATGCTATTTTTTTACTTTAGAAATCAGGAATTTTAGTGCGAACTTGACTCTGTTTACCAGCGAACTTGACTCTGTTTTCGGATTCCTGAGGGTGCCACACATTCCTGAGGGTGTGGCACCCTCAGGAATCCGAATCAACTCGAATGGTATTTTGTTGCCAGTGAACATGTTTTCTGGTGGCTATGTCACCGGGAAAACTCGTTTGACCAGAAATATTTGTACACATATTTTTTCAACGAGACCGTAGGGTAATTTTTCTTTTTCGAATGGGTGTTTTTTTTTTTATTATTAGGGTGAAAATGGGGACATGAGCCTGGTCGATCCCAGTCCCCAGCTACAATGGAATTTTGAAGCCATCGGGGCCGCTGCTTGAAACTGAGACATTTTAGCACGTGTTGCGTTTTGAGAGCACACTTTTCATTAAATGACGCATCCCATAACAATACATACCAGTAAATGCGTGCAGTATATTCGTTTTACTGTACGAATATCAAATAATATTGGTTCATGTTGAATAAAAACAGAAACAAACCCTATAGGCCTATTCAAAGTCGCATAGGTGATGATGCGTTTCCCTCCAACGACAGTGATTGCATGCGGAGCGAATTCGCGGCTAATTTTTAAAATCGTATTATAGGAAACATTCATATTCTGGCAAATCAGCGATATATATGTTATTTGACTATACTGTTGCATTTATGACATTATGCATGAAGAATAAACTGTCAAAATATGTTTTCTGAAAGATCGCAAAACAGGTTTGACCGCCCTACTATTAGTCGGTAGGAGGTATCTCACATAGGCTACATACAGAACAATAAAGGAACCACAGAGCCAGCTCTTGCAGGTGAGAAAGGGTGAGGCTGCATGTTTCTGCATCTTTAATAACATAGCTGGCTCTGGTGGGACCAATGAACTTTTCCACATTTTATTTATTGTGGGGGCAGGCGGGGGTAGGGCTGGGGAGCAAATGTAAACCTATCAATCTCACTCCTACGCCCCTGGCTAGCGGGTTACCATGTCCCCAAAATCGTCTCTGACTATCGCTTACATGACAGCCTCCTGTCTCTTCACTGGCAAAATTAATAAAATCTCTACAATCTCTCGTCTCTGAATATTCTTAGATCGGAACTTGCTGTGCGACGGGGATGGTAATGCGGCCGAGGCGAAGCGGAGGGTCGCTTAACCAGCCCCGAAGTACAGTCTATAATTCATTCACTGACCTTCAGCACAGCACTGTGACTTGAACAATTTAGGAAACATTGGGTAGCATTGCTTTGGAATACAGCTTGTTCAATTTCGGTGAGGCAAGATAGTCTGAATTGTTTGTAGTAGGCTACAGTAATTTGGCATCATTTTGATATCAATAGCCTTTTAAAGGCAGGCCTAGTTTTTGCCAGTTTTGATGAATGAGTGATAAACAGTGCTTTGTATGTATGTGTGAGTAACGTGGCATTTTTGTACATTGAGAGCGTGTTGTTTTATGATATTGTTTTTGGCATGCCAGGCAGGTAAGGGGGCGGTGTTACTGTAAGGTTGGGGCTGGCGAGCAACGCCAGAAGCAGACAATAAATCAACGGGGAGTCTAAAAGCTGACTGCGAACAGCAGTCAACCACTGAGCGAGGTAGGAGAAAGGAAAAAGGGGAATAAACCCTGGCAAAAGGCCAAACAAAAGGCAATCCTCAAAAACAGGACGAAAGTCTCTTGACTGAGAACCAAAAAACAACAAACGCCTAGGTAAGTAAGATCTCTCAGCTCAAGCCTGAGACTAGCTGGAGATAACTCTATCCACAATAACCTTCTATGAAAGGTGACAACTCTCAAGTGCCCCGGTTGCTACGTGTTTAGCTCCCGTACCAGATAGCCATCGAGTAAGTCACATCTAGCGCTCGAAATACCTAGAGCGTTACCGGCCGCTTGTAAAATGCAAGAGCACCGAGCAGAAGGAGTGAGGTCCCTATAAAGGGTAGACTCCAGGTGGCCCGAATCAACAATTAGCAGGGAATGAGAGAGCAAGGAGAATCTCCTCTGCTGCCACCCAGTGGCAGCACCGCCGCAAGCACAGGCACATTACAGTTACTGACGCTACTTCCTATCTTGTCACATAAGAGTATAAACTACTATTTAACCCTCCTGTTCTGTTCATTTTTCAGGTACAGCAAAGATGTTCCCGAGTCAATGTGACCCGGTGCATGTTTAAACATCCAAAAGTTGTCAGAAACCAAAAAATCCTAATAAACATTGTTTGGGTACCTAATTACTAACAATTCCATCAAAATGTAGCGCAATGGTGTTATTCACCTCTCACATCTCTCATGGTTTCATTAGGATAATTCACTCGTTTTTCATAAAAAATACATGTTCAACCTCTTTTTTCTGTATATTGCAAAAACCTAAATAGGTTAGGTTAATAGAAAAACCTCTATTGCTAAATAGAGATGAGACACCTCTCCTGTTCAGGGTCAAATTGACCCGTTCACTTAAAATCAAGCCAAATGAGTCATAAGGATTTTTATCTAAAGTAATCTTTATTTATGCTGATCCCGATCCTCTGACACGCACACATGCACGCGCGCGCACACACACACACACACACACACACACACTTACTTACCTCAGGCACTGGTGTACTAGGTGCAGCCCTCTCCTGGATCTCCCTCACTGCAGTGGCTGGGATCCTTGTGCTGCCTCTGTTGTATATGCGGTACCACGAGTGCTTTCCCCAGCTTCTTGTGGAAGATGCGCCTCTTGTACAGCTTTGACACATTCCACTCAGGAAGAATCTCCGTCCAGATGATGAACGCATTGTAGGCCGATACATTTAGTCTAAATTTGACACTTCTGACCCCTTTTAGCCTCCACTTTCACTGTCGGGTCAAATGGACCCGAACAGTATCTCTGTGATATAAACATGCAGGGGGGGGGGGGGTTGCAAATACATGAAATGAACCATTTTCATTTCAAATGTTGATTACACTAATTAAGGCCAGTAGAAGAAGTTTCATACTGAAAAAATACTTTTAAGTATTTTTCCTAGATTTTCAAACTTTAAAAAGGGTCCATTTGACCCGCAACATAACAGGAGGGTTAAATATTATTTATATTTATGTTTAATTTGGCATTGCTACACAGAATAATAATATTATCCATGGTGGTGAACATTTTCTGAAAGTATACACGTCTGCTTTATAATGGCATGGATATGATGCCATTCCTAATGAACACACCTCCAATCATATACATCGCTGGTCGAGAGGTTATTGGCGTTTCCTTTAGCATTTTTCCCCATTTCCTCTTCCTTCTCGATCAGGTCTGACTACATTACATGACGTTGCTGGTAATTAAAACTGTAGACATATATACACTAAGTAGAGAAGAGAAGGCTGCATTTCCTGACGGGCCAACCTGACAAATATTCTGCTTGCTGTGGGGTTACTGACAGCGGCCAGGTGAGTAGGCTGCTTGTACTTTATCTTGCTCAGTTTTTGGTTGAAAAGAAAATATATAAGTGCGCTGGCCTTAATATTTTTGTTGACATACTTTCACTGGATTTTGGAAATCGCTTTGAATTCAGTGGAATCATCCTTGTTTTTTTTTATAATGTAACTCTCCATTTATTTCTTGAGCTTAAAAAAACATGTATAGACAACCAATTAGGCTACACCTTCTTCAGATCAAAAAACCCTCAACAACGTTCCCAGGAAACGTAAATAAGATTGTTTTTTTTTGTTCTGTACAGTAATAATTTGTCGAATAGTTGGAAATGTGTTGTCTACAGTTTTAATACGCATTTTCACTCATTTACTGTTTCTTGGCGAAGTTCTTCTCTAGACAGCAAGACTATCAAAGTGAAAACGAAGGTCAGTTAACGTTCACTTTTAGCTTTAAATTTTCCAGCTGATCGTATAACTTCGTATCTTTTTTAATGAAGTGCCTCTTGTTTCAAGATATCCATAACTTATTTTTAGATATCTTAAAAGGACTTTTGACTAGTCATAATTCAAATTCGAGATATCTCCGCTTTAGTTTTGACTAGTCATAACTCCAGTTCAAGATATCTATTTGTATTTTGACTAGTAATATCTTTATTTCAGATATCAAAAAAGATCATTTAGATGTCTTCAATAACAAGGAATTAAAAATACCTTTAATTTGAGTAATGACGAGTCAGAACTAAAGTGAAGATATCTCGAATCTGAGTTGCGACTACTCATAATTTAAATGGAGATATCTGAAATTCACGTTTTAGATAGTCGAAACTGAATTGTAGATATCTTTAATTGGAGTTCTATTGAACCTAATGGCGAAATCTTACTAGTCAAAATGTAATTAGAGATATCTTAAATTAGCGTTTTGACTAGTCAAAATGTGATTAGAGATATCTTAAATTAGCGTATTGACTAGTCATAAATGAATTACAGATATCTGTAATATGAATCCGCCGGAGAGGGCATTAAATGCTTGCCATAGAGGTCGAATGTTCTGTCTGCAGTGTAATCACAATGGGAGTTCCACGTAGAAACACAGAACAAAACTGGCCTCTGGGCTCACTTTAACAGGTAATTTAACGAGGAAATATACCAAATCGGAGTAGATATAGCAATTAAATCGTTTCAAAAGTGCACTGATAGTTCCGTGATGTTGTGTTTTTACTTTAGAAATCAATTTTTATGCAAACTTGACAGTTTTCGGATTCCTGAGGGTGGAACACCGCAATCCTGAGGGTGTGGCACCCTCGGGAATCATAATCAGCTCGAATGGTATTTTGTTGCCAGTGTAGGCTACATGTTTTCTGGTGGCTATGTCACCGGGAAAACTCGTTTGACCATCAATATTTGTACATATTTTTTTTCTACGAGACCGTAGGGTAAGCTGTAAAGGATTTTTCTTTTTCGAATGGGTGCTTTTCTTTATTAGGGTGAAAATGGGGACATGAGCCTGGTCGATCCCAGTCCCCAGCTGCAATGGAATTTTGAAGCCATCAGGGCCGCTGCTTGAAACTGAGACATTTTAGCACGTGTTGCGTTTTGAGAGTACAGTTTTCATTAAATGACGCATCCCATAACAATACATACCAGTAAATGCGTACAGCATATTCGTTTTACTGTACGAATACCAAATAATATTGGTTCATGTTGAGTAAAAACAGATAACCCTACATTCAAAGTCGCACAGGTCATGATGCGTTTCCCTCCAACGACAGTGATTACATGCGGAGCGAATTAGCGGCTAATTTTTAAAATCGTATTATAGGAAACATTTATATTCTGGCAAATTAGCGATATATATGTTATTTGACTATACTGTTGCATTCATGACATTGTGCATGAAGAATAAACTGCCAAAATATGTTTTCTGAAAGATCGCAAAACAGGTTTGACCGCCCTACTATTAGTCGGTAGGAGATATCTCACAGGCTACATACAGAACAATAAAGGAACCACAGAGCCAGCTCTTTCAGGTGAGAAATGGTGAGGCTGTATGTTTCTGCATATTTAATAACATAGCTGGCTCTGGTGGGACCAATTAACTTTTCCACATTTTGTTTATTGTGGGGGCAGGAGGGGTAGGACTGGGGAGCAAATGTCAACCTAGGGCCTATCAATCTCACTCCTACGCCCCTGGCTAGCGGGTTACCATGTCCCTAAAATTGTCTCTGACTCTATCATTTACATGACAGCCTCCTGTCTCTTCACTGGCAAAATTAATAAAATCTCTGCAATCTCTCTAGTCTGAATATTCTTAGATCGGAACTTGCTGTAGCCTATGATCCGTGTATACGTTCGGGATAATTTTTTGAATTTTGTTTTTACTCCGAAATAACCAAAAGATAGCGTGTTTATTCCGTTTCTAAAGTAAATTCAGATTTCAAACGTTTCCATATTGCATTTTGCATACGTTTTGTATGTGTACAGGAAACAAAAACAACCATGCTAAAATGAAAAAGTAATAGTCTATGGCTCCGACACAGACCAGTCTGCAACATTGTTGTTGACAGCGGAAGAAACATTATTCTGAATGTCTGGATGGAATGTGGGGTGTGTTATATTTATTCCATTCTACAAGCCGAACTGCTGTGGATAAAACTTTGTGGACAACTGCCCTGGCAGCTTAACTGCTACGGTTGACGTCGACGGCCGCTAGTATAGCCTTACACGCGGGCACAGTCAGAGACGGTTTGATAAGGAAGTGGTTACGTACAGTTTAGGCTAGTAACGCATGTCCTCAGATATCTAGATTAATATTTCTCTACATTAATATTTTTCTACTGTAGTGCTCCGTAGCCGCTGGACCATTCTCCCTTGAGAAAACGGAAATCAGAACGTAACACCACAAACTTTTAAATCTAGAACAAGTTCATTTTATGTAATATTATGTTTAATATCAGATTCTCGTTTTTCAACAGTCACGATTCAACGGTCAATCACTGTTGCATTTAATATTATCCGGGGCTGGCCGTCCCATTTACAGTATCTTGGCTGAACCACCGCGCCGAATTGAGAGTATTTTTGATGAACCTCTTGACAATCAATTTACTGTTCGAAATACAGGACAACAGCGACCTCTTCCCCATTCCCGTCTCAATAACCATACACGAGACACCCCTCATTCTGGCCCACCTTGTTACAGTGAGTGCCATAATGTTTGGGACAAAGACACATTTTCTCGATTTAGCTCTGTATTCCACAATTTTGGATTTGCAATCACATAATTCAAATGTGGTTAAAGTCAGGGTTCAAATTACGGGCGGTGATGCCACTGATGGGAAATATATTGTAATATTTACGATTACAGGTAAGAAGGATATATAAATGTTTTGACACCCCCAACATGTTGTTTCACCTCTTTTGGGGGGGTCCAAGTCTTAATTAGGGGGGGTCAGACCCCCCCAATTCCGCCCGTAATTCGAACCCTGGTTAAAGTACAGAGTCTCAGCCTTTATTGAAGGGTCTTTTCATACATTTTGGTTTCACCTTATAGAAAATTACAGTGCTTATTATACTCAGTCCCCCCATTTCAGGGCATCATAATGTTTGGGACAAACCTAATTAGTCAGGTGTCTTCAGTTACTTCCTTAGTGCGGGTATAAGAGAGCTTTCAGTATCTAGTTTTGATTCTAGCTTTGTGATTGTTATTGGGATTTGTCAGCATGAGGACCACAGCTGTGCCAAAGTCAATGGCTTTTCCCTCATTTTCCCTGTGAGTGAAAAAGGGATGAAACAGACCGAAGAGAGAGAGAGGGGTCATAAATGTTCCGCTCTCAGATGACGTCCGAACTGAAGCTGACAGCTTGACAGCTAGCAGCTCCCAATCCCTCAAAAACACACACACACAAGCTCATATCAAGTGCATTTCTATGAGCCGCGAATGGCCCTTCCTAACGTGAACATTCCTTTCCTTCACAGACAATGGCATCCGAAGTGAAAAAGGAAAATGATGAAAGCCAGGTCAGTTTTTCTGTATGTTCCGTTTATTTATACTGGGGTAGCGGGTCAAGTATGCCACCTGCCAAGTTACAGACTGGCAGGGTGTACCCTGTTCTGCACTCACAGACACAATGACCACACTCTCACTCTCAGACACTAAAATCTGTCCCCCCTGACCTATAAACACACAGAATTTAAGTACAGCTGCCCAGTTCTTCTGTATCTTCTAACTCTTCTTCTTGTGTTTCTTCGTGTTCTTGCTTTTCCCCCTTTTCCTCTTGGTTCTTGCTCAGGAAACTGTAGAAGACTGCACTATAGGTAGAGCAGAGAAGGCTTCTGAGTCTTCTTCTTTTGCTTCTTTGCTTTCTTAATTTTCCTGCCTATTACATCATCAGAAATGCTCCAGTCCTGTAAGTGCCCCCACCAGACACGATGCCAGCGCTCAGTCTTAGGGGGGGCAGATGAACTGTAATGGGTGGCACAAGTTATTTGCATATTTTTGATAATCTGATGTTGTATTTGATTCGTGCAGCACTGACAATTAGGTAGCATACAACCTATTAATTATTAGAATGTGTCTATGTCTAGATTTATTATTCAATGGCATTAACTGGAATGGCTATCCAGCCAATCATAGTAGTGCTTGCATCACAGAACCCCCCTGTCAATCAAAGACAATCCATATTTCTCTATTTTAATGTCTTGATTTATAAGGAACATAGACTAGATTATTAAATTACTTTTATTTTTTAAATGTACTTTTTTTATCAGAAAGATACAATAATTGAATTTATATGTAAATGATCTGATTTATTTCTGGAGGGCACAGCATTCTGAGTGGGTGGGCCTGGCCCTATAAGGCACACCCCCCGGCCCCCCACCCCCCTCCCATATCGACGGGTCCTCTGCCAACTGGACAATATTTACTTCAGCCAGTAACAACATGTAAACAACTTGTTCCTTTAATGACAGTGTTCATATATTGTCGGAAGTAATGCATTGTGCAAGGAGGAAGGCTACAATTTGCTAGCAAACTTTTAGGTAGTGAAAACATTTTGGAAACATGTTGAATGTTGAGTAAGTTAGGATGGCCGCTTAGCTAGCTGGTTACCTTCTCCCCACAATTGTCTCTGACTCTTACTCTTACACTACAGTCTCCTGTCTCTGATACTGTAACAGATTCACTGGCTAACATTAAGTTACTTACTGATGTTTACTTCCCAGAACATAAGCCCAAATGCAATGGAGAGTCAAACAGAACTTAGTTATTTACATACATTTGTTTTGCTCAATATAGGTAACATGATCTCTGGTTTGTCCAAGAGAGATAAGGATGCAAGGGATTTTTTTCATTTGATAAAGGATATCTATTATCAATTAAACGACTGTAGATTAATAGCCCACAAATGTAAAACTGACATTAATTATTTCTGTGATATTTTAATAATGTTGAGATGATTAATAAATTGCACAGTATGAGCACTATGTATAGAGCTGAATACATTGTGAACATTTAAAGAACGAGAGGAGACGAGTGTAGGAAGTGGAGAGGTGAGTCAACTTCTCAATATGACTGCGTCCTAAACAAAGGACAAAGGGCTGGCCACATGTGTAGAGTTTTTATTTTCACATTTAGTGATTTTGGTAGTTTCTAAAAAAATAATTGCTAAACAATATTCAGTTATATCTCTCACCAAATATTTAGATGAAAATAGATAACCTGTAAACTACAGACATTGTATCTAACATGATGCTGCACTATTTACATTGATATTAAAGTGGGTTAAATTATTTGATTCATTTCACTGGTCATTTCTTTGATATTATGATAAGTGGTTAGTTTATATTTGCACAGGGTGTCCATTAACTCATAGGCTTAATGTTTTGTCATCATTTTTTTGCAGGGTGAAGACCTGGCCACAGGTGAAGACAGAGAGAAGACAGAGGCAAAGAGTGCAAAGGTAAGATTAAGATTTGACTTTCTTAGAGCAGAGATGCTGTGGAAATTTAATTTGTCACTGCAGTTATATACACCCTGGACAGGCTGCCAATTTATCACAGGGCACACACACCATTCACTCACACATACTTATGGGTAATTTAGAGTCTCCGATTAGTCTACCGGCATGTCTTTGGACTGTGGGAGGAAGCCCGAGTACCCGAAGGAAACATGCAGAAAACACAGAAAGAGCGAATTAGCGGCTAATTTTTAAAATCGTATTATAGGAAACATTCATATTCTGGCAAATCAGCGATATATATGTTATTTGACTATACTGTTGCATTTATGACATTATGCATGAAGAATAAACTGTCAAAATATGTTTTCTGAAAGATCGCAAAACAGGTTTGACCGCCCTACTATTAGTCGGTAGGAGGTATCTCACATAGGCTACATACAGAACAATAAAGGAACCACAGAGCCAGCTCTTGCAGGTGAGAAAGGGTGAGGCTGCATGTTTCTGCATCTTTAATAACATAGCTGGCTCTGGTGGGACCAATGAACTTTTCCACATTTTATTTATTGTGGGGGCAGGGCTGGGGAGCAAATGTAAACCTATCAATCTCACTCCTACGCCCCTGGCTAGCGGGTTACCATGTCCCCAAAATCGTCTCTGACTATCGCTTACATGACAGCCTCCTGTCTCTTCACTGGCAAAATTAATAAAATCTCTACAATCTCTCGTCTCTGAATATTCTTAGATCGGAACTTGCTGTAGCCTATGATCTGTGTATACGTTCGGGATAATTTGAATTTTGTTTTTACTCCGAAATAACCAAAATATAGCGTGTTTATTCCGTTTCTAAAGTAAATTCAGATTTCAAACGTTTCCATATTGCATTTTGCATACGTTTTGTATGTGTACAGGAAACAAAAACAACCATGCAAAAATGAAAAAGTAATAGTCTATGGCTCCGACACAGACCAGTCTGCAACATTGTTGTTGACAGCGGAAGAAACATTATTCTGAATGTCTGGATGGAATGTGGGGTGTGTTATATTTATTCCCTTCTACAAGCCGAACTGCTGTGGATAAAACTTTGTGGACAACCGCCCTGGCAGCTTAACTGCTACGGTTGACGTCGACGGCCGCTAGTATAGCCTTATACGCGGGCACAGTCAGAGACGGTTTGATAAGGAAGTGGTTACGTACAGTTTAGGCTAGTAACGCATGTCCTCAGATATCTAGATTAATATTTCTCTACATTAATATTTTTCTACTGTAGTGCTCCGTAGCCGCTGGACCATTCTCCCTTGAGAAAACGGAAATCAGAACGTAACACCACAAACTTTTAAATCTAGAATAAGTTCATTTTGTGTAATATTATGTTTAATATCAGATTCTCGTTTTTCAACAGTCACGATTCAACGGTCAATCACTGTTGCATTTAATATTATCCGGGGCTGGCCGTCCCATTTACAGTATCTTGGCTGAACCACCGCGCCGAATTGAGAGTATTTTTGATGAACCTCTTGACAATCAATTTACTGTTCGAAATACAGGACAACAGCGACCTCTTCCCCATTCCCGTCTCAATAACCATACACGAGACACCCCTCATTCTGGCCCACCTTGTTACAGTGAGTGCCATAATGTTTGGGACAAAGACACATTTTCTCGATTTAGCTCTGTATTCCACAATTTTGGATTTGCAATCACATAATTCAAATGTGGTTAAAGTCAGGGTTCAAATTACGGGCGGTGATGCCACTGATGGGAAATATATTGTAATATTTGCGATTACAGGTAAGAAGGATATATAAATGTTTTGACACCCCCAACATGTTGTTTCACCTCTTTTGGGGGGGTCCAAGTCTTAATTAGGGGGGTCAGACCCCCCCAATTCCGCCCGTAATTCGAACCCTGGTTAAAGTACAGAGTCTCAGCCTTTATTGAAGGGTCTTTTCATACATTTTGGTTTCACCTTATAGAAAATACAGTGCTTATTATACTCAGTCCCCCCATTTCAGGGCATCATAATGTTTGGGACAAACCTAATTAGTCAGGTGTCTTCAGTTACTTCCTTAGTGCGGGTATAAGAGAGCTTTCAGTATCTAGTTTTGATTCTAGCTTTGTGATTGTTATTGGGATTTGTCAGCATGAGGACCACAGCTGTGCCAAAGTCAATGGCTTTTCCCTCATTTTCCCTGTGAGTGAAAAAGGGATGAAACAGACCGAAGAGAGAGAGAGGGGTCATAAATGTTCCGCTCTCAGATGACGTCCGAACTGAAGCTGACAGCTTGACAGCTAGCAGCTCCCAATCCCTCAAAAACACACACACACAAGCTCATATCAAGTGCATTTCTATGAGCCGCGAATGGCCCTTCCTAACGTGAACATTCCTTTCCTTCACAGACAATGGCATCCGAAGTGAAAAAGGAAAATGATGAAAGCCAGGTCAGTTTTTCTGTATGTTCCGTTTATTTATACTGGGGTAGCGGGTCAAGTATGCCACCTGCCAAGTTACAGACTGGCAGGGTGTACCCTGTTCTGCACTCACAGACACAATGACCACACTCTCACTCTCAGACACTAAAATCTGTCCCCCCTGACCTATAAACACACAGAATTTAAGTACAGCTGCCCAGTTCTTCTGTATCTTCTAACTCTTCTTCTTGTGTTTCTTCGTGTTCTTGCTTTTCCCCCTTTTCCTCTTGGTTCTTGCTCAGGAAACTGTAGAAGACTGCACTATAGGTAGAGCAGAGAAGGCTTCTGAGTCTTCTTCTTTTGCTTCTTTGCTTTCTTAATTTTCCTGCCTATTACATCATCAGAAATGCTCCAGTCCTGTAAGTGCCCCCACCAGACACGATGCCAGCGCTCAGTCTTAGGGGGGGCAGATGAACTGTAATGGGTGGCACAAGTTATTTGCATATTTTTGATAATCTGATGTTGTATTTGATTCGTGCAGCACTGACAATTAGGTAGCATACAGCCTAATAATTATTAGAATGTGTCTATGTCTAGATTTATTATTCAAGGGCATTAACTGGAATGGCTTTTACTTTTATTTTTTAAATGTACTTTTTTTATCAGAAAGATACAATAATTGAATTTATATGTAAATTATCTGATTTATTTCTGGAGGGCACAGCATTCTGAGTGGGTGGGCCTGGCCCTATAAGGCACACTCCCCGGCCCCCCACCCCCCTCCCATATCGACGGGTCCTCTGCCAACTGGACAATATTTACTTCAGCCAGTAACAACATGTAAACAACTTGTTCCTTTAATGACAGTGTTCATATATTGTCGGAAGTAATGCATTGTGCAAGGAGGAAGGCTACAATTTGCTAGCAAAATTTTAGGTAGTGAAAACATTTTGGAAACATGTTGAATGTTGAGTAAGTTAGGATGGCCGCTTAGCTAGCTGGTTACCTTCTCCCCACAATTGTCTCTGACTCTTACTCTTACACTACAGTCTCCTGTCTCTGACACTGTAACAGATTCACTGGCTAACATTAAGTTACTTACTGATGTTTACTTCCCAGAACATAAGCCCGAATGCAATGGAGAGTCAAACAGAACTTAGTTATTTACATACATTTGTTTTGCTCAATATAGGTAACATGATCTCTGGTTTGTCCAAGAGGGATAAGGACGCAAGGGATTTTTTTTCATTTGATAAAGGATATCTATTATCAATTAAACGACTGTAGATTAATAGCCCACAAATGTAAAACTGACATTAATTATTTCTGTGATATTTTAATAAAGGTTGAGATGATTAATAAATTGCACAGTATGTGCACTATGTATAGAGCTGAATACATTGTGAACATTTAAAGAACGAGAGGAGACGAGTGTAGGAAGTGGAGAGGTGAGTAAACTTCTCAATATGACTGCGTCCTAAACAAAGGTCAAAGGGCTGGCCACATGTGTAGAGTTTTTATTTTCACATTTAGTGATTTTGGTAGTTTCTAAAAAAATAATTGCTAAACAATATGCAGTTATATCTCTCGCCAAATATTTAGATGAAAATAGATAACCTGTAAACTACAGACATTGTATCTAACATGATGCTGCACTATTTACATTGATATTAAAGTGGGTTAAATTATTTGATAGACCGTCACTGGTCATTTCTGTGATATATCATAATAAGTGGTTAGTTTATATTTGCACAGGGTGTCCATTTACTCATAGGCTTAATGTTTTTTCATCATTTATTAGCAGGCTGAAGACCTGGCCACAGGTGGAGACAGAGAGGAGACAGAGGAAAAGAGTGCAAAGGTAAGATTAAGATTTGACATTTTTAGAGCAGGGATGCTGTGGAAATTTAATTTGTCATTTCAATAAGCTACAATAGGAATACAAAAATGCGCTGATATTGATAAGTTGTTGTCCATCCATTCATTATCAATACCCGCTTATACTGAGCAGGGTCGGGGGGGGGTGGGGGGCGGGGTGCTGAGCCTATCCCAGCGTGCATTGGGCGAGAGGCAGGAATACACCCTGGATAGGCCGCCAGTCTATCGCAGGGCACACTCACCATTCACTCACACATACTTATGGGCAGGGTGTACCCTGTTTAGATATGCCACCCACCAAGTTAGAGACTAACAGGGTGTACCCTGTTCAGATATGCCACCCACCAAGTTAGAGGCTGGCAGGGTGTACCCTGTTCAGATATGCCACCTGCCAAGTTAGAGACTGGCAGGGTGTACCCTGTTCAGATATGCCACCTGCCAAGTGAGAGACTGGCAGGGTGTACCCTGTTCAGATATGCCACCCACCAAATTAGAGACTGGCTGGGTGTACCCTGTTCAGCACCCTGTTCTGCACTCACAGACACAATGACCACACTCTCACTCTCAGACACTAAAATCTGTCCCCCCTGACCTTTAAACACACAGAATTTAAGCACAGCTGCCCAGTTCTCCCTGTATCTTCTAACTCTTCTTCTTACGTTTCTTCATGTTCTTGCTTTTTCCCCTTTTCCTCTTGGTTCTCACTCAGGAAACTGTAGAAAACTGCACTATAGAGCAGAGAAGGCTTCTGAGTCTTCTTCTTTTGCTTCTTTGCTTTCTTAATTTTCCTGCCTATTACATCATCAGATATGCTCCAGTCCTGTAAGTACCCCCACCAGACACGAGGCCAGCGCTCAGTCTTAGGGGGGGCAGATGAACTGTAATGGGTGGCACAAGTTATTTGCATATTTTTGATAATCTGATGTTGTATTTTATTCGTGCAGCACTGACAATTAGGTAGCATACAGCCTAATAATTATTAGAATGTGTCTATGTCTAGATTTATTATTCAATGGCATTAACTGGAATGGCTGTCCAGCCAATCATAGTAGTGCTTGCATCACAGAACCCCCCTGTCAATCAAAGACAATCCATATTTCTCTATTTTAATGTCTTGATTTATAAGGAACATAGACTAGATTAGTAAATTACTTTTATTTTTTAAATGTACTTCTTTTATCAGAAAGATACAATAATTGAATTTATATGTAAATGATCTGATTTATTTCTGGAGGGCACAGCATTCTGAGTGGGTGGGCCTGGCCCTATAAGGCACACCCCCCGGCCCCCCACCGCCCTCCCATATCGACGGGTCCTCTGCCAACTGGACAATATTTACTTCAGCCAGTAACAACATGTAAACAACTTGTTCCTTTAATGACAGTGTTCATATATTGTCGGAAGTAATGCATTGTGCAAGGAGGAAGGCTACAATTTGCTAGCAAACTTTTAGGTAGTGAAAACATTTTGGAAACATGTTGAATGTTGAGTAAGTTAGGATGGCCGCTTAGCTAGCTGGTTACCTTCTCCCCACAATTGTCTCTGACTCTTACTCTTACACTACAGTCTCCTGTCTCTGATACTGTAACAGATTCACTGGCTAACATTAAGTTACTTACTGATGTTTACTTCCCAGAACATAAGCCCTAATGCAATGGAGAGTCAAACAGAACTTAGTTATTTACATACCTATATTGAGCAAACAATATGTATCATGATCTCTGGTTTGTCCAAGAGGGATAAGGACGCAAGGGATTTTTTTTCATTTGATAAAGGATATCTATTATCAATTAAACGACTGTAGATTAATAGCCCACAAATGTAAAACTGACATTAATTATTTCTGTGATATTTTAATAAAGGTTGAGATGATTAATAAATTGCACAGTATGTGCACTATGTATACAGCTGAATACATTGTGAACATTTAAAGAACGAAAGGAGACGAGTGTAGGAAGTGGAGAGGTGAGTAAACTTCTCAATATGACTGCGTCCTAAACAAAGGTCAAAGGGCTGGCCACATGTGTAGAGTTTTTATTTTCACATTTAGTGATTTTGGTAGTTTCTAAAAAAATAATTGCTAAACAATATGCAGTTATATCTCTCGCCAAATATTTAGATGAAAATAGATAACCTGTAAACTACAGACATTGTACCTAACATGATGCTGCACTATTTACATTGATATTAAAGTGGGTTAAATTATTTGATAGACCGTCACTGGTCATTTCTGTGATATATCATAATAAGTGGTTAGTTTATATTTGCACAGGGTGTCCATTAACTCATAGGCTTAATGTTTTTTCATCATTTATTAGCAGGCTGAAGACCTGGCCACAGGTGGAGACAGAGAGGAGACAGAGGAAAAGAGTGCAAAGGTAAGATTAAGATTTGACATTTTTAGAGCAGGGATGCTGTGGAAATTTAATTTGTCATTTCAATAAGCTACAATAGGAATACAAAAATGCGCTGATATTGATAAGTTGTTGTCCATCCATTCATTATCTATACCCGCTTATACTGAGCAGGGTCGGGGGGGTGGGAGTAGGGGTGGGGTGCCGAGCCTATCCCAGCGTGCATTGGGCGAGAGGCAGGAATACACCCTGGATAGGCCGCCAGTCTATCGCAGGGCACACTCACCATTCACTCACACATACTTATGGGCAGGGTTTACCCTGTTCAGATATGCCACCCACCAAGTTAGAGACTGGCAGGGTGTACCCTGTTTAGATATGCCACCCACCAAGTTAGAGTCTGGCAGGGTGTACCCTGTTCAGATATGCCACCCACCAGGTTAGAGACTAACAGGGTGTACCATGTTCAGATATGCCATCCACCAAGTTAGAGGCTGGCAGGCTGTACCCGGTTCAGGTATGTCACCCACCAAGTTAGAGACTAACAGGGTGTACCCTGTTCAGATATGCCACCCACCAAGTTAGAGGCTGGCAGGGTGTACCCTGTTCAGATATGCCACCTGCCAAGTTAGAGACTGGCAGGGTGTACCCTGTTCAGATATGCCACCTGCCAAGTGAGAGACTGGCAGGGTGTACCCTTTTCAGATATGCCACCCACCAAATTAGAGACTGGCTGGGTGTACCCTGTTCAGCACCCTGTTCTGCACTCACAGACACAATGACCACACTCTCACTCTCAGACACTAAAATCTATCCCCCCTGACCTTTAAACACACAGAATTTAAGTACAGCTGCCCAGTTCTTCTGTATCTTCTAACTCTTCTTCTTACGTTTCTTCATGTTCTTGCTTTTTCCCCTTTTCCTCTTGGTTCTCACTCAGGAAACTGTAGAAAACTGCACTATAGGCAGAGCAGAGAAGGCTTCTGAGTCTTCTTCTTTCGCTTCTTTGCTTTCTTAATTTTCCTGCCTATTGCATCATCAGAAATGCTCCAGTCCTGTAAGTGCCCCAACCCGACACGATGCCAGCGCTCAGTCTTAGGGGGGGGGACAGATGAACTGTAATGGGTGGCACAAGTTATTTGCTTATTTTTGATGATCTGATATTGTATTTGATTCATGTTTGATTCATGCAGCACTGACAATTAGGTAGCATACAGCCTAATAATTAATAGAATGTGTCTATGTCTAGATTTATTATTCAATGGCATTAACTGGAATGGCTATCCAGCCAATCATAGTAGTGCTTGCATCACAGAACCCCCCTGTCAATCAAAGACACTCCATATTTCTCTATTTTAATGTCTTGATTTATAAGGAACATAGACTTGGTTAGTAAATTACTTTTATTTTTTAAATGTACTTCTTTTATCAGAAAGATACAATAATTGAATTTATATGTAAATGATCTGATTTATTTCTGGAGGGCACAGCATTCTGAGTGGGTGGGCCTGGCCCTATAAGGCACACCCCCCGGCCCCCCACCCCCCTCCCATATCGACGGGTCCTCTGCCAACTGGACAATATTTACTTCAGCCAGTAACAACATGTAAACAACTTGTTCCTTTAATGACAGTGTTCATATATTGTCGGAAGTAATGCATTGTGCAAGGAGGAAGGCTACAATTTGCTAGCAAACTTTTAGGTAGTGAAAACATTTTGGAAACATGTTGAATGTTGAGTAAGTTAGGAAGGCCGCTCAGCTAGCTGGTTACCTTCTCCCCACAATTGTCTCTGACTCTTACTCTTACACTACAGTCTCCTGTCTCTGATACTGTAACAGATTCACTGGCTAACATTAAGTTACTTACTGATGTTTACTTCCCAGAACATAAGCCCAAATGCAATGGAGAGTCAAACAGAACTTAGTTATTTACATACTTTTGTTTTGCTCAATATAGGTAACATGATCTCTGGTTTGTCCAAGAGAGATAAGGATGCAAGGGATTTTTTTTCATTTGATAAAGGATATCTATTATCAATTAAACGACTGTAGATTAATAGCCCACAAATGTAAAACTGACATTAATTATTTCTGTGATATTTTAATAATGTTGAGATGATTAATAAATTGCACAGTATGTGCACTATGTATACGGCTGAATACATTGTGAACATTTAAAGAACGAGAGGAGACGAGTATAGGAAGTGGAGAGGTGAGTAAACTTCTCAATATGACCGCGTCCTAAACAAAGGTCAAAGGGCTGGCCACATGTGTAGAGTTTTTATTTTCACATTTAGTGATTTTGGTAGTTTCTAAAAAAATAATTGCTAAACAATATGCAGTTATATCTCTCGCCAAATATTTAGATGAAAATAGATAACCTGTAAACTACAGACATTGTACCTAACATGATGCTGCACTATTTACATTGATATTAAAGTGGGTTAAATTATTTGATAGACCATTCACTGGTCATTTCTGTGATATATCATAATAAGTGGTTAGTTTATATTTGCACAGGGTGTCCATTAACTCATAGGCTTAATGTTTTGTCATCATTTTTTAGCAGGATGAAGACCTGGCCACAGGTGGAGACAGAGAGGAGACAGAGGCAAAGAGTGCAAAGGTAAGATTAAGATTTGACATTTTTAGAGCAAAGATGCTGTGGAAATTTAATTTGTCATTCCAATAAGCTACAATAGGAATACAAAAATGAGCTGATATTGATAAGTTGTTGTCCATCCATTCATTATCTATACCCGCTCATACTGAGCAGGGTCGGGGGGGGGGGGGGGGGGTGCCGAGCCTATCCCAGCATGCATTGGGCGAGAGGCAGGAATACACCCTGGATAGGCCGCCAGTCTATCGCAGGGCACACTCACCATTCACTCACACATACTTATGGGCAGGGTGTACCCTGTTCAGATATGCCACCCACCAAATTAGAGACTGGCAGGGTGTACCCTGTTCAGCACCCTGTTCTGCACTCACAGACACAATGACCACACTCTCACTCTCAGACACTAAAATCTGTCCCCCCTGACCTTTAAACACACAGAATTTAAGTACAGCTGCCCAGTTCTTCTGTATCTTCTAACTCTTCTTCTTATGTTTCTTCATGTTCTTGCTTTTTCCCCTTTTCCTCTTGGTTCTTGCTCAGGAAACTGTAGAAGACTGCACTATATGTAGAGCAGAGAAGGCTTCTGAGTCTTCTTCTTTTGCTTCTTTGCTTTCTTAATTTTCCTGCCTATTACATCATCAGAAATGCTCCAGTCCTGTAAGTGCCCCAACCAGACATGATGCCAGCGCTCAGTCTTAGGGGGGGCAGATGAACTGTAATGGGTGGCACGAGTTATTTGCTTATTTTTGATGATCTGATGTTGTATTTGATTCATGTTTGATTCGTGCAGCACTGACAATTAGGTAGCATACCGCCTAATAATTATTAGAATGTGTCTATGTCTAGATTTATTATTCAATGGCATTAACTGGAATGGCTGTCCAGCCAATCATAGTAGTGCTTGCATCACAGAACCCCCCTGTCAATCAAAGACACTCCATATTTCTCTATTTTAATGTCTTGATTTATAAGGAACATAGACTAGATTAGTAAATTACTTTTATTTTTTACATGTACTTCTTTTATCAGAAAGATACAATAATTGAATTTATATGTAAATGATCAGATTTATTTCTGGAGGGCACAGCATTCTGAGTGGGTGGGCCTGGCCCTATAAGGCACACCCCCCGGCCCCCCACCCCCCTCCCATATCGACGGGTCCTCTGCCAACTGGACAATATTTACTTCAGCCAGTAACAACATGTAAACAACTTGTTCCTTTAATGACAGTGTTCATATATTGTCGGAAGTAATGCATTGTGCAAGGAGGAAGGCTACAATTTGCTAGCAAACTTTTAGGTAGTGAAAACATTTTGGAAACATGTTGAATGTTGAGTAAGTTAGGATGGCCGCTTAGCTAGCTGGTTACCTTCTCCCCACAATTGTCTCTGACTCTTACTCTTACACTACAGTCTCCTGTCTCTGATACTGTAACAGATTCACTGGCTAACATTAAGTTACTTACTGATGTTTACTTCCCAGAACATAAGCCCAAATGCAATGGAGAGTCAAACAGAACTTAGTTATTTACATACATTTGTTTTGCTCAATATAGGTAACATGATCTCTGGTTTGTCCAAGAGAGATAAGGATGCAAGGGATTTTTTTCATTTGATAAAGGATATCTATTATCAATTAAACGACTGTAGATTAATAGCCCACAAATGTAAAACTGACATTAATTATTTCTGTGATATTTTAATAATGTTGAGATGATTAATAAATTGCACAGTATGAGCACTATGTATAGAGCTGAATACATTGTGAACATTTAAAGAACGAGAGGAGACGAGTGTAGGAAGTGGAGAGGTGAGTAAACTTCTCAATATGACTGCGTCCTAAACAAAGGACAAAGGGCTGGCCACATGTGTAGAGTTTTTATTTTCACATTTAGTGATTTTGGTAGTTTCTAAAAAAATAATTGCTAAACAATATTCAGTTATATCTCTCACCAAATATTTAGATGAAAATAGATAACCTGTAAACTACAGACATTGTATCTAACATGATGCTGCACTATTTACATTGATATTAAAGTGGGTTAAATTATTTGATTCATTTCACTGGTCATTTCTTTGATATTATGATAAGTGGTTAGTTTATATTTGCACAGGGTGTCCATTAACTCATAGGCTTAATGTTTTGTCATCATTTTTTTGCAGGGTGAAGACCTGGCCACAGGTGAAGACAGAGAGAAGACAGAGGCAAAGAGTGCAAAGGTAAGATTAAGATTTGACTTTCTTAGAGCAGAGATGCTGTGGAAATTTAATTTGTCACTGCAGTTATATACACCCTGGACAGGCTGCCAATTTATCACAGGGCACACACACCATTCACTCACACATACTTATGGGTAATTTAGAGTCTCCGATTAGTCTACCGGCATGTCTTTGGACTGTGGGAGGAAGCCCGAGTACCCGAAGGAAACATGCAGAAAACACAGAAAGAGCGAATTAGCGGCTAATTTTTAAAATCGTATTATAGGAAACATTCATATTCTGGCAAATCAGCGATATATATGTTATTTGACTATACTGTTGCATTTATGACATTATGCATGAAGAATAAACTGTCAAAATATGTTTTCTGAAAGATCGCAAAACAGGTTTGACCGCCCTACTATTAGTCGGTAGGAGGTATCTCACATAGGCTACATACAGAACAATAAAGGAACCACAGAGCCAGCTCTTGCAGGTGAGAAAGGGTGAGGCTGCATGTTTCTGCATCTTTAATAACATAGCTGGCTCTGGTGGGACCAATGAACTTTTCCACATTTTATTTATTGTGGGGGCAGGGCTGGGGAGCAAATGTAAACCTATCAATCTCACTCCTACGCCCCTGGCTAGCGGGTTACCATGTCCCCAAAATCGTCTCTGACTATCGCTTACATGACAGCCTCCTGTCTCTTCACTGGCAAAATTAATAAAATCTCTACAATCTCTCGTCTCTGAATATTCTTAGATCGGAACTTGCTGTAGCCTATGATCTGTGTATACGTTCGGGATAATTTGAATTTTGTTTTTACTCCGAAATAACCAAAATATAGCGTGTTTATTCCGTTTCTAAAGTAAATTCAGATTTCAAACGTTTCCATATTGCATTTTGCATACGTTTTGTATGTGTACAGGAAACAAAAACAACCATGCAAAAATGAAAAAGTAATAGTCTATGGCTCCGACACAGACCAGTCTGCAACATTGTTGTTGACAGCGGAAGAAACATTATTCTGAATGTCTGGATGGAATGTGGGGTGTGTTATATTTATTCCATTCTACAAGCCGAACTGCTGTGGATAAAACTTTGTGGACAACTGCCCTGGCAGCTTAACTGCTACGGTTGACGTCGACGGCCGCTAGTATAGCCTTATACGCGGGCACAGTCAGAGACGGTTTGATAAGGAAGTGGTTACGTACAGTTTAGGCTAGTAACGCATGTCCTCAGATATCTAGATTAATATTTTTCTACATTAATATTTTTCTACTGTAGTGCTCCGTAGCCGCTGGACCATTCTCCCTTGAGAAAACGGAAATCAGAACCACAAACTTTTAAATCTAGAACAAGTTCATTTTATGTAATATTATGTTTAATATCAGATTCTCGTTTTTCAACAGTCACGATTCAACGGTCAATCACTGTTGCATTTAATATTATCCGGGGCTGGCCGTCCCATTTACAGTATCTTGGCTGAACCACCGCGCCGAATTGAGAGTATTTTTGATGAACCTCTTGACAATCAATTTACTGTTCGAAATACAGGACAACAGCGACCTCTTCCCCATTCCCGTCTCAATAACCATACAAGAGACACCCCTCATTCTGGCCCACCTTGTTACAGTGAGTGCCATAATGTTTGGGACAAAGACACATTTTCTCGATTTAGCTCTGTATTCCACAATTTTGGATTTGCAATCACATAATTCAAATGTGGTTAAAGTCAGGGTTCAAATTATGGGCGGTGATGCCACTGATGGGAAATATATTGTAATATTTACGATTACAGGTAAGAAGGATATATAAATGTTTTGACACCCCCAACATGTTGTTTCACCTCTTTTGGGGGGGTCCAAGTCTTAATTAGGGGGGTCAGACCCCCCCAATTCCGCCCGTAATTCGAACCCTGGTTAAAGTACAGAGTCTCAGCCTTTATTGAAGGGTCTTTTCATACATTTTGGTTTCACCTTATAGAAATTACAGTGCTTATTATACTCAGTCCCCCCATTTCAGGGCATCATAATGTTTGGGACAAACCTAATTAGTCAGGTGTCTTCAGTTACATCCTTAGAGCTGGCATAAGAGAGCTTTCAGTATCTAGTTTTGATTCTAGCTTTGTGATTGTTATTGGGATTTGTCAGCATGAGGACCACAGCTGTGCCAAAGTCAATAGCTTTTCCCTCATTTTCCCTGTGAGTGAAAAAGGGATGAAACAGACCGAAGAGAGAGAGAGAGGGGTCATAAATGTTCCGCTCTCAGATGACGTCCGAACTGAAGCTGACAGCTTGACAGCTAGCAGCTCCCAATCCCTCAAGAACACACACACAAGCTCATATCAAGCGCATTTCTATGAGCCGTGAATGGGCCCTTCCTAACGTGCACATTCCTTTCCTTCACAGACAATGCCATCCGAAGTGAAAAAGGAAAATGATGAAAGCCAGGTCAGTTTTTCTGTATGTTCCGTTTATTTATACTGGGGTAGCGGGTCAAGTATGCCACCTGCCAAGTTACAGACTGGCAGGGTGTACCCTGTTCTGCACTCACAGACACAATGACCACACTCTCACTCTCAGACACTAAAATCTGTCCCCCCTGACCTATAAACACACAGAATTTAAGTACAGCTGCCCAGTTCTTCTGTATCTTCTAACTCTTCTTCTTGTGTTTCTTCGTGTTCTTGCTTTTCCCCCTTTTCCTCTTGGTTCTTGCTCAGGAAACTGTAGAAGACTGCACTATAGGTAGAGCAGAGAAGGCTTCTGAGTCTTCTTCTTTTGCTTCTTTGCTTTCTTAATTTTCCTGCCTATTACATCATCAGAAATGCTCCAGTCCTGTAAGTGCCCCCACCAGACACGATGCCAGCGCTCAGTCTTAGGGGGGGCAGATGAACTGTAATGGGTGGCACAAGTTATTTGCATATTTTTGATAATCTGATGTTGTATTTGATTTCGTGCAGCACTGACAATTAGGTAGCATACAGCCTAATAATTATTAGAATGTGTCTATGTCTAGATTTATTATTCAAGGGCATTAACTGGAATGGCTTTTACTTTTATTTTTTAAATGTACTTTTTTTATCAGAAAGATACAATAATTGAATTTATATGTAAATTATCTGATTTATTTCTGGAGGGCACAGCATTCTGAGTGGGTGGGCCTGGCCCTATAAGGCACACTCCCCGGCCCCCCACCCCCCTCCCATATCGACGGGTCCTCTGCCAACTGGACAATATTTACTTCAGCCAGTAACAACATGTAAACAACTTGTTCCTTTAATGACAGTGTTCATATATTGTCGGAAGTAATGCATTGTGCAAGGAGGAAGGCTACAATTTGCTAGCAAAATTTTAGGTAGTGAAAACATTTTGGAAACATGTTGAATGTTGAGTAAGTTAGGATGGCCGCTTAGCTAGCTGGTTACCTTCTCCCCACAATTGTCTCTGACTCTTACTCTTACACTACAGTCTCCTGTCTCTGACACTGTAACAGATTCACTGGCTAACATTAAGTTACTTACTGATGTTTACTTCCCAGAACATAAGCCCGAATGCAATGGAGAGTCAAACAGAACTTAGTTATTTACATACATTTGTTTTGCTCAATATAGGTATCATGATCTCTGGTTTGTCCAAGAGGGATAAGGACACAAGGGATTTTTTTTCATTTGATAAAGGATATCTATTATCAATTAAATGACTGTAGATTAATAGCCCACAAATGTAAAACTGACATTAATTATTTCTGTGATATTTTAATAAAGGTTGAGATGATTAATAAATTGCACAGTATGTGCACTATGTATAGAGCTGAATACATTGTGAACATTTAAAGAACGAAAGGAGACGAGTGTAGGAAGTGGAGAGGTGAGTAAACTTCTCAATATGACTGCGTCCTAAACAAAGGTCAAAGGGCTGGCCACATGTGTAGAGTTTATTTTCACATTTAGTGATTTTGGCAGTTTCTAACAAAAAAATATAAACAAAATATAAACAATATGCAGTTATATCTCTCGCCAAATATTTAGATGAAAATAGATAACCTGTAAACTACAGACATTGTACCTAACATGATGCTGCACTATTTACATTGATATTAAAGTGGGTTAAATTATTTGATAGACCGTCACTGGTCATTTCTGTGATATATCATAATAAGTGGTTAGTTTATATTTGCACAGGGTGTCCATTTACTCATAGGCTTAATGTTTTTTCATCATTTATTAGCAGGCTGAAGACCTGGCCACAGGTGGAGACAGAGAGGAGACAGAGGAAAAGAGTGCAAAGGTAAGATTAAGATTTGACATTTTTAGAGCAGGGATGCTGTGGAAATTTAATTTGTCATTTCAATAAGCTACAATAGGAATACAAAAATGCGCTGATATTGATAAGTTGTTGTCCATCCATTCATTATCAATACCCGCTTATACTGAGCAGGGTCGGGGGGGGTGGGGGGCGGGGTGCTGAGCCTATCCCAGCGTGCATTGGGCGAGAGGCAGGAATACACCCTGGATAGGCCGCCAGTCTATCGCAGGGCACACTCACCATTCACTCACACATACTTATGGGCAGGGTGTACCCTGTTTAGATATGCCACCCACCAAGTTAGAGACTAACAGGGTGTACCCTGTTCAGATATGCCACCCACCAAGTTAGAGGCTGGCAGGGTGTACCCTGTTCAGATATGCCACCTGCCAAGTTAGAGACTGGCAGGGTGTACCCTGTTCAGATATGCCACCTGCCAAGTGAGAGACTGGCAGGGTGTACCCTGTTCAGATATGCCACCCACCAAATTAGAGACTGGCTGGGTGTACCCTGTTCAGCACCCTGTTCTGCACTCACAGACACAATGACCACACTCTCACTCTCAGACACTAAAATCTGTCCCCCCTGACCTTTAAACACACAGAATTTAAGCACAGCTGCCCAGTTCTCCCTGTATCTTCTAACTCTTCTTCTTACGTTTCTTCATGTTCTTGCTTTTTCCCCTTTTCCTCTTGGTTCTCACTCAGGAAACTGTAGAAAACTGCACTATAGAGCAGAGAAGGCTTCTGAGTCTTCTTCTTTTGCTTCTTTGCTTTCTTAATTTTCCTGCCTATTACATCATCAGATATGCTCCAGTCCTGTAAGTACCCCCACCAGACACGAGGCCAGCGCTCAGTCTTAGGGGGGGCAGATGAACTGTAATGGGTGGCACAAGTTATTTGCATATTTTTGATAATCTGATGTTGTATTTTATTCGTGCAGCACTGACAATTAGGTAGCATACAGCCTAATAATTATTAGAATGTGTCTATGTCTAGATTTATTATTCAATGGCATTAACTGGAATGGCTGTCCAGCCAATCATAGTAGTGCTTGCATCACAGAACCCCCCTGTCAATCAAAGACAATCCATATTTCTCTATTTTAATGTCTTGATTTATAAGGAACATAGACTAGATTAGTAAATTACTTTTATTTTTTACATGTACTTCTTTTATCAGAAAGATACAATAATTGAATTTATATGTAAATGATCAGATTTATTTCTGGAGGGCACAGCATTCTGAGTGGGTGGGCCTGGCCCTATAAGGCACACCCCCCGGCCCCCCACCCCCCTCCCATATCGACGGGTCCTCTGCCAACTGGACAATATTTACTTCAGCCAGTAACAACATGTAAACAACTTGTTCCTTTAATGACAGTGTTCATATATTGTCGGAAGTAATGCATTGTGCAAGGAGGAAGGCTACAATTTGCTAGCAAACTTTTAGGTAGTGAAAACATTTTGGAAACATGTTGAATGTTGAGTAAGTTAGGATGGCCGCTTAGCTAGCTGGTTACCTTCTCCCCACAATTGTCTCTGACTCTTACTCTTACACTACAGTCTCCTGTCTCTGATACTGTAACAGATTCACTGGCTAACATTAAGTTACTTACTGATGTTTACTTCCCAGAACATAAGCCCTAATGCAATGGAGAGTCAAACAGAACTTAGTTATTTACATACCTATTGTTTTGCTCAAATATAGGTAATCATGATCTCTGGTTTGTCCAAGAGGGATAAGGACGCAAGGGATTTTTTTTCATTTGATAAAGGATATCTATTATCAATTAAACGACTGTAGATTAATAGCCCACAAATGTAAAACTGACATTAATTATTTCTGTGATATTTTAATAAAGGTTGAGATGATTAATAAATTGCACAGTATGTGCACTATGTATACAGCTGAATACATTGTGAACATTTAAAGAACGAAGGAGACGAGTGTAGGAAGTGGAGAGGTGAGTAAACTTCTCAATATGACTGCGTCCTAAACAAAGGTCAAAGGGCTGGCCACATGTGTAGAGTTTTTATTTTCACATTTAGTGATTTTGGTAGTTTCTAAAAAAATAATTGCTAAACAATATGCAGTTATATCTCTCGCCAAATATTTAGATGAAAATAGATAACCTGTAAACTACAGACATTGTACCTAACATGATGCTGCACTATTTACATTGATATTAAAGTGGGTTAAATTATTTGATAGACCGTCACTGGTCATTTCTGTGATATATCATAATAAGTGGTTAGTTTATATTTGCACAGGGTGTCCATTAACTCATAGGCTTAATGTTTTTTCATCATTTATTAGCAGGCTGAAGACCTGGCCACAGGTGGAGACAGAGAGGAGACAGAGGAAAAGAGTGCAAAGGTAAGATTAAGATTTGACATTTTTAGAGCAGGGATGCTGTGGAAATTTAATTTGTCATTTCAATAAGCTACAATAGGAATACAAAAATGCGCTGATATTGATAAGTTGTTGTCCATCCATTCATTATCTATACCCGCTTATACTGAGCAGGGTCGGGGGGGTGGGAGTAGGGGTGGGGTGCCGAGCCTATCCCAGCGTGCATTGGGCGAGAGGCAGGAATACACCCTGGATAGGCCGCCAGTCTATCGCAGGGCACACTCACCATTCTCTCACACATACTTATGGGCAGGGTTTACCCTGTTCAGATATGCCACCCACCAAGTTAGAGACTGGCAGGGTGTACCCTGTTTAGATATGCCACCCACCAAGTTAGAGTCTGGCAGGGTGTACCCTGTTCAGATATGCCACCCACCAGGTTAGAGACTAACAGGGTGTACCATGTTCAGATATGCCATCCACCAAGTTAGAGGCTGGCAGGCTGTACCCGGTTCAGGTATGTCACCCACCAAGTTAGAGACTAACAGGGTGTACCCTGTTCAGATATGCCACCCACCAAGTTAGAGGCTGGCAGGGTGTACCCTGTTCAGATATGCCACCTGCCAAGTTAGAGACTGGCAGGGTGTACCCTGTTCAGATATGCCACCTGCCAAGTGAGAGACTGGCAGGGTGTACCCTTTTCAGATATGCCACCCACCAAATTAGAGACTGGCTGGGTGTACCCTGTTCAGCACCCTGTTCTGCACTCACAGACACAATGACCACACTCTCACTCTCAGACACTAAAATCTATCCCCCCTGACCTTTAAACACACAGAATTTAAGTACAGCTGCCCAGTTCTTCTGTATCTTCTAACTCTTCTTCTTACGTTTCTTCATGTTCTTGCTTTTTCCCCTTTTCCTCTTGGTTCTCACTCAGGAAACTGTAGAAAACTGCACTATAGGCAGAGCAGAGAAGGCTTCTGAGTCTTCTTCTTTCGCTTCTTTGCTTTCTTAATTTTCCTGCCTATTGCATCATCAGAAATGCTCCAGTCCTGTAAGTGCCCCAACCCGACACGATGCCAGCGCTCAGTCTTAGGGGGGGGGACAGATGAACTGTAATGGGTGGCACAAGTTATTTGCTTATTTTTGATGATCTGATATTGTATTTGATTCATGTTTGATTCATGCAGCACTGACAATTAGGTAGCATACAGCCTAATAATTAATAGAATGTGTCTATGTCTAGATTTATTATTCAATGGCATTAACTGGAATGGCTATCCAGCCAATCATAGTAGTGCTTGCATCACAGAACCCCCCTGTCAATCAAAGACACTCCATATTTCTCTATTTTAATGTCTTGATTTATAAGGAACATAGACTAGATTAGTAAATTACTTTTATTTTTTAAATGTACTTTCTTTTATCAGAAAGATACAATAATTGAATTTATATGTAAATGATCTTATTTATTTCTGGAGGGCACAGCATTCTGAGTGGGTGGGCCTGGCCCTATAAGGCACACCCCCCGGCCCCCCACCCCCCTCCCATATCGACGGGTCCTCTGCCAACTGGACAATATTTACTTCAGCCAGTAACAACATGTAAACAACTTGTTCCTTTAATGACAGTGTTCATATATTGTCGGAAGTAATGCATTGTGCAAGGAGGAAGGCTACAATTTGCTAGCAAACTTTTAGGTAGTGAAAACATTTTGGAAACATGTTGAATGTTGAGTAAGTTAGGAAGGCCGCTCAGCTAGCTGGTTACCTTCTCCCCACAATTGTCTCTGACTCTTACTCTTACACTACAGTCTCCTGTCTCTGATACTGTAACAGATTCACTGGCTAACATTAAGTTACTTACTGATGTTTACTTCCCAGAACATAAGCCCAAATGCAATGGAGAGTCAAACAGAACTTAGTTATTTACATACATTTGTTTTGCTCAATATAGGTAACATGATCTCTGGTTTGTCCAAGAGAGATAAGGATGCAAGGGATTTTTTTTCATTTGATAAAGGATATCTATTATCAATTAAACGACTGTAGATTAATAGCCCACAAATGTAAAACTGACATTAATTATTTCTGTGATATTTTAATAATGTTGAGATGATTAATAAATTGCACAGTATGTGCACTATGTATACGGCTGAATACATTGTGAACATTTAAAGAACGAGAGGAGACGAGTATAGGAAGTGGAGAGGTGAGTAAACTTCTCAATATGACCGCGTCCTAAACAAAGGTCAAAGGGCTGGCCACATGTGTAGAGTTTTTATTTTCACATTTAGTGATTTTGGTAGTTTCTAAAAAAATAATTGCTAAACAATATGCAGTTATATCTCTCGCCAAATATTTAGATGAAAATAGATAACCTGTAAACTACAGACATTGTACCTAACATGATGCTGCACTATTTACATTGATATTAAAGTGGGTTAAATTATTTGATAGACCATCACTGGTCATTTCTGTGATATATCATAATAAGTGGTTAGTTTATATTTGCACAGGGTGTCCATTAACTCATAGGCTTAATGTTTTGTCATCATTTTTTAGCAGGATGAAGACCTGGCCACAGGTGGAGACAGAGAGGAGACAGAGGCAAAGAGTGCAAAGGTAAGATTAAGATTTGACATTTTTAGAGCAAAGATGCTGTGGAAATTTAATTTGTCATTCCAATAAGCTACAATAGGAATACAAAAATGAGCTGATATTGATAAGTTGTTGTCCATCCATTCATTATCTATACCCGCTCATACTGAGCAGGGTCGGGGGGGGGGGGGGGGGGGGCCGAGCCTATCCCAGCATGCATTGGGCGAGAGGCAGGAATACACCCTGGATAGGCCGCCAGTCTATCGCAGGGCACACTCACCATTCACTCACACATACTTATGGGCAGGGTGTACCCTGTTCAGATATGCCACCCACCAAATTAGAGACTGGCAGGGTGTACCCTGTTCAGCACCCTGTTCTGCACTCACAGACACAATGACCACACTCTCACTCTCAGACACTAAAATCTGTCCCCCCTGACCTTTAAACACACAGAATTTAAGTACAGCTGCCCAGTTCTTCTGTATCTTCTAACTCTTCTTCTTATGTTTCTTCATGTTCTTGCTTTTTCCCCTTTTCCTCTTGGTTCTTGCTCAGGAAACTGTAGAAGACTGCACTATATGTAGAGCAGAGAAGGCTTCTGAGTCTTCTTCTTTTGCTTCTTTGCTTTCTTAATTTTCCTGCCTATTACATCATCAGAAATGCTCCAGTCCTGTAAGTGCCCCAACCAGACATGATGCCAGCGCTCAGTCTTAGGGGGGGCAGATGAACTGTAATGGGTGGCACGAGTTATTTGCTTATTTTTGATGATCTGATATTGTATTTGATTCATGTTTGATTCGTGCAGCACTGACAATTAGGTAGCATACCGCCTAATAATTATTAGAATGTGTCTATGTCTAGATTTATTATTCAATGGCATTAACTGGAATGGCTGTCCAGCCAATCATAGTAGTGCTTGCATCACAGAACCCCCCTGTCAATCAAAGACACTCCATATTTCTCTATTTTAATGTCTTGATTTATAAGGAACATAGACTAGATTAGTAAATTACTTTTATTTTTTACATGTACTTCTTTTATCAGAAAGATACAATAATTGAATTTATATGTAAATGATCTGATTTATTTCTGGAGGGCACAGCATTCTGAGTGGGTGGGCCTGGCCCTATAAGGCACACCCCCCGGCCCCCCACCCCCCTCCCATATCGACGGGTCCTCTGCCAACTGGACAATATTTACTTCAGCCAGTAACAACATGTAAACAACTTGTTCCTTTAATGACAGTGTTCATATATTGTCGGAAGTAATGCATTGTGCAAGGAGGAAGGCTACAATTTGCTAGCAAACTTTTAGGTAGTGAAAACATTTTGGAAACATGTTGAATGTTGAGTAAGTTAGGATGGCCGCTTAGCTAGCTGGTTACCTTCTCCCCACAATTGTCTCTGACTCTTACTCTTACACTACAGTCTCCTGTCTCTGATACTGTAACAGATTCACTGGCTAACATTAAGTTACTTACTGATGTTTACTTCCCAGAACATAAGCCCAAATGCAATGGAGAGTCAAACAGAACTTAGTTATTTACATACATTTGTTTTGCTCAATATAGGTAACATGATCTCTGGTTTGTCCAAGAGAGATAAGGATGCAAGGGATTTTTTTCATTTGATAAAGGATATCTATTATCAATTAAACGACTGTAGATTAATAGCCCACAAATGTAAAACTGACATTAATTATTTCTGTGATATTTTAATAATGTTGAGATGATTAATAAATTGCACAGTATGTGCACTATGTATAGAGCTGAATACTTTGTGAACATTTAAAGAACGAGAGGAGACGAGTGTAGGAAGTGGAGAGGTGAGTAAACTTCTCAATATGACTGCGTCCTAAACAAAGGACAAAGGGCTGGCCACATGTGTAGAGTTTTTATTTTCACATTTAGTGATTTTGGTAGTTTCTAAAAAAATAATTGCTAAACAATATGCAGTTATTTAGATGAAAATAGATAACCTGTAAACTACAGACATTGTACCTAACATGATGCTGCACTATTTACATTGATATTAAAGTGGGTTAAATTATTTGATTCATTTCACTGGTCATTTCTTTGATATTATGATAAGTGGTTAGTTTATATTTGCACAGGGTGTCCATTAACTCATAGGCTTAATGTTTTGTCATCATTTTTTAGCAGGGTGAAGACCTGGCCACAGGTGAAGACAGAGAGAAGACAGAGGCAAAAAGTGCAAAGGCAAGATTAAGATTTGACTTTCTTAGAGCAGAGATGCTGTGGAAATTTAATTTGTCACTGCAGTTATATACACCCTGGACAGGCTGCCAATTTATCACAGGGCACACACACCATTCACTCACACATGCTTATGGGTAATTTAGAGTCTCCAATTAGACTACCTGCATGTCTTTGGACTGTGGGAAGAAGCCCGAGTACCCGAAGGAAACATGCAGAAAACACAGAAAGAGCGAATTAGCGGCTAATTTTTAAAATCGTATTATAGGAAACATTCATATTCTGGCAAATCAGCGATATATATGTTATTTGACTATACTGTTGCATTTATGACATTATGCATGAAGAATAAACTGTCAAAATATGTTTTCTGAAAGATCGCAAAACAGGTTTGACCGCCCTACTATTAGTCGGTAGGAGGTATCTCACATAGGCTACATACAGAACAATAAAGGAACCACAGAGCCAGCTCTTGCAGGTGAGAAAGGGTGAGGCTGCATGTTTCTGCATCTTTAATAACATAGCTGGCTCTGGTGGGACCAATGAACTTTTCCACATTTTATTTATTGTGGGGGCAGGGCTGGGGAGCAAATGTAAACCTATCAATCTCACTCCTACGCCCCTGGCTAGCGGGTTACCATGTCCCCAAAATCGTCTCTGACTATCGCTTACATGACAGCCTCCTGTCTCTTCACTGGCAAAATTAATAAAATCTCTACAATCTCTCGTCTCTGAATATTCTTAGATCGGAACTTGCTGTAGCCTATGATCTGTGTATACGTTCGGGATAATTTGAATTTTGTTTTTACTCCGAAATAACCAAAATATAGCGTGTTTATTCCGTTTCTAAAGTAAATTCAGATTTCAAACGTTTCCATATTGCATTTTGCATACGTTTTGTATGTGTACAGGAAACAAAAACAACCGTGCAAAAATGAAAAGGTAATAGTCTATGGCTCCGACACAGACCAGTCTGCAACATTGTTTTTGACAGCGGAAGAAACATTATTCTGAATGTCTGGATGGAATGTGGGGTGTGTTATATTTATTCCATTCTACAAGCCGAACTGCTGTGGATAAAACTTTGTGGACAACTGCCCTGGCAGCTTAACTGCTACGGTTGACGTCGACGGCCGCTAGTATAGCCTTATACGCGGGCACAGTCAGAGACGGTTTGATAAGGAAGTGGTTACGTACAGTTTAGGCTAGTAACGCATGTCCTCAGATATCTAGATTAATATTTCTCTACATTAATATTTTTCTACTGTAGTGCTCCGTAGCCGCTGGACCATTCTCCCTTGAGAAAACGGAAATCAGAACGTAACACCACAAACTTTTAAATCTAGAACAAGTTCATTTTATGTAATATTATGTTTAATATCAGATTCTCGTTTTTCAACAGTCACGATTCAACGGTCAATCACTGTTGCATTTAATATTATCCGGGGCTGGCCGTCCCATTTACAGTATCTTGGCTGAACCACCGCGCCGAATTGAGAGTATTTTTGATGAACCTCTTGACAATCAATTTACTGTTCGAAATACAGGACAACAGCGACCTCTTCCCCATTCCCGTCTCAATAACCATACACGAGACACCCCTCATTCTGGCCCACCTTGTTACAGTGAGTGCCATAATGTTTGGGACAAAGACACATTTTCTCGATTTAGCTCTGTATTCCACAATTTTGGATTTGCAATCACATAATTCAAATGTGGTTAAAGTCAGGGTTCAAATTATGGGCGGTGATGCCACTGATGGGAAATATATTGTAATATTTACGATTACAGGTAAGAAGGATATATAAATGTTTTGACACCCCCAACATGTTGTTTCACCTCTTTTGGGGGGGTCCAAGTCTTAATTAGGGGGGGTCAGACCCCCCCAATTCCGCCCGTAATTCGAACCCTGGTTAAAGTACAGAGTCTCAGCCTTTATTGAAGGGTCTTTTCATACATTTTGGTTTCACCTTATAGAAAATACAGTGCTTATTATACTCAGTCCCCCCATTTCAGGGCATCATAATGTTTGGGACAAACCTAATTAGTCAGGTGTCTTCAGTTACTTCCTTAGTGCGGGTATAAGAGAGCTTTCAGTATCTAGTTTTGATTCTAGCTTTGTGATTGTTATTGGGATTTGTCAGCATGAGGACCACAGCTGTGCCAAAGTCAATGGCTTTTCCCTCATTTTCCCTGTGAGTGAAAAAGGGATGAAACAGACCGAAGAGAGAGAGAGGGGTCATAAATGTTCCGCTCTCAGATGACGTCCGAACTGAAGCTGACAGCTTGACAGCTAGCAGCTCCCAATCCCTCAAGAACACACACACAAGCTCATATCAAGCGCATTTCTATGAGCCGTGAATGGGCCCTTCCTAACGTGCACATTCCTTTCCTTCACAGGCAATGGCATCCGAAGTGAAAAAGGAAAATGATGAAAGCCAGGTCAGTTTTTCTGTATGTTCCGTTTATTTATACTGGGGTAGCGGGTCAAGTATGCCACCTGCCAAGTTACAGACTGGCAGGGTGTACCCTGTTCAGCCTTTGCAGACACAATGACCACACTCTCACTCTCAGACACTAAAATCTGTCCCCCCTGACCTATAAACACACAGAATTTAAGTACAGCTGCCCAGTTCTTCTGTATCTTCTAACTCTTCTTCTTGTGTTTCTTCGTGTTCTTGCTTTTCCCCCTTTTCCTCTTGGTTCTTGCTCAGGAAACTGTAGAAGACTGCACTATAGGTAGAGCAGAGAAGGCTTCTGAGTCTTCTTCTTTTGCTTCTTTGCTTTCTTAATTTTCCTGCCTATTACATCATCAGAAATGCTCCAGTCCTGTAAGTGCCCCCACCAGACACGATGCCAGCGCTCAGTCTTAGGGGGGGCAGATGAACTGTAATGGGTGGCACAAGTTATTTGCATATTTTTGATAATCTGATGTTGTATTTGATTCGTGCAGCACTGACAATTAGGTAGCATACAACCTAATAATTATTAGAATGTGTCTATGTCTAGATTTATTATTCAATGGCATTAACTGGAATGGCTATCCAGCCAATCATAGTAGTGCTTGCATCACAGAACCCCCCTGTCAATCAAAGACAATCCATATTTCTCTATTTTAATGTCTTGATTTATAAGGAACATAGACTAGATTAGTAAATTACTTTTATTTTTTAAATGTACTTCTTTTATCAGAAAGATACAATAATTGAATTTATATGTAAATGATCAGATTTATTTCTGGAGGGCACAGCATTCTGAGTGGGTGGGCCTGGCCCTATAAGGCACACCCCCCGGCCCCCCACCCCCCTCCCATATCGACGGGTCCTCTGCCAACTGGACAATATTTACTTCAGCCAGTAACAACATGTAAACAACTTGTTCCTTTAATGACAGTGTTCATATATTGTCGGAAGTAATGCATTGTGCAAGGAGGAAGGCTACAATTTGCTAGCAAAATTTTAGGTAGTGAAAACATTTTGGAAACATGTTGAATGTTGAGTAAGTTAGGATGGCCGCTTAGCTAGCTGGTTACCTTCTCCCCACAATTGTCTCTGACTCTTACTCTTACACTACAGTCTCCTGTCTCTGACACTGTAACAGATTCACTGGCTAACATTAAGTTACTTACTGATGTTTACTTCCCAGAACATAAGCCCGAATGCAATGGAGAGTCAAACAGAACTTAGTTATTTACATACATTTGTTTTGCTCAATATAGGTAACATGATCTCTGGTTTGTCCAAGAGGGATAAGGACGCAAGGGATTTTTTTTCATTTGATAAAGGATATCTATTATCAATTAAACGACTGTAGATTAATAGCCCACAAATGTAAAACTGACATTAATTATTTCTGTGATATTTTAATAAAGGTTGAGATGATTAATAAATTGCACAGTATGTGCACTATGTATAGAGCTGAATACATTGTGAACATTTAAAGAACGAGAGGAGACGAGTGTAGGAAGTGGAGAGGTGAGTAAACTTCTCAATATGACTGCGTCCTAAACAAAGGTCAAAGGGCTGGCCACATGTGTAGAGTTTTTATTTTCACATTTAGTGATTTTGGTAGTTTCTAAAAAAATAATTGCTAAACAATATGCAGTTATATCTCTCGCCAAATATTTAGATGAAAATAGATAACCTGTAAACTACAGACATTGTATCTAACATGATGCTGCACTATTTACATTGATATTAAAGTGGGTTAAATTATTTGATAGACCGTCACTGGTCATTTCTGTGATATATCATAATAAGTGGTTAGTTTATATTTGCACAGGGTGTCCATTTACTCATAGGCTTAATGTTTTTTCATCATTTATTAGCAGGCTGAAGACCTGGCCACAGGTGGAGACAGAGAGGAGACAGAGGAAAAGAGTGCAAAGGTAAGATTAAGATTTGACATTTTTAGAGCAGGGATGCTGTGGAAATTTAATTTGTCATTTCAATAAGCTACAATAGGAATACAAAAATGCGCTGATATTGATAAGTTGTTGTCCATCCATTCATTATCAATACCCGCTTATACTGAGCAGGGTCGGGGGGGGTGGGGGGCGGGGTGCTGAGCCTATCCCAGCGTGCATTGGGCGAGAGGCAGGAATACACCCTGGATAGGCCGCCAGTCTATCGCAGGGCACACTCACCATTCACTCACACATACTTATGGGCAGGGTGTACCCTGTTTAGATATGCCACCCACCAAGTTAGAGACTAACAGGGTGTACCCTGTTCAGATATGCCACCCACCAAGTTAGAGGCTGGCAGGGTGTACCCTGTTCAGATATGCCACCTGCCAAGTTAGAGACTGGCAGGGTGTACCCTGTTCAGATATGCCACCTGCCAAGTGAGAGACTGGCAGGGTGTACCCTGTTCAGATATGCCACCCACCAAATTAGAGACTGGCTGGGTGTACCCTGTTCAGCACCCTGTTCTGCACTCACAGACACAATGACCACACTCTCACTCTCAGACACTAAAATCTGTCCCCCCTGACCTTTAAACACACAGAATTTAAGCACAGCTGCCCAGTTCTCCCTGTATCTTCTAACTCTTCTTCTTACGTTTCTTCATGTTCTTGCTTTTTCCCCTTTTCCTCTTGGTTCTCACTCAGGAAACTGTAGAAAACTGCACTATAGAGCAGAGAAGGCTTCTGAGTCTTCTTCTTTTGCTTCTTTGCTTTCTTAATTTTCCTGCCTATTACATCATCAGATATGCTCCAGTCCTGTAAGTACCCCCACCAGACACGAGGCCAGCGCTCAGTCTTAGGGGGGGCAGATGAACTGTAATGGGTGGCACAAGTTATTTGCATATTTTTGATAATCTGATGTTGTATTTTATTCGTGCAGCACTGACAATTAGGTAGCATACAGCCTAATAATTATTAGAATGTGTCTATGTCTAGATTTATTATTCAATGGCATTAACTGGAATGGCTGTCCAGCCAATCATAGTAGTGCTTGCATCACAGAACCCCCCTGTCAATCAAAGACAATCCATATTTCTCTATTTTAATGTCTTGATTTATAAGGAACATAGACTAGATTAGTAAATTACTTTTATTTTTTAAATGTACTTCTTTTATCAGAAAGATACAATAATTGAATTTATATGTAAATGATCTGATTTATTTCTGGAGGGCACAGCATTCTGAGTGGGTGGGCCTGGCCCTATAAGGCACACCCCCCGGCCCCCCACCCCCCTCCCATATCGACGGGTCCTCTGCCAACTGGACAATATTTACTTCAGCCAGTAACAACATGTAAACAACTTGTTCCTTTAATGACAGTGTTCATATATTGTCGGAAGTAATGCATTGTGCAAGGAGGAAGGCTACAATTTGCTAGCAAACTTTTAGGTAGTGAAAACATTTTGGAAACATGTTGAATGTTGAGTAAGTTAGGATGGCCGCTTAGCTAGCTGGTTACCTTCTCCCCACAATTGTCTCTGACTCTTACTCTTACACTACAGTCTCCTGTCTCTGATACTGTAACAGATTCACTGGCTAACATTAAGTTACTTACTGATGTTTACTTCCCAGAACATAAGCCCGAATGCAATGGAGAGTCAAACAGAACTTAGTTATTTACATACATTTGTTTTGCTCAATATAGGTAACATGATCTCTGGTTTGTCCAAGAGGGATAAGGACGCAAGGGATTTTTTTTCATTTGATAAAGGATATCTATTATCAATTAAATGACTGTAGATTAATAGCCCACAAATGTAAAACTGACATTAATTATTTCTGTGATATTTTAATAAAGGTTGAGATGATTAATAAATTGCACAGTATGTGCACTATGTATAGAGCTGAATACATTGTGAACATTTAAAGAACGAGAGGAGACGAGTGTAGGAAGTGGAGAGGTGAGTAAACTTCTCAATATGACTGCGTCCTAAACAAAGGTCAAAGGGCTGGCCACATGTGTAGAGTTTTTATTTTCACATTTAGTGATTTTGGTCGTTTCTAAAAAAATAATTGCTAAACAATATGCAGTTATATCTCTCGCCAAATATTTAGATGAAAATAGATAACCTGTAAACTACAGACATTGTACCTAACATGATGCTGCACTATTTACATTGATATTAAAGTGGGTTAAATTATTTGATAGACCGTCACTGGTCATTTCTGTGATATATCATAATAAGTGGTTAGTTTATATTTGCACAGGGTGTCCATTTAACTCATAGGCTTAATGTTTTTTCATCATTTATTAGCAGGCTGAAGACCTGGCCACAGGTGGAGACAGAGAGGAGACAGAGGAAAAGAGTGCAAAGGTAAGATTAAGATTTGACATTTTTAGAGCAGGGATGCTGTGGAAATTTAATTTGTCATTTCAATAAGCTACAATAGGAATACAAAAATGCGCTGATATTGATAAGTTGTTGTCCATCCATTCATTATCAATACCCGCTTATACTGAGCAGGGTCGGGGGGGGTGGGGGGCGGGGTGCTGAGCCTATCCCAGCGTGCATTGGGCGAGAGGCAGGAATACACCCTGGATAGGCCGCCAGTCTATCGCAGGGCACACTCACCATTCACTCACACATACTTATGGGCAGGGTGTACCCTGTTTAGATATGCCACCCACCAAGTTAGAGACTAACAGGGTGTACCCTGTTCAGATATGCCACCCACCAAGTTAGAGGCTGGCAGGGTGTACCCTGTTCAGATATGCCACCTGCCAAGTTAGAGACTGGCAGGGTGTACCCTGTTCAGATATGCCACCTGCCAAGTGAGAGACTGGCAGGGTGTACCCTGTTCAGATATGCCACCCACCAAATTAGAGACTGGCTGGGTGTACCCTGTTCAGCACCCTGTTCTGCACTCACAGACACAATGACCACACTCTCACTCTCAGACACTAAAATCTGTCCCCCCTGACCTTTAAACACACAGAATTTAAGCACAGCTGCCCAGTTCTCCCTGTATCTTCTAACTCTTCTTCTTACGTTTCTTCATGTTCTTGCTTTTTCCCCTTTTCCTCTTGGTTCTCACTCAGGAAACTGTAGAAAACTGCACTATAGAGCAGAGAAGGCTTCTGAGTCTTCTTCTTTTGCTTCTTTGCTTTCTTAATTTTCCTGCCTATTACATCATCAGATATGCTCCAGTCCTGTAAGTACCCCCACCAGACACGAGGCCAGCGCTCAGTCTTAGGGGGGGCAGATGAACTGTAATGGGTGGCACAAGTTATTTGCATATTTTTGATAATCTGATGTTGTATTTTATTCGTGCAGCACTGACAATTAGGTAGCATACAGCCTAATAATTATTAGAATGTGTCTATGTCTAGATTTATTATTCAATGGCATTAACTGGAATGGCTGTCCAGCCAATCATAGTAGTGCTTGCATCACAGAACCCCCCTGTCAATCAAAGACAATCCATATTTCTCTATTTTAATGTCTTGATTTATAAGGAACATAGACTAGATTAGTAAATTACTTTTATTTTTTAAATGTACTTCTTTTATCAGAAAGATACAATAATTGAATTTATATGTAAATGATCAGATTTATTTCTGGAGGGCACAGCATTCTGAGTGGGTGGGCCTGGCCCTATAAGGCACACCCCCCGGCCCCCCACCCCCCTCCCATATCGACGGGTCCTCTGCCAACTGGACAATATTTACTTCAGCCAGTAACAACATGTAAACAACTTGTTCCTTTAATGACAGTGTTCATATATTGTCGGAAGTAATGCATTGTGCAAGGAGGAAGGCTACAATTTGCTAGCAAACTTTTAGGTAGTGAAAACATTTTGGAAACATGTTGAATGTTGAGTAAGTTAGGATGGCCGCTTAGCTAGCTGGTTACCTTCTCCCCACAATTGTCTCTGACTCTTACTCTTACACTACAGTCTCCTGTCTCTGATACTGTAACAGATTCACTGGCTAACATTAAGTTACTTACTGATGTTTACTTCCCAGAACATAAGCCCTAATGCAATGGAGAGTCAAACAGAACTTAGTTATTTACATACCTATATTGAGCAAAACAAATGTAATCATGATCTCTGGTTTGTCCAAGAGGGATAAGGACGCAAGGGATTTTTTTTCATTTGATAAAGGATATCTATTATCAATTAAACGACTGTAGATTAATAGCCCACAAATGTAAAACTGACATTAATTATTTCTGTGATATTTTAATAATGTTGAGATGATTAATAAATTGCACAGTATGTGCACTATGTATACAGCTGAATACATTGTGAACATTTAAAGAACGAAAGGAGACGAGTGTAGGAAGTGGAGAGGTGAGTAAACTTCTCAATATGACTGCGTCCTAAACAAAGGTCAAAGGGCTGGCCACATGTGTAGAGTTTTTATTTTCACATTTAGTGATTTTGGTAGTTTCTAAAAAAATAATTGCTAAACAATATGCAGTTATATCTCTCGCCAAATATTTAGATGAAAATAGATAACCTGTAAACTACAGACATTGTACCTAACATGATGCTGCACTATTTACATTGATATTAAAGTGGGTTAAATTATTTGATAGACCGTCACTGGTCATTTCTGTGATATATCATAATAAGTGGTTAGTTTATATTTGCACAGGGTGTCCATTTACTCATAGGCTTAATGTTTTTTCATCATTTATTAGCAGGCTGAAGACCTGGCCACAGGTGGAGACAGAGAGGAGACAGAGGAAAAGAGTGCAAAGGTAAGATTAAGATTTGACATTTTTAGAGCAGGGATGCTGTGGAAATTTAATTTGTCATTTCAATAAGCTACAATAGGAATACAAAAATGCGCTGATATTGATAAGTTGTTGTCCATCCATTCATTATCTATACCCGCTTATACTGAGCAGGGTCGGGGGGGTGGGAGTAGGGGTGGGGTGCCGAGCCTATCCCAGCGTGCATTGGGCGAGAGGCAGGAATACACCCTGGATAGGCCGCCAGTCTATCGCAGGGCACACTCACCATTCACTCACACATACTTATGGGCAGGGTTTACCCTGTTCAGATATGCCACCCACCAAGTTAGAGACTGGCAGGGTGTACCCTGTTTAGATATGCCACCCACCAAGTTAGAGTCTGGCAGGGTGTACCCTGTTCAGATATGCCACCCACCAGGTTAGAGACTAACAGGGTGTACCATGTTCAGATATGCCATCCACCAAGTTAGAGGCTGGCAGGCTGTACCCGGTTCAGGTATGTCACCCACCAAGTTAGAGACTAACAGGGTGTACCCTGTTCAGATATGCCACCCACCAAGTTAGAGGCTGGCAGGGTGTACCCTGTTCAGATATGCCACCTGCCAAGTTAGAGACTGGCAGGGTGTACCCTGTTCAGATATGCCACCTGCCAAGTGAGAGACTGGCAGGGTGTACCCTTTTCAGATATGCCACCCACCAAATTAGAGACTGGCTGGGTGTACCCTGTTCAGCACCCTGTTCTGCACTCACAGACACAATGACCACACTCTCACTCTCAGACACTAAAATCTATCCCCCCTGACCTTTAAACACACAGAATTTAAGTACAGCTGCCCAGTTCTTCTGTATCTTCTAACTCTTCTTCTTACGTTTCTTCATGTTCTTGCTTTTTCCCCTTTTCCTCTTGGTTCTCACTCAGGAAACTGTAGAAAACTGCACTATAGGCAGAGCAGAGAAGGCTTCTGAGTCTTCTTCTTTCGCTTCTTTGCTTTCTTAATTTTCCTGCCTATTGCATCATCAGAAATGCTCCAGTCCTGTAAGTGCCCCAACCCGACACGATGCCAGCGCTCAGTCTTAGGGGGGGGGACAGATGAACTGTAATGGGTGGCACAAGTTATTTGCTTATTTTTGATGATCTGATATTGTATTTGATTCATGTTTGATTCATGCAGCACTGACAATTAGGTAGCATACAGCCTAATAATTATTAGAATGTGTCTATGTCTAGATTTATTATTCAATGGCATTAACTGGAATGGCTATCCAGCCAATCATAGTAGTGCTTGCATCACAGAACCCCCCTGTCAATCAAAGACACTCCATATTTCTCTATTTTAATGTCTTGATTTATAAGGAACATAGACTAGGTTTGTAAATTACTTTTATTTTTTAAATGTACTTTTTTTATCAGAAAGATACAATAATTGAATTTATATGTAAATGATCTGATTTATTTCTGGAGGGCACAGCATTCTGAGTGGGTGGGCCTGGCCCTATAAGGCACACCCCCCGGCCCCCCACCCCCCTCCCATATCGACGGGTCCTCTGCCAACTGGACAATATTTACTTCAGCCAGTAACAACATGTAAACAACTTGTTCCTTTAATGACAGTGTTCATATATTGTCGGAAGTAATGCATTGTGCAAGGAGGAAGGCTACAATTTGCTAGCAAACTTTTAGGTAGTGAAAACATTTTGGAAACATGTTGAATGTTGAGTAAGTTAGGATGGCCGCTTAGCTAGCTGGTTACCTTCTCCCCACAATTGTCTCTGACTCTTACTCTTACACTACAGTCTCCTGTCTCTGATACTGTAACAGATTCACTGGCTAACATTAAGTTACTTACTGATGTTTACTTCCCAGAACATAAGCCCTAATGCAATGGAGAGTCAAACAGAACTTAGTTATTTACATACCTATATTGAGCAAAACAATGTATCATGATCTCTGGTTTGTCCAAGAGGGATAAGGACGCAAGGGATTTTTTTTCATTTGATAATGGATATCTATTATCAATTAAACGACTGTAGATTAATAGCCCACAAATGTAAAACTGACATTAATTATTTCTGTGATATTTTAATAAAGGTTGAGATGATTAATAAATTGCACAGTATGTGCACTATGTATACAGCTGAATACATTGTGAACATTTAAAGAACGAAAGGAGACGAGTGTAGGAAGTGGAGAGGTGAGTAAACTTCTCAATATGACTGCGTCCTAAACAAAGGTCAAAGGGCTGGCCACATGTGTAGAGTTTTTATTTTCACATTTAGTGATTTTGGTAGTTTCTAAAAAAATAATTGCTAAACAATATGCAGTTATATCTCTCGCCAAATATTTAGATGAAAATAGATAACCTGTAAACTACAGACATTGTACCTAACATGATGCTGCACTATTTACATTGATATTAAAGTGGGTTAAATTATTTGATAGACCGTCACTGGTCATTACTGTGATATATCATAATAAGTGGTTAGTTTATATTTGCACAGGGTGTCCATTAACTCATAGGCTTAATGTTTTTTCATCATTTATTAGCAGGCTGAAGACCTGGCCACAGGTGGAGACAGAGAGGAGACAGAGGAAAAGAGTGCAAAGGTAAGATTAAGATTTGACATTTTTAGAGCAGGGATGCTGTGGAAATTTAATTTGTCATTTCAATAAGCTACAATAGGAATACAAAAATGCGCTGATATTGATAAGTTGTTGTCCATCCATTCATTATCAATACCCGCTTATACTGAGCAGGGTCGGGGGGGGTGGGGGGCGGGGTGCTGAGCCTATCCCAGCGTGCATTGGGCGAGAGGCAGGAATACACCCTGGATAGGCCGCCAGTCTATCGCAGGGCACACTCACCATTCACTCACACATACTTATGGGCAGGGTGTACCCTGTTTAGATATGCCACCCACCAAGTTAGAGACTAACAGGGTGTACCCTGTTCAGATATGCCACCCACCAAGTTAGAGGCTGGCAGGGTGTACCCTGTTCAGATATGCCACCTGCCAAGTTAGAGACTGGCAGGGTGTACCCTGTTCAGATATGCCACCTGCCAAGTGAGAGACTGGCAGGGTGTACCCTGTTCAGATATGCCACCCACCAAATTAGAGACTGGCTGGGTGTACCCTGTTCAGCACCCTGTTCTGCACTCACAGACACAATGACCACACTCTCACTCTCAGACACTAAAATCTGTCCCCCCTGACCTTTAAACACACAGAATTTAAGCACAGCTGCCCAGTTCTCCCTGTATCTTCTAACTCTTCTTCTTACGTTTCTTCATGTTCTTGCTTTTTCCCCTTTTCCTCTTGGTTCTCACTCAGGAAACTGTAGAAAACTGCACTATAGAGCAGAGAAGGCTTCTGAGTCTTCTTCTTTTGCTTCTTTGCTTTCTTAATTTTCCTGCCTATTACATCATCAGATATGCTCCAGTCCTGTAAGTACCCCCACCAGACACGAGGCCAGCGCTCAGTCTTAGGGGGGGCAGATGAACTGTAATGGGTGGCACAAGTTATTTGCATATTTTTGATAATCTGATGTTGTATTTTATTCGTGCAGCACTGACAATTAGGTAGCATACAGCCTAATAATTATTAGAATGTGTCTATGTCTAGATTTATTATTCAATGGCATTAACTGGAATGGCTGTCCAGCCAATCATAGTAGTGCTTGCATCACAGAACCCCCCTGTCAATCAAAGACAATCCATATTTCTCTATTTTAATGTCTTGATTTATAAGGAACATAGACTAGATTAGTAAATTACTTTTATTTTTTAAATGTACTTCTTTTATCAGAAAGATACAATAATTGAATTTATATGTAAATGATCAGATTTATTTCTGGAGGGCACAGCATTCTGAGTGGGTGGGCCTGGCCCTATAAGGCACACCCCCCGGCCCCCCACCCCCCTCCCATATCGACGGGTCCTCTGCCAACTGGACAATATTTACTTCAGCCAGTAACAACATGTAAACAACTTGTTCCTTTAATGACAGTGTTCATATATTGTCGGAAGTAATGCATTGTGCAAGGAGGAAGGCTACAATTTGCTAGCAAACTTTTAGGTAGTGAAAACATTTTGGAAACATGTTGAATGTTGAGTAAGTTAGGATGGCCGCTTAGCTAGCTGGTTACCTTCTCCCCACAATTGTCTCTGACTCTTACTCTTACACTACAGTCTCCTGTCTCTGATACTGTAACAGATTCACTGGCTAACATTAAGTTACTTACTGATGTTTACTTCCCAGAACATAAGCCCTAATGCAATGGAGAGTCAAACAGAACTTAGTTATTTACATACCTATATTGAGCAAAACAAATGTATCATGATCTCTGGTTTGTCCAAGAGGGATAAGGACGCAAGGGATTTTTTTTCATTTGATAAAGGATATCTATTATCAATTAAACGACTGTAGATTAATAGCCCACAAATGTAAAACTGACATTAATTATTTCTGTGATATTTTAATAATGTTGAGATGATTAATAAATTGCACAGTATGTGCACTATGTATACAGCTGAATACATTGTGAACATTTAAAGAACAAAAGGAGACGAGTGTAGGAAGTGGAGAGGTGAGTAAACTTCTCAATATGACTGCGTCCTAAACAAAGGTCAAAGGGCTGGCCACATGTGTAGAGTTTTTATTTTCACATTTAGTGATTTTGGTAGTTTCTAAAAAAATAATTGCTAAACAATATGCAGTTATATCTCTCGCCAAATATTTAGATGAAAATAGATAACCTGTAAACTACAGACATTGTACCTAACATGATGCTGCACTATTTACATTGATATTAAAGTGGGTTAAATTATTTGATAGACCGTCACTGGTCATTTCTGTGATATATCATAATAAGTGGTTAGTTTATATTTGCACAGGGTGTCCATTAACTCATAGGCTTAATGTTTTTTCATCATTTATTAGCAGGCTGAAGACCTGGCCACAGGTGGAGACAGAGAGGAGACAGAGGAAAAGAGTGCAAAGGTAAGATTAAGATTTGACATTTTTAGAGCAGGGATGCTGTGGAAATTTAATTTGTCATTTCAATAAGCTACAATAGGAATACAAAAATGCGCTGATATTGATAAGTTGTTGTCCATCCATTCATTATCTATACCCGCTTATACTGAGCAGGGTCGGGGGGGTGGGAGTAGGGGTGGGGTGCCGAGCCTATCCCAGCGTGCATTGGGCGAGAGGCAGGAATACACCCTGGATAGGCCGCCAGTCTATCGCAGGGCACACTCACCATTCACTCACACATACTTATGGGCAGGGTTTACCCTGTTCAGATATGCCACCCACCAAGTTAGAGACTGGCAGGGTGTACCCTGTTTAGATATGCCACCCACCAAGTTAGAGTCTGGCAGGGTGTACCCTGTTCAGATATGCCACCCACCAGGTTAGAGACTAACAGGGTGTACCATGTTCAGATATGCCATCCACCAAGTTAGAGGCTGGCAGGCTGTACCCGGTTCAGGTATGTCACCCACCAAGTTAGAGACTAACAGGGTGTACCCTGTTCAGATATGCCACCCACCAAGTTAGAGGCTGGCAGGGTGTACCCTGTTCAGATATGCCACCTGCCAAGTTAGAGACTGGCAGGGTGTACCCTGTTCAGATATGCCACCTGCCAAGTGAGAGACTGGCAGGGTGTACCCTTTTCAGATATGCCACCCACCAAATTAGAGACTGGCTGGGTGTACCCTGTTCAGCACCCTGTTCTGCACTCACAGACACAATGACCACACTCTCACTCTCAGACACTAAAATCTATCCCCCCTGACCTTTAAACACACAGAATTTAAGTACAGCTGCCCAGTTCTTCTGTATCTTCTAACTCTTCTTCTTACGTTTCTTCATGTTCTTGCTTTTTCCCCTTTTCCTCTTGGTTCTCACTCAGGAAACTGTAGAAAACTGCACTATAGGCAGAGCAGAGAAGGCTTCTGAGTCTTCTTCTTTCGCTTCTTTGCTTTCTTAATTTTCCTGCCTATTGCATCATCAGAAATGCTCCAGTCCTGTAAGTGCCCCAACCCGACACGATGCCAGCGCTCAGTCTTAGGGGGGGGGACAGATGAACTGTAATGGGTGGCACAAGTTATTTGCTTATTTTTGATGATCTGATATTGTATTTGATTCATGTTTGATTCATGCAGCACTGACAATTAGGTAGCATACAGCCTAATAATTAATAGAATGTGTCTATGTCTAGATTTATTATTCAATGGCATTAACTGGAATGGCTATCCAGCCAATCATAGTAGTGCTTGCATCACAGAACCCCCCTGTCAATCAAAGACACTCCATATTTCTCTATTTTAATGTCTTGATTTATAAGGAACATAGACTAGGTTTGTAAATTACTTTTATTTTTTAAATGTACTTTTTTTATCAGAAAGATACAATAATTGAATTTATATGTAAATGATCTGATTTATTTCTGGAGGGCACAGCATTCTGAGTGGGTGGGCCTGGCCCTATAAGGCACACCCCCCGGCCCCCCACCCCCCTCCCATATCGACGGGTCCTCTGCCAACTGGACAATATTTACTTCAGCCAGTAACAACATGTAAACAACTTGTTCCTTTAATGACAGTGTTCATATATTGTCGGAAGTAATGCATTGTGCAAGGAGGAAGGCTACAATTTGCTAGCAAACTTTTAGGTAGTGAAAACATTTTGGAAACATGTTGAATGTTGAGTAAGTTAGGATGGCCGCTTAGCTAGCTGGTTACCTTCTCCCCACAATTGTCTCTGACTCTTACTCTTACACTACAGTCTCCTGTCTCTGATACTGTAACAGATTCACTGGCTAACATTAAGTTACTTACTGATGTTTACTTCCCAGAACATAAGCCCTAATGCAATGGAGAGTCAAACAGAACTTAGTTATTTACATACCTATATTGAGCAAAACAAATGTATCATGATCTCTGGTTTGTCCAAGAGGGATAAGGACGCAAGGGATTTTTTTTCATTTGATAAAGGATATCTATTATCAATTAAACGACTGTAGATTAATAGCCCACAAATGTAAAACTGACATTAATTATTTCTGTGATATTTTAATAAAGGTTGAGATGATTAATAAATTGCACAGTATGTGCACTATGTATACAGCTGAATACATTGTGAACATTTAAAGAACGAAAGGAGACGAGTGTAGGAAGTGGAGAGGTGAGTAAACTTCTCAATATGACTGCGTCCTAAACAAAGGTCAAAGGGCTGGCCACATGTGTAGAGTTTTTATTTTCACATTTAGTGATTTTGGTAGTTTCTAAAAAAATAATTGCTAAACAATATGCAGTTATATCTCTCGCCAAATATTTAGATGAAAATAGATAACCTGTAAACTACAGACATTGTACCTAACATGATGCTGCACTATTTACATTGATATTAAAGTGGGTTAAATTATTTGATAGACCGTCACTGGTCATTTCTGTGATATATCATAATAAGTGGTTAGTTTATATTTGCACAGGGTGTCCATTAACTCATAGGCTTAATGTTTTTTCATCATTTATTAGCAGGCTGAAGACCTGGCCACAGGTGGAGACAGAGAGGAGACAGAGGAAAAGAGTGCAAAGGTAAGATTAAGATTTGACATTTTTAGAGCAGGGATGCTGTGGAAATTTAATTTGTCATTTCAATAAGCTACAATAGGAATACAAAAATGCGCTGATATTGATAAGTTGTTGTCCATCCATTCATTATCTATACCCGCTTATACTGAGCAGGGTCGGGGGGGTGGGAGTAGGGGTGGGGTGCCGAGCCTATCCCAGCGTGCATTGGGCGAGAGGCAGGAATACACCCTGGATAGGCCGCCAGTCTATCGCAGGGCACACTCACCATTCACTCACACATACTTATGGGCAGGGTTTACCCTGTTCAGATATGCCACCCACCAAGTTAGAGACTGGCAGGGTGTACCCTGTTTAGATATGCCACCCACCAAGTTAGAGTCTGGCAGGGTGTACCCTGTTCAGATATGCCACCCACCAGGTTAGAGACTAACAGGGTGTACCATGTTCAGATATGCCATCCACCAAGTTAGAGGCTGGCAGGCTGTACCCGGTTCAGGTATGTCACCCACCAAGTTAGAGACTAACAGGGTGTACCCTGTTCAGATATGCCACCCACCAAGTTAGAGGCTGGCAGGGTGTACCCTGTTCAGATATGCCACCTTCCAAGTTAGAGACTGGCAGGGTGTACCCTGTTCAGATATGCCACCTGCCAAGTGAGAGACTGGCAGGGTGTACCCTTTTCAGATATGCCACCCACCAAATTAGAGACTGGCTGGGTGTACCCTGTTCAGCACCCTGTTCTGCACTCACAGACACAATGACCACACTCTCACTCTCAGACACTAAAATCTATCCCCCCTGACCTTTAAACACACAGAATTTAAGTACAGCTGCCCAGTTCTTCTGTATCTTCTAACTCTTCTTCTTACGTTTCTTCATGTTCTTGCTTTTTCCCCTTTTCCTCTTGGTTCTCACTCAGGAAACTGTAGAAAACTGCACTATAGGCAGAGCAGAGAAGGCTTCTGAGTCTTCTTCTTTCGCTTCTTTGCTTTCTTAATTTTCCTGCCTATTGCATCATCAGAAATGCTCCAGTCCTGTAAGTGCCCCAACCCGACACGATGCCAGCGCTCAGTCTTAGGGGGGGGGACAGATGAACTGTAATGGGTGGCACAAGTTATTTGCTTATTTTTGATGATCTGATATTGTATTTGATTCATGTTTGATTCATGCAGCACTGACAATTAGGTAGCATACAGCCTAATAATTAATAGAATGTGTCTATGTCTAGATTTATTATTCAATGGCATTAACTGGAATGGCTATCCAGCCAATCATAGTAGTGCTTGCATCACAGAACCCCCCTGTCAATCAAAGACACTCCATATTTCTCTATTTTAATGTCTTGATTTATAAGGAACATAGACTAGGTTTGTAAATTACTTTTATTTTTTAAATGTACTTTTTTTATCAGAAAGATACAATAATTGAATTTATATGTAAATGATCAGATTTATTTCTGGAGGGCACAGCATTCTGAGTGGGTGGGCCTGGCCCTATAAGGCACACCCCCCGGCCCCCCACCCCCCTCCCATATCGACGGGTCCTCTGCCAACTGGACAATATTTACTTCAGCCAGTAACAACATGTAAACAACTTGTTCCTTTAATGACAGTGTTCATATATTGTCGGAAGTAATGCATTGTGCAAGGAGGAAGGCTACAATTTGCTAGCAAACTTTTAGGTAGTGAAAACATTTTGGAAACATGTTGAATGTTGAGTAAGTTAGGAAGGCCGCTCAGCTAGCTGGTTACCTTCTCCCCACAATTGTCTCTGACTCTTACTCTTACACTACAGTCTCCTGTCTCTGATACTGTAACAGATTCACTGGCTAACATTAAGTTACTTACTGATGTTTACTTCCCAGAACATAAGCCCAAATGCAATGGAGAGTCAAACAGAACTTAGTTATTTACATACATTTGTTTTGCTCAATATAGGTAACATGATCTCTGGTTTGTCCAAGAGAGATAAGGATGCAAGGGATTTTTTTTCATTTGATAAAGGATATCTATTATCAATTAAACGACTGTAGATTAATAGCCCACAAATGTAAAACTGACATTAATTATTTCTGTGATATTTTAATAATGTTGAGATGATTAATAAATTGCACAGTATGTGCACTATGTATACGGCTGAATACATTGTGAACATTTAAAGAACGAGAGGAGACGAGTATAGGAAGTGGAGAGGCGAGTAAACTTCTCAATATGACCGCGTCCTAAACAAAGGTCAAAGGGCTGGCCACATGTGTAGAGTTTTTATTTTCACATTTAGTGATTTTGGTAGTTTCTAAAAAAATAATTGCTAAACAATATGCAGTTATATCTCTCGCCAAATATTTAGATGAAAATAGATAACCTGTTGTTGGTAACCAGAAATGTTGCCAAGAACAATAGTGACCGTCGTTCCAGGTAGAAGCAGATCCGAAGTTAGTGTTTAAAATCAGGAAGCATTTATTATACAGAAAGCCAGCAACAGGGATTCACACAAAAATGTCCAATTCAACTGTTAGAGTTTGTGGAGTTTATACAGTTACATTTACATATATTCAAATTTGTGCGCAGAATACAGCATGAACTCTGATTGGTTGTTTGTTATACAGAGTTGCCCTATAGGCTTGCAATTTCTACCACTGTGTCTTATTGGTTGTCTTTGTAAAACAATGGCGGACTCTCACATGCACGTGAGGTTTTGGAATACACAAATCTGTCTGTCTCCTACAGCACAAACTTTCTGTATCCTAACAGTCCCTCCTTTTGACACAACATGAATCTCATGGTTAAGTCAATTTTACAGTTACATTTATTTAGTCATTGTTCAGGGTGAGGGCGAAAACCTGTCAAAAACCTGTGTTAGGAAAACTTCAGACAAAATTCCCTCACGTCCCCCTTACGGGTGAACGAGATGTACTCCAAGAACATAACTTGTAAAGAAAAAAATCCTTCTGTTGCTGGCTGGATGGATAGTGACATTGGTTTGGTAGGGAAGGCTCGATTCAAGGCTTGGTGGGATTTCTTGCAATTTACTCCTGGTTTGCAGCAACATGGTCTTGGAGGGGTGGTGTCCTCGGCGCCGGTATGGTGTCATGGGAGTGTCCTCTCCGGCATATGAGGAAGAAAACAGAATACCATGTGAGGGCATTATCAAGTACTCCCAAGTTATTACAACTTGGTTCTATATTATGTATGCTGTCGGAGTCTTTGTATAGTGAACAACTTGTGTGGTTTGCTCATTAGTTTTACCACAGATTAACTGTACGAAAATTAATTTCACACCTTTAATTATCAATGCCAGTACAGTTAATCCCAGTATAATCAGAAAAATGTATTCAACTACAATTTTGCCAAGGTCACCCAAATAGCTCGATAACCATTCAAGAAAACCAGGTGTTGTAGGTGATATTTCATGTGCGGACCGGGAAACATTATTGATTTTTGAGATCACACGTTTCAGGTCATCCTGATTATCGGGAATATAGGAACAGCATTCGATGCCAATTATTTTACATGTCCCACCCTGAGCTGAGAGGATATAATCTAATGCAGCTCTGTTCTGTAGAGCCATCACTCTGACAGCTGTCAATTCCTCTGAAATTTTGCCTAGACCTAATGCCGTGCTATTGGCCAAAAGCTCTACCTCTTTGGAGAGGTCGCCAATTTGATCTAGAGCGGACATAACCCCATAAGTAGGAATGAGAGCACCAAGTGCTCTGTTCCAAACAGACTGATGGTGAGTTCCAAAGACGTCAGTTGATCTTTCATATCTGACTCGGTCCGGTAGAATAGATGTAATTCTCATGGCCGGGACCAAATGTCCTAAGGCGCAGATACCAGACAATGAATTAGGCAACTCAGAATAGGCATTGTTCCCACAAACCCAATAGACTCCCATAGCTGTGTGGTTTTGTACAGGTTTATCATGGTAGTTAATAACCGTATTGCAGTCCAGGGTCTCTCCAACATAAATAGAGCCATTTTGTTTGAGGCACCACAGATATGGGCCAAGAGACAGAGCAATGTTAATGGGTTCAGGATCACATATATGTTTAGGTCTGGTAACAAGTTCACTTTTGCTATCGCTATCTGCAGTGTTATACTTGGAGGCGATAGGTACGGACATCATTGGAACATCAAGTGCGACAGAATGTGGTATTAATCCACAGACATAGCAGCCAGTCTTATTTGCATGTTTGGCTGTCATGTGAACTAATTGCATGTAAATGTTATTGTCCACAGCACTTACTCCACCATGGCTCAAAACTGTGATTATAATTACAAATGAATTCAGCATGTTGGATGGGAGCATAACTTGAATGCTCAATTTGGTTGAGTATGTGAAAAAAATTGGAACGTTTGCACCTGATTCGTGAAGGCTGCAGTCGTCCGTGGCAGGGAGTTCTTCAGGCTTTTTGAGGTCTTCGGGTGATGGGCATGGTTTGGTCCGGGATTGGTGGATCCAGACCGGGATGCCTGTAACTCGAAGAGCAGTCTCAGAGGTTAGTAAGACCTGGTGTGGTCCTTGCCATCGAGGTTGGAAAGATCTAGGATGAGGGGCTCTTATCATAACCCATTGTCCAGGTTCATATGTCTGCGATTCTTGCCCCCCCTCCTTTTGTTTATCTTTCAGAGTCTTGGTCATTTTGGGAGACCACCAATGAAGTGACATGTTGTGCCGCATTGTTCTTTCTCCATTGCGTGCAATGCCATGGTATACTTCACAAAGCAATGAAAGGATGCTCTGAGGGGCAACAACTTTCCCGTCCTGTGTGTGCCAAATGTTGTCGTCATTAAGAGTGCATGCATTTTCAATCCACGTCCATTTTTCAGCTCTTGTACAGGCATCCTGTAGTTTAGCTATGTCAATGTTAGTTGGACCCGACATGTCAATAGCTGCAATTTTGTAAGTAGGCAGGGAGTCATTTAAAGCTGCTGCTTTGGCAGCTTCATCTGCCCAGTGGTTACCCAAGCTGATTGCATCTTGTCCTTTAGTGTGCGCTTTCACTTTTACAACTGCTAGTTTGTTTGGTAGTTTAGAGGCAGTTATGAGATTCTGAACAACCCCCCCATTTTTTATCGGGGTACCTGATGAAGTCAGGAAACCCCGAGATGACCAGTTAACCATAAAGTCATGGACAACACCAAATGCATACCTGGAATCAGTGTATATAGCAAGTTTGTCTGCAGCAGCATTAACCGTTCTGTAATCAATTGTCAGGCGCCATGAGCCATCTGGTTTTTGCACAGGCCAGACAGGAGAATTACAGGGTGAGACACATGGCTCAATGACCTCCTGTGAAAGCAAGGACTGAATGATTGAGCCAACTGCTTGAGCAGCTTCTGGTTTAATCGGGTATTGTTTCACAGGTGAGGGCATAGTCCCTGTTACCTCAAGTGGTGGTAATGGTGCAGCTCCACAATCCAGTTTGTGCACAGACCAGCATGCAGGGAATGTTGCACATAAAGCTTGGAACTTGTTAGTCAAATCCCAGGAATGGACAATAGGTGTTGCAACAGATGCTATAGCAGTATGGGAAAGAGCAGCTAATGGCAATGTCTTGCGTTTATGAGAAGCGTCACAAACTGATAAAGCCATAGGCGAGTATGCAACAGTAGCTTTCAGTAATCTCATGCCGTCAGAACCGAGGATGGTACCTTCTGCAGTCCTACAAATGAAAAATGATTGTGTCCAATAAGCATTATTGGATTCCACAAGTACTGGAAAGGATTTATATGCGCGGACAGAATTACCCCCAATGCCAGCAAGATCAATGGAATGCTTTGTACAAGGGAGCGGTAGGTCAGTGATAGAAACAGAAGCGCCAGTATCAATTAGCATATCGCATGGCCGGCCTCCTACCCACGCACTAAGATACGGTCTGTAATGAGCCTGAGTTTCTATACTACTGACTGAAAAGGAGGCCGGTAATTCCTATGCTTTCAAACTGTTTAACATGGCGACAAGTTGTTCTCGGTTCAAATGCGCGTAATCGTCATTGGAGCAGTGCGCGATAGGCCCAGCTTCTTTGTCTGAGGTTGCGTATTCTCCACTGGAGGCGTGCGCCTTAGGTAGGGCAGCTAAACATTGTGGCGCTCGATGTCCCTGTTCTCCACATCGAAAGCATTTATCTGCTTCTTTGTTTGGGGGGGTGTTACGCCTACTTCTCCTATAGTCCCTCCCTTTGCATCGATCCGTGCTATGGCCCGTTTTCCCACAATTATCGCACTTCAGAGAGTTGTAGCGAACAGCAGCAATGGGATGTAAAGTTGAACTCTTCTTCCGTATCTGTTCCTCTAATCGCGAGGCCCACGAAACAATGTCACTAAACGTATTACCCGGGTGTATGCCGATTGCTAGTACCTTCTGAATATGCGGGGCAGCCTCTGCCAGTAATTGTTGCGTAAAAACAGCCATGTCTCTATTTGGATTAGGGAAGCCACAATGCGTTTCAAATGCTTCATACTTCCGATCGGCGTATTCAGCAAAGGGCAAGCTATTTTGTACTACTGCCGTGAAACAATGCCATTTTGGCGCACCTTTACCTAAAGCAGTCTTTACAGCCTCGCAGAAACCGGTAATCGCGTTTTGTAATTCATTATGATTCGCCCAGGGGCCAGATGCCCATGGTTCCTGTCGGAGATCAGCTGGTTCAATTTTGTTCCAGCTTGAAACTGGACATTTTGCACGCACAACTGAAAACATGTCTAGAGGGTGTAGAGACATGCTACGCTGTAGCTCATTTAGTTGTCGCCAAAACGGTAAATTGTCGTCTTGCGCATTAAGATTCGGCAAATCCTTTAATAAAGCTCTCATTTCGATCAGGCTTAAAGGAACGTGATCAACATGCAGTCGTTGTTCATTTCCTCTACCGCGAATTTTAGTAACCATAGGTGCCATGGGCACCGTTTTATTCTCCTTTTCAAAATACAGTGGGTCAGTTATAGTGTGACAATTTAAATCTGGGTACAAAGATGGAACACCTTTTATTTCAGTCGGAATGCACGCAAGCGCTGTGCTCTGGTCAGAGCTGTTGCCTTTGTTCTCAAGAGATTCTATCTTCTTACGCAGACCAGCTAATTTCGTATCTTGTGCTTGTAGCCGATTATACATTTCGTCACACTTCTCTATGAGCCTCATATGCTCCGTAATTAGTACAATGGTACCGTAAGCCGTCCTATTCTTTTTTTGTTTCCCCCACCATTCTAAGGAATCCGGCGTGGATCCTTCGGGGTCCCAGCCATTTTTACTCATCGCCTTTGCTTGCTTTACATACTTTTGCTGCAGATATGTGGTTATACTCCCGTTTGCATTCTCCTTGTTTGGGGCCATTTTTGCTCGCGAATTATACTTTGTTGGTAATAAGTTACGTCTCTCTGTATAAACGCACGTTACTGGCTAATAGGTTACTAAAGACAACCAACACGAAACAATAAAGACTAAGAGGCCAATATTAAACGTAAAATTCAATAATGTCCACAGAACTGGTCGGGAGTGCGACACACACGCTCTCTCACGACCTGAAACAGAGACAGAATACTCACGTGAAAGAAACTCCGTCTCTCAACCCTGGGCGTCACTGACTGACTCTCCCTTAAACGAACAAACAAAGATGCGGCTTTGCGCTTCTGTGCTGTGGGCGACACACTCGCTTACCACGGCCACGCAACCACGTGTAGAATTTAGCCTGGATTCACACTTTCCATAGGCAGGGGTGACTCACAAACACCCGGTCACAATAGGCTTAATACACAGGCCTATATCACAGTCAGCAGCACTGGTAACACATCATCAGCACTGATATTTATAACAAACAATCGTGTAACGTTACACAGACGTTATACCAAAATACACAGTTTTTAAGCACAAACAACTGATCGCTTCTACACCGGTCAAGATATACGTTATCGTACCACTGGGTGGAGCGTTCCAGACTTCCGCAGTTTTGCCGTCCAATTCGCCAAGCCAATGGTAGTAAAACCCGTTTACTCACTTTTTTGGTCAGGAAAACAACGAAGTTCTGGAAGACGAATCCACCCTGCTCGCAGCGCCAAATTGTTGGTAACCAGAAATGTTGCCAAGAACAATAGTGACCGTCGTTCCAGGTAGAAGCAGATCCGAAGTTAGTGTTTAAAATCAGGAAGCATTTATTATACAGAAAGCCAGCAACAGGGATTCACACAAAAATGTCCAATTCAACTGTTAGAGTTTGTGGAGTTTATACAGTTACATTTACATATATTCAAATTTGTGCGCAGAATACAGCATGAACTCTGATTGGTTGTTTGTTATACAGAGTTGCCCTATAGGCTGCAATTTCTACCACTGTGTCTTATTGGTTGTCTTTGTAAAACAATGGCGGACTCTCACATGCACGTGAGGTTTTGGAATACACAAATCTGTCTGTCTCCTACAGCACAAACTTTCTGTATCCTAACACTGTAAACTACAGACATTGTACCTAACATGATGCTGCACTATTTACATTGATATTAAAGTGGGTTAAATTATTTGATAGACCATCACTGGTCATTTCTGTGATATATCATAATAAGTGGTTAGTTTATATTTGCACAGGGTGTCCATTAACTCATAGGCTTAATGTTTTGTCATCATTTTTTAGCAGGATGAAGACCTGGCCACAGGTGGAGACAGAGAGGAGACAGAGGCAAAGAGTGCAAAGGTAAGATTAAGATTTGACATTTTTAGAGCAAAGATGCTGTGGAAATTTAATTTGTCATTCCAATAAGCTACAATAGGAATACAAAAATGAGCTGATATTGATAAGTTGTTGTCCATCCATTCATTATCTATACCCGCTCATACTGAGCAGGGTCGGGGGGGGGGGGGGGTTCCGAGCCTATCCCAGCGTGCATTGGGCGAGAGGCAGGAATACACCCTGGATAGGCCGCCAGTCTATCGCAGGGCACACTCACCATTCACTCACACATACTTATGGGCAGGGTGTACCCTGTTCAGATATGCCACCCACCAAATTAGAGACTGGCAGGGTGTACCCTGTTCAGCACCCTGTTCTGCACTCACAGACACAATGACCACACTCTCACTCTCAGACACTAAAATCTGTCCCCCCTGACCTTTAAACACACAGAATTTAAGTACAGCTGCCCAGTTCTTCTGTATCTTCTAACTCTTCTTCTTATGTTTCTTCATGTTCTTGCTTTTTCCCCTTTTCCTCTTGGTTCTTGCTCAGGAAACTGTAGAAGACTGCACTATATGTAGAGCAGAGAAGGCTTCTGAGTCTTCTTCTTTTGCTTCTTTGCTTTCTTAATTTTCCTGCCTATTACATCATCAGAAATGCTCCAGTCCTGTAAGTGCCCCAACCAGACATGATGCCAGCGCTCAGTCTTAGGGGGGGCAGATGAACTGTAATGGGTGGCACGAGTTATTTGCTTATTTTTGATGATCTGATGTTGTATTTGATTCATGTTTGATTCGTGCAGCACTGACAATTAGGTAGCATACCGCCTAATAATTATTAGAATGTGTCTATGTCTAGATTTATTATTCAATGGCATTAACTGGAATGGCTGTCCAGCCAATCATAGTAGTGCTTGCATCACAGAACCCCCCTGTCAATCAAAGACACTCCATATTTCTCTATTTTAATGTCTTGATTTATAAGGAACATAGACTAGATTAGTAAATTACTTTTATTTTTTACATGTACTTCTTTTATCAGAAAGATACAATAATTGAATTTATATGTAAATGATCAGATTTATTTCTGGAGGGCACAGCATTCTGAGTGGGTGGGCCTGGCCCTATAAGGCACACCCCCCGGCCCCCCACCCCCCTCCCATATCGACGGGTCCTCTGCCAACTGGACAATATTTACTTCAGCCAGTAACAACATGTAAACAACTTGTTCCTTTAATGACAGTGTTCATATATTGTCGGAAGTAATGCATTGTGCAAGGAGGAAGGCTACAATTTGCTAGCAAATTTGTAGGTAGTGAAAACATTTTGGAAACATGTTGAATGTTGAGTAAGTTAGGATGGCCGCTTAGCTAGCTGGTTACCTTCTCCCCACAATTGTCTCTGACTCTTACTCTTACACTACAGTCTCCTGTCTCTGATACTGTAACAGATTCACTGGCTAACATTAAGTTACTTACTGATGTTTACTTCCCAGAACATAAGGCCGAATGCAATGGAGAGTCAAACAGAACTTAGTTATTTACATACATTTGTTTTGCTCAATATAGGTAACATGATCTCTGGTTTGTCCAAGAGGGATAAGGATGCAAGGGATTTTTTTTCATTTGATAAAGGATATCTATTATCAATTAAACGACTGTAGATTACTAGCCCACAAATGTAAAACTGACATTAATTATTTCTGTGATATTTTAATAATGTTGAGATGATTAATAAATTGCACAGTATGTGCACTATGTATAGAGCTGAATACTTTGTGAACATTTAAAGAACGAGAGGAGACGAGTGTAGGAAGTGGAGAGGTGAGTAAACTTCTCTATGACTGCGTCCTAAACAAAGGTCAAAGGGCTGGCCACATGTGTAGAGTTTTTATTTTCACATTTAGTGATTTTGGTAGTTTCTAAAAAAATAATTGCTAAACAATATGCAGTTATATCTCTCGCCAAATATTTAGATGAAAATAGATAACCTGTAAACTACAGACATTGTACCTAACATGATGCTGCACTATTTACATTGATATTAAAGTGGGTTAAATTATTTGATTCATTTCACTGGTCATTTCTTTGATATTATGATAAGTGGTTAGTTTATATTTGCACAGGGTGTCCATTAACTCATAGGCTTAATGTTTTGTCATCATTTTTTAGCAGGGTGAAGACCTGGCCACAGGTGAAGAGAGAGAGAAGACAGAGGCAAAGAATGCAAAGGCAAGATTAAGATTTGACTTTCTTAGAGCAGAGATGCTGTGGAAATTTAATTTGTCACTGCAGTTATATACACCCTGGACAGGCTGCCAATTTATCACAGGGCACACACACCATTCACTCACACATGCTTATGG